>NC_072737.1:19330407-19698080 GCF_026930045.1 Uloborus diversus | reverse complement strand
CTTGTTTAAGGGGAAGGATGAGTCTGAGAAGGATTTCATTTGCACTAACTGTGTTGAACTCTCAGAAATCAGAGTTAGGATGCTTACTTTGGAGGGTGAGTTAGCATTAGGCTGTACGAGTGTAGATGGGGTAAACACTCCAGAGGGAAAGGGGGAAGTTAGTAAAAAGGAGGTGGGCATCAGCTGTGTGTTAGATAGTGGGAATATTGCAGAAGTAAAGGAGGAAGTTAGTAAAAAGGAGGTGGGCATTAGCTGTGTGTTAGATAGTGGGAATATTCCAGAGGTAAAGGGGAAAGTTATTGCTGAGGCAACAGACTGGGAAACAAAGGGTATAATTTTGGGAGATTCAATGGTGCGTGAGGTGGGAAACTCAATAGGCAGAGTTAGACGTAAGGTGGCTAGATGTTGTTTGCCAGGGGCTCGGGTGAGAGATGTAAATAGGGTTGCTGAAAAGAAGGGGGTATTTAATAAAGAGGATGTAGTTACTTTGTGGGTGGGAACTAACAATGTAGGCCATAGTAACAACGATGAGTTTAAAAAGGAATGGGATTCCCTGTTGGACAAAGCAACCAACTGTTCGGCAAATGTCCAAGTGGTTGGTTTGCTTCCCAGGTATGGAGTGAATAGGAGTTGGTTAAACCAACGGGCTAGGTGTATGAACCTGGCGTTAAGCGTAGTATCAGGTTTATTGATGTGTGGAGTAAATGTAAACGCGATTGGATTGCTAGGGATGGCCTGCATCTGAGCTCTACGGGGGTCAGAATGGTTAGTGGTTTGGTTTTAGAGCATTCAGAATCAAAAAACCAAGTTGGAATGGGGGGCATGGTTTAAGGAGCAGAATTCGAAAGGGTACTAACTATTGGGATTTTAGTGGAAACGGAAATAGGGTGGCTAATAAGAGAAAAGATTTTAACACTTGGGATTCAAACAATCGTGCAGCATTAAATAAAAGTAAGATGGGCTTACTTAAGGTTTTTTATACAAATGCTCGTAGTATTAGGAACAAGATGGAAGAATTGAAAAGCATAATTATAGACGGGAGGTTGGATATTATTGGAGTTACCGAGACAGGGGCTACCGAAAGTGATGATGATTTATTATCTATTGCTGGGTATAATTTGTTTAGACAAGATAGAGTAGGTAAAAGAGGTGGTGGGGTTTTATTTTATGTCAGAGACACTTTAATTTGCAATGAATTGGTAATTAATGATAATCCTAATGAGATTGATATGATTTGGCTGGAGTTGATTAGTAATAAGGGCAAAAAACTACGTTTGGGGAATATTTATAGGCCACCCAACTTAAGCCAGGGTCAAGACGAACAGATGTTTAGTATTATTAGTGACATTTCTAGCAAGGGGTCAGTCATCATAATGGGAGATTTTAATTTTCCAGGAATTGATTGGAATAATTTTTACCATAGTAATAGCAGAGAAGAGGATCTTTTGAAAGTAATTGGTGACTGTTTCTTAGATCAAATTGTAACTCAGGGTACTCGACAGGACGCGATTTTAGATCTAGTTTTCTGCGACATGGAAGGCTCTGTTCAGGGGTTATGTGTAGGGGAACACATTGGAGATAGTGACCACAACAGTATTAGGTTTGGGATTAAATTTGATATGCACAAAGTAGAGAATTTTAGGTTTGTGCCCAATTTCAGAAATACTGACTTTGTGGCACTTCGGCAGAGTTTGAAAGCAGTTTTTTCTTCTGGATTGGACAATAGCGATGTGAATCTTCAGTGGGCAGAGTTTAAGGAAAATCTAGTGAATATGGTTAGGGATCATGTTCCTTTTAGGAGAAAGGGTGTCAACACTAAAATTTGGCCAATGTGGTTCTCCAGGGAAACTAAAGATGCTCTAAATTACAAGCAAGCTGCTTTTCATAGGTTTAGAGAAACAGGTCACAGTGCAGATAGGCTCCATTTTTGTAAGGCAAGGCGTAAATTTAAGTATTTGGTATGGATTCAGAGAAGAGAGTTGGAGCAAAGACTGGCAGATAAGATAAACAGGAATCCCAAGAGGTTTTTTGCATACGCTAATTCGGGGAAAGTTCGAAATAGTCATATTGGGCCACTGGTTGATGAGCACGGAATTTTAATTCAGGACGATAGTGATATTGCTAATGTTCTTAATAACTTTTTTTCAAGTGTTTTTAACGATAACTGTATCTCAACAGTTGACACCAACAAGACACAAGCTATAGTACAGCTTGAGGACTTTGTATTTTCCAGGGATGACGTTTTACTTCATTTGAAAAAAATTAAAGAGACTAAGGCTCCGGGGCCAGATAATATTTATCCGAAAATTTTAGTTGAATGTGCAGAGGAATTAGCAGATGTAATCGCAAACATTTTCAATGCTTCTTATAATTCGGGGACAGTGCCAGAGGACTGGAAGCTGGCTAACATTACACCGCTCTTCAAGAAAAGGTCTAAAGGGAGTGCGGGAAATTATAGACCTGTGAGTCTAACTTCGGTGGTTTGCAAAATTTTTGAAACATTGATGAAAATTAAGATAGTAAATTTTCTAGAGACTAATAATCTATTGACTAGTTTTCAATACGGTTTCAGGAAAGGTAAATCTGGTGCAACTAATTTATTACATTTCTATGACAAAATTACCATGGCTTTGGACAATAAGAAGCCTGTAGATGTTGTTGTAAGGGGAAATTATTCTAATTGGAGTGAGGTCTTAAGCGGGGTTCCTCAAGGATCAGTGTTAGGGCCTGTTTTGTTCATTGTCTTTATGAACGATATTCACAAAAATATTTCTGGGAACATGAATTGTTTTGCTGATGATGTCAAAGTTATGGCGACTGTAGAAAATGAAGAACAAGCAAATCAGCTGCAAGAGGATCTAGATCATATTATGGAGTGGGCTGATAAATGGGGTATGGCTGTTAATGTTGGGAAATGTCAAGTGCTACATTTAGGGCATGGAAATAAGTGTACAAGTTATTATTTGCAAGGTTCAGTCATTAGTCAGGCAGACAAAGTTACTGATCTGGGGGTCTTAATCAGTCAGGATTTAAAGTTTAGCCAACAGTGCAGCATTGCTAGCAACAAAGCCAATAAGATGCTTGGGTTTATCAATAGATCTATTTCAAATAAATCTAAAGAAGTTCTTCTGCCCTTATATAGAAGTTTGGTAAGACCCCATTTGGAGTATGCTGTTCAGTTTTGGTCTCCTTATCTTAAGAAAGACATTAATGTATTGGAAAGGGTTGAAAGGCGGGCTTCAAGGCTAATAAGTGGACTTTCCCACTTAGATTATGATTCCAGGCTTAGAAGGCTAAAAATGTACAGTCTTGAGCAAAGAAGAGACCGAGGGGACATGATTCAGCTGTTTAAATTTATTAAAACGAAAGATGTTACGGGGCTGAAGTTTAGCACTGAAAACAGGACAAGGGGTCATTGTTTTAAGCTATTTAAATCTCAGGCTAACATGGATAGTAGGAAAAATTATTATTTTAGCAGGGTAGTGGAACCTTGGAACAGCTTACCGGAAGAGGTGGTAATGAGCAAAGGAGTAGACAGTTTTAAGAGGGCCGTTGATCTTCACTGGGGATTGTAAATTGACTAGGACCAGTCTAGCAGGGCCCAGAGCCTGTTGCTGGTTGTCACTTTTGTATTTGTATTTGTATTAATCTTTACTTATACTACACCAAAGATTAATAAAATTCTCTTTTAATGTTTAAAAGGTATATTTCTTAAATTTTTGCTGCTTGCATGTTGGCTTTTCAGAAAATTTTAATTTTTTTAAAATTTAAATAAAAAAAATAAAAATAAAAATTTAATGCACACTTTGTTCGTACACTTATTTTTATGTAAGTTTATAAAACAAAAAATAAAAAAAGAACACTTTTATGACCGTTTTCTTGAAAATTATTCAATCGTTAAGGTGTTAACACCATTTTTTTTTTACTTAACCTTTCTCTTTTCCTTTGCAGCAACTCCTGATGGTCCACACGTCCACCGCAGTCCCGTACCAGCAGTCGATGGCTTCTCCGTCCCGCTTCCTTCCTGAACCATCCCCCGGCCAGTGCCACTCTTTCTTGCCCAATAAGACCTTCTCACAGTACAACTGCGTTGCACAGCCCATCAAACCCGTGCCACACGTCTTCAAGAGCTCCATTGCATTTGGGGTCAGTTTATTTATTTGTTGTATTTTTACTTCATTCTTCGAAGCACAGTAGAACTTGATAACTTATGTTGTTTAAACAGAAAGCTGAAAATCCAAGTTCCGTAAGTCAACATTATTACATGCTTATACAAGCAGAGATGATATCACGCAGTAGAAGATGCAGAATTTATGTCAGTGTGAAGAAATGAACATTGGACAACAAACAAAAAAACTACCTCACAGACTAAATTTTTGGATGTATGTTTTTTGTAATATTTTTAGAGGGGTTGATTCTTATGTATTTATAATTATAAAATATTACTCAATAAATATTGGGTGTGAAGCCACAGAGGCACTCATGTTTTCAGTGCTAGTGCTCAAAAATTAGAGGGTGATACTGTAAAATGCCAGTAGTCCCAAAAGTTGTGCTATTGTTTTAGAAATAATATGACCTAATTGTTGCATGAACAGAAAATAAAATCTTTTATATTGTTTGAATTTTTTTACTTTTCAATAATAATGTCTGCTTCATAATGGCTTTGTGTAAAATGACAGTAAAATATCTGCTGTCTAGAAATTTCATTAAGAATATAATGTCAAAGTTTTGAAAAATATAAGCTGACTCCTAGATTTTTAGTGAATTTTCAATCCTTGTCTCAAATGCATAAAAGCCTGTTCAACAATTTGAACTTAATTGTTTAGGTACACTTTAAAATTTGTATACAAGGTTGTTTTTTTTTTTGAAGTCCGTGTGAATGTTTAAAAATATAAATTGAGTACTCCATCAAACTGATTTTTATTCATTTTATTTTTTTGTCTAGAATGGGGACAGTGAATCTGTGTCTAGTGACTATTTTAAAAGACAACAATGGCTACAGGAATTAGGTGAGTTTAGTTGTCTCTCCCAACCAACAATTTTTTTTGCAGAGGTTTATATTATATAAAGTATATCAAATAAAAGTAGGGCTGAAAATTTCCTTGCTGGTGAAGAAACTTTTTCCCTATCTTTGATAAATTAAAGAAATTAGTTGTATTAGTTTCCTAATAATTAATTGGTGTGTTTCAGTTTCAATAATAACTGTCAAAACAGTGAAATGAAAGTTTTAACTAGTATATTGTGCCCATCACAAAACTTTCTTCTATATCTTTCTTATAATTCAGATCCCTCCCCATGCTTGACGAGGAAGCAATATTCCCAACAAAAACAAAATTACACATGCAAAAACTTGACGACCATCCCAATGTCTGAATTATTGCAAAAGCAAAGCGAAAATTGAAAGTTATTTTAAAAGCCTTGCTTGAATTAATTACAAATATTTTATTTGTTAACAAACATAAGATGGCAACAGTTAAAAATTTTAAATCATTGAGATAATATTTCCGATCATTTCCATACAATTAAAATCACGAGAAATACGCAGACGACAATCTATTACGATTTATTTTTCT
The DNA here is from genome assembly GCF_026930045.1 of Uloborus diversus. Taxonomy (NCBI): domain Eukaryota; kingdom Metazoa; phylum Arthropoda; class Arachnida; order Araneae; family Uloboridae; genus Uloborus; species Uloborus diversus. The sequence goes on along the minus strand of NC_072737.1, from coordinate 19,692,507 downwards.
TATTGTTGCATTAATAAAGCTGTTTTTATTCGCAAAAAAAAAATCAACACCTCTTGGAGCGATTGGCGTCAAAATTGAACCAAAGCCTGTTTACATATGGATTCACATATATTCCAAATTTCAACCAGAACGTAGCATTACTTCTTGAGATAGGGCACTCACAATGGAAAAAAAGAACGTTCGATCACGCCACCCCCTTTTCAGTTGTTGACACCAAAATAGAATCAGCTCTTATACCCTCTAAGGGCTACTTGTTGATAAATTTTTGCTTGATTCCGTTAATTATTTCTTGAGATACAGCAGTCACAATTGACGACAAAAAAACGTTCTATAGCTCAACCCCCGTTTGAGCTATTGACACCAAAATTGAATCAGCACCTGTACCTGTTAGTGGTAACGTATAGACCAAATTTTGTTTGTTTCCGCCAGTTACTTCCTTTGGAATAGCAGGCACGCATAACTAAAAAAACGTCCCATTGCTCCACCCCCCCTTGTAGGAATTCGCGCCAAAAACCAATTGGTACAAGTTCACATAGGGGCACATATGTGTACCAAATTTCGTTCGATTTCATGCAGTAGTTTTTGCTGTAGAGCGGCCACAAAAATCTGGTGTCACACACAGACACACACACACAGACAGACAGACAGACATTTTCCAAAAATGGTTGAAATGGACTCAACACACCTCAAAACGTTCGAATCTGTCAAAATTTGGAATTCGAAAATTTGCATGAATCCAATACTTTCTTCTATATCTTTACTAATATTATAAAGAGAGAGGGCGGATTTTTGTGTGTTTATATGTTCGAGGTAATCTCCAGAACCACTGCACCTATTTGAAAAATTCTTTCACTATATGAAAGATGCTTTCTTACTGAGTAACATAGGCTATAATTCGAAAAAAATCCGATAAATAGTTCTTTTTTTATTCAAATTTAGACCCAAATTTCACGTAAATTGCCTATTATTGGCTATTAAAGGGGTGAAAAATTACTTGCACATATTAATATTATATATCGTTAAAAAGGGTAGAATTTTCTGCATTCTACACTATTTATTTCAATGCTCTAACTTAATTACGGCAGGAGTAATTACCGTTTTTAGCTCGAACTTTTTTAGGCTTAGCTGAAATTTAGGCACTACTTCCTTCATTAAATCTATCAATAAAAAGTGAAGAAATTGTCCCACAGTTTTCTTTTTGACAGCATTGGAAAAAGCGACATTTTTTACTCCAGACCTCTCTCGACCTATGGTCGCAAAAATTAGCTTCTATCTTCAAAGGAAAAAAAGTTACAAGTGTTTTTAAATCGATTTCGAAATATGTGATTTTGAATCAGGTTGTCAATTATTTTATTTTCGCGTTTCCATTGTTACGATTTTTGAATCCATTGTTTATATATCTCTCTCTCTCATAATTTGGTGCATTGTTTCCTTATATGGCATCGGATTTCTTAAAACTTATTTTATTTCGCGTTTCCATGGTTACGCTTTAAAATGCATCTTTTGCATTTTAATTTCTTAAAAGTATTTTAATATCTGTCGTCATTGTTTGGAAGGGTAATTTTGCATGATGTTTTTTTTTTCTTTTATTTAAGTTATTCTTTAAATTATTAAGTTATTCTTTTAATCAATTGTTGAATATATGTCACTTGACTCAATTTTTGTTCTCAAGGTAGACCGGGCAAAGTCCGGCAACGCAGCTCTTAATATATGAAGATTTGAAAGCTACTGTTAATGTGATTTTATACCGTTTTGTTTGTTTGGCGAAACATTTATTATTGCCAAAGAAAAAACATCCGCTTCACTCGCAAAAGGGCTGGGTTCGGGTAGCGTGGTCGCTTGGCACGTTAGGCGCTGAGCAGGGTTCAGTCTAGGATTATTGTTTTAAGGCAATTCATTGTTTGACGATTTGTTTTGAAAGAAAAGAAACTTTTGATTTGTTTTTATCCAAGTGAAATGTACGACATTTTCTTCTTTTTTTCTGACAATGATTTTTGAATGTTCCAAGGGATGTTTTTTTGCTTTTCGTTAGACGGATAGATTACGATGGCGTGGTTGCTGGGCAAGTTTGGCGATAAACAATAGAGCTGCGGAATTATGTATACATTTGAACGATATTATTTGATCTCTTTTTTTGTTTATTTGGAGAAATATTTTAACTTGCAGTAAAAACCGCTTCACTCGCTAAATAGAGTTTTAAAGCAGCTGTAAATCTAATTTAATGATTTGTCAAAAAGTTTTAAATTCCAAAGAAACTTAAATAGTTTTTTTTTTTTTTGAAAAGGTGTGTACGCATTTTATACAAAGAAAAACGATCATTTCACATCAGAGGGGGAGGGGGCGTCAATTTTTTTTATTCAACGGACTTCTATTAAATTTTTAGCACAGGCATCGCTGTGCGGGTACTGCTAGTATTGGATATAGAAGAAAGTGAAAAAGCTATAAAAATCAATATTAATTAGAAATAGGAAAATGTGCTCAAGAAAAATGTATGAACTTTATGCTAAAAAAAACAGATAGCTTGATATATGTCTTAAATTCATACAAAATATCGAGCATGTCATATCTGATAAAATGGACATCTTTTGCATTCTAAAAATGCTTAATTTTTGTCCTTTAATATATAATAATTAAAGAACCCTTAATGTTATCCCTTAAAAAATCACTAAAAGTTGTAATTTCTACTCTCGCTTAAAACTTATGTGTGCATTTCTTTCTGCTACTTTGTTTTAAACTCTAGATAACTTGTAAATCAATCATTGTTAAGAGTTGTCCACTTATGTTTTTCAAAGAATGTCAACCTTAACGTTTTAAGATGGGATATTCATGTCTGTCTAAGAATGCAAAAGAAGGGAAAATAGCCTTATAAAAGTCTTATTTTATTATGCAAATAGATCTTAAAAAACCCTACTTAAATAAGCAGATAATAACTATGGGAACTCTGCATAAAAGTTTCAAGAAATGTGTTAGAATTATTCAACTAATTTTTTTTCGGGCTAACATTTATATTGAGAATTGTATATTTCATATTTTTCTTATATTCAAAGTGATAGGTGTCACTGCAAACTTAAACTCAGAATTATACAAATTATCTGTACATGAAAAGTTAAGAAACTTGGTGTTGGAATGAAGATGATGGACTGGCAGTTACTTTAGTGGTAGCGACGAAGATATACTTGACTGCTAGCTTACTTGACAATGGAGAAATACGCCGAGGCCAGGGGAAGGAAATAGTTAATAGCACCTTGTCTGATATTCTTGTGAAATTACGCTCTTCACTTCAGAAATCGGATTAGTTAGTTAAACCCACACATGCGTAACATATTTTGGCATAATTTCTGTCAATCGTTAAATATTCTCAATTTTACGAGCGAAGTGGTAAATTCAGCCGCGGAGAATTTCCTCCATTTGAAACAAACCTCACCAGCCAACAGCAGCTCATAGACTGGTGGCGATCCCTCTTATTCGCGAAGTAGGTAGGGTAGGTGTAGCTATTAAGTGTGACCTTTTGTCTGCTAACTTGGTTTTTCTTCCGCAAGTCGTGACGTCATTGTCAACTTAAGTTGCAAGCAAGTTAAGTAGCAATTTGTATTTTTGTTTATACACTCATGTCCATAAATGAAGGATAATTCAGAATCACACAGAAATGGAACTCTAAAATAAAAATTTCACCTGTAGAATTATCACACACATCTTGAAGAAGAATATACATATTACAGGAAACCACCAGATGGCGCTGATAGTACGTCACAATGACGAGAGTGTAAGAGAGGGGTATATAAGGAATGTTGGCAGAGAGAAGTAAAATTGTTTACAAGCGCTTTAAAAGTCTTTCAATGCAATAACCACATAGTTAGGGCACAAAGGAAGCATTTGGATGCTTTTTTATGTGGTAGAATTATTGGACGTCTGGAATGTAGACGTACCAAGCTGGAAGTATCTGAGGAACTTGGAATTGCCCAGAGTGTCATCCCCAGGCTTTGGCAATGATTCCTAGATGATGGTAATGTGAGTAGACGTTACAGTACAGGTCGCCTACTCGTTACAACGCCAAATGAGGATCGGTATTTGGCAGCTCTCTTCAGCTAACGGTATGACAGTTTCAAAGCAGACCGTGTACAGTCGCTTAGGGCACATTGGTCTATATGCTCATAGGCCTGTCAGATGTGTTCCACTTACCGCAACTCACTGTCGCCTGCCATTAGCCTGAAGTAGAGAGCATGCATTGTGGACACCGCAGCAGTGGTCTTGTGTGATGTTTTCCGACAAGTGAAGATTTAGTTTGCAGTCTGGTTCTCGCCGAACTTTCATATGGAGAGCGCCAGGTACCCGTTACCACCAAAAGAACAGCATTGAACGACACCGTTACAGTAGTGCAGGATGGCTCGTTTGGGGAGGAATTATTCTTGGTTCCAGAACTGACCTGCATGTTCAGAGTGTAGCGATGACAGGCCACATCTATCGGGATGTCATTCTGAAACAACATGTACGTTTGTTTTGGGGCGCCATGGGTGTTGAATTTCTGTTTATGAATCACAACACCCTTCCTCATCGAGCAAACATTGTAGACAAATGCCTTTTCAATCGGAGGATATCACCCGTATGGATTGGCCAGCATACTCACCAGACTAGAATCCAATAGAGCTTGTGTGGGACATGCTTGACCGACGAATTGCAGCCCGTCAACCCCCTCCCACATGTCTACCGAAACTTCAGAGAGCACTTCTTGATGAGTGATGTAATATTCCCCAAGATCTCATTGATAATTTGATATTCAGCATGCCTAGAGGTTGTACAGCCAGTATTGCATCGTCCGGGAGACATACTCCGTATTAACCATCATATCAACCATGTTCTACTGTTTCATGTAAATAGGTTCTTTTTTGAAATTTGCTCCAGGGAGTAAAAATCACAATTTTTATTAATTATGTCAAACATATAGCTTTTTTTTGCTGTTTACATTTTGTTTAATAAATAGACTTTACAAATAAGTCAAATTTGTTTTGCTTTTAACTCTTTCTTTGCCTGAACTTCATTATCCTTAATTTATAGACATGAGTGTAGTATGCCCGATAAAAGCTTTGATTTTAGGAAATGTCTTCTGATCTCAATAAACTGAAGCATACCAAGTGCTTGGTTATCAGGGTGGATGTACATTGCATACGCTGTCTGCGGCAATACTTCTACAAATTGACTATGAATTCTAAATATAAATCTTTCTCTGTGCTTCAGGTTACCAGAGGGAGGAGCAGCGCAAAGCCCAAGAGCAGATGCAGCTGGGCCAAATGTCAGATCCAATGTGGATGAACGGATGCAAGGATGACACCGAGAGCATCTCTGTTTCGGTCGACGGATCCGTGATGCCAGGGGTTGCCAGGTAATGACTGCCCCTATTTTATACTACATCCATCTCTCGAGCAGATACTGTTTGATATATTAATGACTGGTATTGCTGTGAAGACATAAAAATGTCCTGGATCTTAAGTTATCTTGTTACTTTCATCCCGTTTTCTGCTCTACAACAATAGCCAGTATGCTCAGCAGTCAGCATATAAGTTTAGTCTTTTTTTTTTTTACAAAAAAACCAAGCCCTGTATGGCTGGTACGTATATGCTACTGGTAAAAATGATTTAAATATTTCAACTTTTTGTTAATTTTATTATAAAATTTTCATACAGGGATATATTGTTCTTTGTTTTCTCCCCTTATCATTGGTTTTTAGTATAGTCAGTTAGACTGAAATTTAAAAAGGAAAACCTTAAATTTTTGGCAGTATAGAAATGTCAAAATATAATTTTCTTCTAATTTTATTTCATTTTTACATCTCTTACATTTTTTTTGAAATCTATTATATCTATTATATCATATACGGATATGATATAATATCTATTATATCATGTTCGGATATGATATAATATCCAGAGCTGCCAACTGCTACGAAAAAATCTTAGTTTCTACGAATTACAGCTTTAAACTACGATACCATGAAAGCGGGTCCAAAAATTACGATTTTCTTTTTTTTTAAATTCAATCTGAAGAATGCAAGAAAAAAAAGAAGAAAAAAAAACCAGCATGAAAACTAAACCGGTATCTTCAAAAGTTGCATGGTGTAAAGATGGACCGATTTTTAGATCGCGATGCTGATCCAGTCATTGAATCTTTGGCAAAAAAGCGGGAAAACTGCCAAAAATTCTGTGAAAAATATACATTTTTCAAATTTCGTATTAATATTTTCGGTGTCATATTTGAAATTTGTTAAGTGTCATTGTTTTTGCTATTTGTACTGTTGTCAATTCATCACTATTTAAATCTGTGGCACCTTTCAAGCCCCCCCCCCCCCCCCCACCGCAAAATGCTGCTGCGATTTTGGATTTTCAAAAGTTAGCAGCTCTGATACTATCTCTTATATCATAATATCTATTATATCATATGATTCATCTATTAATGTCAAAATATAATCTATTTCGAGTTGTGTTATTGATGGATAGCCTCAAACAATAGCTCTTGTTCCGACTAAATAATTTTCATATTTGTTTTATTTGACACTTTAACTACAGTTTGATTTGTACTTTTTATTGGAGAAAATGTTTAAAAAGTATAAAATTGTGTGCTTCATCCAATTAGATGAATGTGAAAAATGAAACTCTTGATAATTCAATTTTCTGCAAATTTCTATTGCAATGAATTGAGATTCGATTTGCAGTGCATAACCACCATTACACATTCAACCTCTTAAAATTTAAAATCAGTCTTTCAGGAGGCACAGATAAGCTTTGCCAAATTGATTTTTCGCTGATCAGTTAAATTTCAATGCTTGATCTATTCAAATATAGTGAAATGTATTTCAAATTATATGTTTGTATCTATAATTTATATGTTTTGATTGGCATTTAGATATTTTATGGTATAAATGAATTATTAATTTTGGATGAGATAAAACTTCACTAAAATCTGTTATATATTTTTACTAGAAGAGTAATTATTGCTCAAATATGATTTAAACCATTAATGAAATCTCTGACAATATTTCTTATTCCAAACACAGGAATTATATAAGGGGTCAGGGATTTCAGCTGGATCCAGTTTCCGCAGCATTGGCCGAAGAACGTCGTCAAAAAGCCCAAGAATACCAGCGAGCCATTCGGGAACAGATGGAAGAAAAGCAACGCAGGTATGAGCCACGTACTGTTCCATAAAAATGAGAATATTGTTTTGAATTGACGAGAGAAGAGCATTGTTATGCCCTTCTTGAAAAATACAGTCGGACCTCTATATATCGAAGTAGCAAATTGCCGGAAAAAAATTCGATATATAGAAATTTCGATACATGGAAATTATCTTATTTTATCATAAAAATCTCCTAAAACATTAAAATTAAGGCTAATTGTGTATGAAACCCTATTTCTAATTTATGTGAGCATCGATTAAATGAAAATTAATAATTAAAAAATTAACAGAAATTACACAATTTTGCGCTTTTATACATCTTCATTCTTCGGCAATTCAACTTGATCCACAACATAAGGGGGATTTTTGTTTTGACAATGTAATCGAGAGAAAAGTAAAGTAAAAAATCGTTCTACCTAACTAGAATGATTTTTACTGAAGCGAAAAAGACGAGGAATGATAATCAACAGAGAAAAGGGATAACTTGAAACTGATTTTACCATGCTACTGGTTAAAACTAAGATTTTAAATAAACTTGAGGGAATTTAAGAACTCCAGAACGAAACAACGACCTATCTACACACCCCTCAACCCCAGATTCCTTATGAGTTTCGTAGCAACCTTTAGTGAACATAATTTTCTCCCGTAACCTTCATTTTTCATGAGACAAGCAGTTAAAAGTGGAAAAAATAATCTACGAATGTCTTGAAAAAAATTTCGATCCATAGAGATTTTTTCGATATATAGAAACAATTTTTCTATGTAATGAACATAGAAATTTGTTGGGATTTCGATATATAGAAAATTTTGATATGTGGAAGTTTGATATATGGAGTGTCGACTGTATACTGCATGCATTTGAGTGTTACATAATGTTAAAAACTCCCAAAAGGCATAATGAAGAAAGAAAGACTAAAACGAGTCTAGATGTGGATTAAAATATATTTGAAGAACTTACGATGTCTTACAACATACCGTGCTGCACAACTCACGCAGCAGGTGAAAACGGAACAACCACCAACGGTGTTGCCAATTGAGTATAACTAAGATACATAATAAAACTCACGATGCCAATCAGTTTCAGCAACAAATGAAAAATACTAAAAACATATAGTGTGAGAGGTATATATTTTTAACATGCTCCCTTGCCTATCACACTAGATACAACACAATGAAAATAAAACTTCTAATTAAAAATACAACCATTAAGCAAAAAAATACTGACATGGCAAACTCTAGGTACTACAATTTAAAAAGAACACACTTCAATACACTTTTAACAGAAATTAAATTTAAGAAAATAAAAAGTATTTTCATAGCTGCAAACTCGGTCCATGGTTGCAGGACTTCAAAAGAATTAATAAAAAAAAACCTAACAAGTCATCACATAGTTCAAATGACTCAATGTTCCTTTGGAAACTTGTTTTGTCATGGCATCTGCCACATTTTCCTTTGTGGGTATATGCTCAAACTTCAATATATTACTGGAAACCAGGTCACGTAGAAAATGGTGTTTGATATCTATATGCTTACTTCTTTCTGAAGTCACTCTGTTGTTCGCAATGAATATTGCTCCCTGATTGTCCACATTCACAACTTGAGGTGAGGCAAATAAGCGGCTACTTACTACCTCTTTTACCAAGCTATTGAACCACAAGATTTCTTTTGCTACGTGGCACATGGCCACATATTCGGCTTCGGTGGAGGACAAAGCAGTGATGGTCTGCTTTTTGCTAGACCAAGATATTGGTCCTCCAGCAAGTAAAAGCATGTATCCACTGAAGGATTTCCTGTCGGTCTTGTCCCCTCCCCAGTCGGCATCCGAGAAGGCAAGCAATCCTTTTCCGGTTCTTTGGAACTTCAATTTCCGAAACTTAGTACCCTTGAGGTATCTGAGGATATGCTTGACTCCTCTCCAGTGCTCTTCCATCGGCCTTTCGTTGAATTGGCTCATGTATGTACTTGCATATGCGAGATCAGGTCGTGTGCCGCAGGCCAAGTACAAGAGGCTGCCGACGGCTTGTCGATAAGGGAAGCTGGCCCCCGTTTGCTTCGATTCCGCCCCCTGCTGATCATCGGGCTTGCAGTACTTGATGCTTGGGTCTAATGGTGTAGCAGCTGGTTTTGCATCACTCATCTTAAATGTGTCTAAAATTTCAGACGCATAAGCAATTTGATCCAGCGTGATCGACCCATCTTCTTCTCTGTTAATCTGCATCGACAATATTTGGCTGGCAGGACCTAGGTCTTTTGCAGTGAACTTTTCTTTAATTTTCCCTTTGAACTTGTTTATTTCTTCTATGCCGCCAATGATTAGGAGGTCATCAACATAGACTCCAATTATGATGTTTCTCTCATGGCAAAAATAGATACAAGGGTCTGCTTTAGCTCTTATTAATCCATAATCGATTAGGAAGTCATTCAAACAAGAATTCCACACTCTTCCCGATTGTCGAAGACCATATATACTCTTTTTCAGGTGGCAGACAAGGTGCTCTTTACCTTTTTCAATGCATCCATCAGGCTGTGCCATATACAGGTCCTCTTCTAAAACGCCATTGAGATAGGCAGCTGTAATATCCATTTGATGGACTTCATAATCCTTTTCGGCAGCTATTGCAAGTAACAGTCGAATGGATTTAAGCTTGATGACAGGCGCAAAGGTGTCTTGGAAATCCTTGCCAGATACCTGAACACAACCTTTTGCAATTACTCTGGCCTTGAATTTTGTTCGTTTTCCAGATTCATCCTTTTTTCTGCGAAACAGCCACCTGGACGGTATTATCTTCACGCCTGGTGGTCTCGTGGTGAGTTCCCACGTTTGGGCTTGAGTGAGGTTTGCAATTTCTTCATTCATTGCCTCTCTCCACATGTCCGCTTCAGGGGATTGCATGGCTTCAGTGACTGTCACTGGGTCTCTCTCATCATGGAGTGTCTCTTTGGCATTGTAGAGATAGTAATCCGAAAGGTGTTTGGGAAGATTTACAGGCCTTGCACCTATTCCCCTCTTGCTTCCACTGCCGGAACTGCTATTTGACGCTTCAGTAATAACATCATCGTGTGTGTCATGCACTTCTTCAATAGTATTTCCAAACGATTCATTTAAATCTTCACACTTGTCATCTGGGACGTCTTCTATCTGTTGAATCGAGCACGCTTCAGTGCATAAATCCTGTGATTCTTGATGATTTAAAGGCATTTGGTTTCCTAAATTTGAAAGATCAACTTCTTCTTCAGATGTATACATGCAGTTTTCATCTAAGCTTTCAATGCTAAGAATGGCTTCTTCTGCAGTATCATTACAATTTTCCATCTTCAAGGGGAAAACATTTTCTTCGAAGATCACATCTCTGCTCACGAAAAACTGTTTTTTCTTCAAATCATATAGCTTATAGCCTTTGACTCCAGTTGGATAGCCAACAAAAACGCATTCTATAGCCTTTGGGTCAAGTTTGCTTTTCCTTGAATGTGTGCGAGTATGACTCCATGCCTTGCATCCAAATACCTTGAGGTGATCTACTTTACTTTCAGCGCTTGACCAAACTTCATCGGGGATCTTGCCATTTATTGCACAGGATGGTCGCTTGTTGTTTAGGTAGGCTGCAGTAGCTGCTGCTTCGGCCCAAAATTCATGGCCTGCTCCGGATTCAATTAGCAAACATCTTGTTGTGTTTATTAACGTCTGATTCAATCTCTCCGATTTGCCATTTTGCTGAGGTGTTTCTGGCACTGCAAGTTGTCTTTGGATCCCATGCATGGTGAGGTACTTGTCAAAACTTGCATTCTTGAACTCTCCCCCATTGTCACTTCTCAGAATCTTGATCTTCTTGTTGTGGATGTTTTCAACTGTGCGGCGGTACTCGTCAAATTTTTCCAATACTTCTGCTTTGGCCTTCATAGTATATAACGTAGTATAATGTGAGTAGTCATCTGTAAATGTGACAAAATAGCTTGAACCTCCAAGAGACGAAGGGGAAATCTTGCCAACAACATCTGAGTGTATTATTTCAAGGAGATCCTTGGCTCGTGTGCTGGCAGACTTTGGAAACTTTTTCCGCTTCATTTTCCCTTGAATACAGACGGTGCAAGATGTATTTGCCGATTCTTTGTCTTCTTCAAGAGAATCCAAATTTTTGATGGCACTGTAGTGTGGGTGACCGAGCCTTCTGTGCAACAGTTCAGTATTTTTAGTTCTAGTCATACAGGCAGTTTCTATCTGTTCTTCAATGATGTAAAGTCTTCCTTTTTTCTTGGCTGACAGGAATATTTTTCCCTCGCTGTCGATTATTTTGGCTTTGCCGTCTGCAAATTCCACTTTAAAGCCTTTCTCTTCTATTCTTCCAATAGACAGTAAATTTCCTCCTAGCTCTGGGACAAATAAAACATCTTGAATGGTAATGTTTCTTCCTTCGTTTTCTTCATGTATGCAAAATGAAATATTCCCAATCCCACTGACTTTTATTCTTTCAGAATTAGCCACTTCAACTTCAGATGCATATTTTCTCAGACTAAGGAATTTTCTTCTGTCAGAAGTCATGTGTTCTGTGGCTCCGCTGTCCAGGATCCAGAGTAGGGGGTTCACTGATGCCATATCATTTCTTGCAGAAAGTGCACTGTCTCTTCTTTGTTCTCCAGTTTTGGAATTATTTTTATTTCCTTTCTGTGAATTGCAGTTCTTTGCAATGTGGCCCCATTCTCCGCATGAGAAACACTTAATTTTCCTTGGTTTGGCTTCATGTTCTTCTACTGGTTTTCTTGATGACGACCTTCTTTCATTCTTCTCGTTTGGTTTCCACGAGGGGGGGTTGTAGTTTCTTGTATGGAGTGCTGCTTCTTCGTGGTAAAAATTCTCACTTCTGTTTACTCTTTTTTCCTCTAAAAGTAGTTTTGATTTCACCATTGAGGTTGATAGGTTAACTTCGTCTTTCTCTAAATTTAGAATCAGATTTTCGTATTGCTTTGGCAATCCAATCAGCATTATTAATGCCACTTCCCTATCTGTAAAGGCGTAGCCTCCGCTCGCAAGTTTTCGATGAATGTCCATTAGTCGACTTAAATAGGTGTGCATTGTTTCATTATTTTTCATTGTTGTATTGAAAAATTCTTTCATCAATTGTATGGTGTGCAGCAGTCCAAACTTAGTATGGATATCTTTCAATGTATTCCACGCTTCTCTCGCGCTGTTGCAATCGCCGATGTCATCGAGAAAATTGTCTTCAACAATTAAAAAAAGCAGTGTTAAAGCTTCTTCATTTCTTCTAGTTTGGTTGTCTGTCATTTCATGACCGTATCCGGGCTCAACCGCCTCCCAGCAGCGTTTTTGCACCATCAGAGCACGAGCTCTAATTGACCAAGAATGGTAGTTGTCAGAATTCAATTTCGGCAATTTATGCTCGTCGGTAGCCATTTCTTTTTCAGTTCCTTCTAATGAACCTTCAAATGAAAAAAAATACGATGACCAACTTCTTCAAAAACGAGTTAAATTGCTTCTTCTAAAACCTTACTTCGGGAATCGCTGCTAGTTAGGCCTAGTTCTCGCATCAGTCGATCGTTCGTCGATCCTCTCCATTTATTCCAAGAGCGTTCGTGCTGATAACGTGTTAAAAACTCCCAAAAGGCATAATGAAGAAAGAAAGACTAAAACGAGTCTAGATGTGGATTAAAATATATTTGAAGAACTTACGATGTCTTACAACATACCGTGCTGCACAACTCACGCAGCAGGTGAAAACGGAACAACCACCAACGGTGTTGCCAATTGAGTATAACTAAGATACATAATAAAACTCACGATGCCAATCAGTTTCAGCAACAAATGAAAAATACTAAAAACATATAGTGTGAGAGGTATATATTTTTAACACATAACCCTATTTGTCAGATTGTATCCCAAAGTCTGAAATATTTTTTGCATTTAAAAAACAGATATTCCAACTCTCCTGTTTTTAAGTTCAATCTCTGGACACTAAGGAAATTTTTGTTGCTTCTTCAGGAATTAAAAAGTCATCAAACTTTGACTGTCAAAAGTCTTTTAGTAGACCAAATAAAATGATAAACTATGCAGTGAGGCTCATTATTTATTTTTACATTTCACTGAACATGTAATACCATTCAAATAGAGAAAACAAAAGTAGACAGTTTTTATTTATGTGGAAATCTTTCAATTTAATTTTTTTTTTTTTTTTTTTTTTTTGGCCATTATTTTTCTGGGAGAAGTTGAAATGACTACTCTTAATGAGACACCCTCTTTCCATTTCTAGCAATATTCAAATACTTAGCATCCTTTTGATATATGGTCCCTGAACCATGCCCCCCCCCCCTTTCCCCATTTAAGCTTAACCCATTTTTGACTTTGAAGCACCTAAAATCAAGCCCCTGTCAGGGGCGTGCACAGAAATTCTGAGGCATCTCACAAATGACTTTTACAGGACCCCTCCATATTGTTAAAAATTACATCCTTACATGTATTTCACTCATGTTTTAAAACTCTCGGGCTCCCTTCAGGATTGGGCCCTAGCCAACAGGTGTCCATCCCCCCCGTGCATGCTTCTGACCCCTGTAGAACTCAGATACAGGCCATCTCTAATAGTCCAATCATGCTAATTTCAAGTGTGAAAAGAAGACAAAAATAAATAAATAAATAAATAAATAAAGCATAAAAACAAATGAACAAACAAACTACCTTTACATAGCTATTATTATTCAAAATTTCAAAAAATAGTTTAATTTGTTTTGCTTGAAAAATATTTAAGATCTTCAAAACAAGAAAAATGTGTACCAAGCTCAAAAAAAATTTTTTTTGATGATAAATATGATATTTTACCTTTTTTTTTTGTTTCCATGTGTGTACCTAAAATCTGTGCCTCTAAATATTTAGCCGTTTTACAAGTTCCCTGCGTTAATGGTTGATTGCCAAACTAGAGTTTAACTTGCATCGATAGTTAGAGAAGCAATGAAACACCTATTTTTTGAGAAATGAGAGTAATATCAGTATGTAATGGAAGTGTCCATTCTTCTTCTGTTTCCCTTGAGTCAAGTAAAGTAACTATCTGGTGGAAGTGTTTGAAATTTCTTTAAATCTGACATTTAGGTTAGAAGCAGAGCGAGAACGCAAGAAACTGGAAGAAGAAGCAGAGGAAAGAAGGTTGGAGTTGGAGAGAGCCCGCATCCATGCGGAATATGAGCAGGAACAGATGAGGATTAAGCAGAAAGCTGTAAGTAAAATCAATACTATTTCAAAAGAAAAAACAAAACATTTTCTATTTTGCATTTGATAATCTTACTGACTATTGTAGAAAGATCAGTTTCTGGAACTGCAGTACAATGAACAATAGGGTGGTTCAAAAAAACTTTTTTTCAGCTGGAGTCCAGGATGACCCCCCTTTTTTTTAGACTTACTAATAGTATGATGTTGTAAAAGTTTTAGCTTCTTAGGCAAATTTTAAGAGGATGCTCAATGGCCCCTCAATTTAACATTAGAGAGAAGTAGCATAGAAAATGTCACAAATTTAGAAACTTTTAATTTCCCAAGCTGTTTCTTTGCAAACAGTTATCTTATTGCAATGTATATGTATATTAGTCGTGTATATTATAATACACTAAGTGTCCAAAAAAAAAGTCGCGGTCAAGTTTTAAATGTTCCAATTTTGGAAGAAGGTGATTCGATGAGTATTACAGATATTTGCATAAATCTTTGCTCAATGCAAGCTTAAAATGCGGGCGTTGCACTAGAAGACTGCTTAGTTCGAAGTAAGCATGGCTGGAATCGGTAGTTGTGTTCGTGGAAGTGATGTAACAGGGTTCAAAAAGGGGCAAATTGTTGGCCTGTACCAAAGTGGGACAAAATGCAAAGACATAGTTGAAATTAGTGTTATAGGATTGCGAACTGTTCAACGCATTATTAAAAGGTGGAAAGATGGCGGAGAAGCTACCTGTTCGCGACATCTTTGTGGTCGTAAATCCATTCTGGACGAACGTGACCGGCGTTCTCTGAAGCGATTAGTGAAGAAAAATCGCAAGAAATCGACCATTCAACTCACAGCACTCTTCAACGAGGGAAGTAAAACAATTTCCAAGCGCACAATGCGCTTCAGAACTTCAAAAATCGGGACTAAGAAGCTGTGTTGCAATAAGGATGCTGCTTGTGAGTGCCATTAATCGAAGAAAGAGACTGCAATTTGCAAAAGATCATAAAAATTGAACAGTTAATGATTGGGGAAAGGTCATGTGGTCCGACGAGTCAAGATTTACGCTCTTTCAAAATGACAGATGTGTCAGGGTTCGAAGAGAGCCACACGAAGCAATGGATCCTACATGTCTCGTTCCCACTGTGCATTCTTTTGAAGGCAATGTAATGATTTGGGGTTGTTTCTGTTCATCTTAACTAGGCTCGGCTGCATTGTTCACCAACTAAATGAAGTCTGCACAATACCTTAACATCTGGGATGAACATGTTGTACCATATATGGACTTTTATTTTCCTGATGGTAGTGGTGTATTCCAAGACGATAACGCCAGAGTACACCGGGCTACAACTGTTAAATCTTGGTTCAATGAGCAGGATGCATCATTTCAACACATGATTTGGCCACCACAAATTCCAGACCTCAATCCATTCGAGAATCTGTGAGACGTACTCAAAAAGGATTTAAGTTCATACACCACACTTCCTTCATTTATCGAACGTTTAGGAGACCTCTTGATAGAATTGTGGGCTAAAATAAAAACGGATACTGTACAAAAGCTCACTGAAGCAATGCCATGGCGTATAAAAGCTGTAATACGCGCAAAAGGTGGTCCAACCAAATATTAAGGCATGCGACTTTTTTTTTGGACACGTAATGTATGTAGCATTGTTTTTTCAGTTTAATGTATTTTTTTCAACCCCCCTCCCCATACTTAAGAAGTTTGGTTAAGGGGGTTGATTACAGTCTTTCAGTTGAAATAGGAAGCTAAAATTCTTCCAGTATATTACTACTGACAAGACTAAAAATATTGAGGGGTGTCCTGTTATCAAGGACATACTTTTTTTACATGTATTTTTGAACCACCCTAATGAACAATCATTGAAAATATTCTTTTTAATAAATTTCTTGAATAGGATTTCTATTCCAGGAAGTATTGCCTTGAGCGGAATTGTCGATTCCTTAGCTTTTGCTTTACTCCAGGGGTCGATTCAGGTTTTTATTTTTAGGTCTGCATTTTGTGAAAAAAAAATTTTGTGAACTTTTTTTATTTCTGCAATAAAAAGAACTTTTTTAGAAATTTTTCTTTCATTTATTTTTTGTGAAAAACAACCCCCTATCATATCATATCAGAGCACATTTAGCTATCCAAAATCTAATCTCAAATCCCTTTGACCTAAAGGACTTTGCTGGGAATGATTTGGAATATGGAGGCTTTTTTTTTTAAACTGATATTTTGATTTCAGACGAATGGATCAAGCTTAAAAGAGATGAAAGAACTATTTTTACAAACAAAATTTGTTGAAGAATTAACTTTAAGACATGAAATTTTCTGAAGTGTTCTCGTTTACGATATAGAACTTAGTGAAGGAACCGCAAAGCGGACCCTATTCGTACCTGAAGCAACCCAGTTTGGTATTTTTAAATGATGGATGATGTTGTTGTTCAAAGGGGGTATTCTTGTCTAGAGGTTTAATTTTAAGGTGACTTTACAGGCGTAATAGAAGAAAAAAAAATAAAACAGCAGCTGATTTCACTATCCATTTTTATCGGTTTTTTATTAATACTTTAAAAGTATAAAAGTGCATAATAGTTGGAAAAAAAATCAAAATTGTAGTTGGAGGAGGCTAGCAAAGTGGGGACTCTAAAAAATGGGGGGTCGACTGGTTGATGTGATTCCAATCCTTCAGGTGATCTGAAACATAAAGTCAATGTTAATTCTTACTAAATAAGGATGTAGAATTGTCTGGGCGTAGCTGATCTGAATTTTTTTTTTTCACAAAATGGCGTCTTTTTCAAAAAAAAAGTTAATTTTTTTTGCTCCTTTTTTGAACTTTAGTATTTTTTTAAAAATAATCAAAATCAGAAATTTGAAAAACCCCTACTTAGGGACAGTTTTGATAGTATTAAGAAAGTCTGTACCAAATTTCAAGTAAATCGGTGCATTAGAACTTAAGATATCTTGTCAACCATATCGAAAAAAGTAGTTTCGAGAAAAATGCTTTTAAAGTTCGCATTCTCATTTCAGCAAAAGAGTTTATTTCAACAAAATTAACTGTAACTCCAAAAATAATTTGAATTTTCATAAATCCTACTTAGAAATTTATTCTTAAAGGTCTAAACTCTGAGAATATGAAGGGTAAAAAATTGGATTTTTTTTGAATTTCTAGACTAGAATATCCCCTTAAGTCTCAGGTAGTTTATTCACTGCCACAGCTGTTCAAACTTTTTTGTCAGAAAGATTTTTTTGTTAGTTTTTCTGAAGTTGCGTACTACAAAATGAGTTTCTCAATGTCATCTGTGCATTTAGCCTTTTTTTAACCAGGATATTTTGTAGTTGCCTCTTACTGATGCTGACTTTTGTATTTATTATTTGCTGAACTTTCGCCTGACCACTTTTTTCAGGAAATGGAGGAACGAAAGCACCAGGTTCTGGTTTCGGCCGTCCAACAGGCCCAGGCTCAGGCCGAGATGGAAAAGAAGACGAGGAAGATCCAGAAGATGTTGCCTCCTCCTCCTCCTCCAGAGTCTGTCCTCGCCTCTCCCAAGAGGACCCAGGAGAAACAGGATTTGCCTTCTCTGGTTGAAGATAAATTGAAGATTGAAGACAAAATTGAAGGTAGTATTTGCATTTCTACAGAGTTTTCAGTTTTAACCTGTTGTTAACATGTTTTATGCCGGCCCAAATCTGTAAAATTTGGGCCTCCTGTAAAAAATCAAAAAGGCCCTTAACTGACTATTGGATTTTATGCAGATAGGCATGTGGGCCCCTTTAGTGATGTCACCCCCCCCCCCACATTGCAGGGTCTGTGGGTTCATAGATCCAGGCGTGGCTTTATAATTCAGCTATCTGTGGTTATGTCCTTTAATCTCAGTTTGTAATTTAAGTACAATTTGATGGGCAATGAACTAGTAGATTTCTCTAGCACAAAGCACAGATATTGTTTCTGCCAATTTTATCAAAATTGAATTATGTCACCAGATTGTTCTTTGTACCATATTTTACCTAAATACAATATTATATGCTCATTTGTGAATGAAGAATAATTTGTATCATTCACAAATGCTCAAATATTGCATTACATATGATTTCGTTTTTTATTTAAAACATTGCCTCATTAGTTTGAGAATTTTATGGATGTTTATTGATAAGTTTAAATTAAACTAGCGCTCATATTTACTTAAGAACTGAACATTTAAGGAAATATCCCGGGGGAAAAGATGGGTAGAATTTAAAAAAATAAAAAGAAGCCTTTCAAAATTTGCGATGAAAAAATTGCAAAGGAAATGGCACTTTTTACATTTCTATAAGAATTGTATCTTCAGCACCAGAAGCATTTTAGAACAATACTTTATCTTTTGCTCCCGAAGGTAAAATCGGCAGGAGCAAAATTAAATGTCTCTACGTTTAGACATTCAATTGAGTTAAAGAGATGCTTTAACTACATTAAATGAGTGGCATAACAGAACTTTTGAATGTAGTTTAGGATCGTAAATACATTCTTTTTGAAAGCCAAAATATAAAAAGATGGTTGTTTTCAGGACTGCCAACTGCTCTGCAAAATTGGCAAAACTCCGCGGCTCCGCTAGGAAGTTATATTGCTCCGCATTTCCTGGCAGAATGTTTTCAAGCTTATATTTTGCTATTATCATGTCAAACATGTAAATATAGGAAATTAAAGATACTTATACTCAAAGATTGAAATTGTATTTGAAGTGGTTTTATTAATTTATAAATATTTTTTTTTTTTATGCAAGTGCTTAAAATGATTATTAAAGCTCTGAAACAATTTTAGAAAAGTAGTTTTAGTTATTTCTACTGATTTTTATACAAAATACCAAACTGCTCCGCAAATTTTCAAATTTCTCCTCAAAATCACCACAGATGCTCCTCAAATTGTTATTCCAAGGTTAGCAACCCTGATGTTTTTAAAAAAGTGGAATTTTTTGTAATTTATTTTTTCTTTTATGTATTAAACTAGAGATTTCAAGGAGAATTTTAAAAATAAATTTATTTAAACTAACAACTAACTTAGTAGCAGAATTACTTTTAATACGATAAACTCTTTTTTTTCAACAAAGATTAAAATAATAATCTACTATCATGCTCTTTTTTTTTTTTTTGTTGCATAGATCAAAATAAACAGTGAGTTACTGCCCTTAAGCCAGGGCTAAGGCAGAACAGCCGCGTCATGCCATACAGAGATTGCAATTTCGTCTTTGTTATGGACTCATCAATCTGGAATAGCCAATAACCGAGCTAGAGGCAAATGCCCTCTCATCAAAGCTGAGAGTACCAACAGGTAGCTAAAATAATTTAGTACAACAGCAAGACACTGCTGCCGGTTATTGACTATTACTAAGCCCAGCCTGGGCCGACAAGAGGCCATGCCAGCCTAGTCTGAAACTAGTGGGCCGTCCCTTAAGGGGCTGGGTTAAGAGTAGTAAAATTTGAAAAGTTTTACGGTAGAAAGGGGGACCAGTGTCCAAACTGACAAGGGCCTTGGCTCTCGGGAACCCTAAACCCAGCCATACCGGGGGCTCGCTCCATGGACCCCTCCTGTGGAAAAAACCTAAGACCTATCCGCTAAGAGGTGGAGCAAGGTGGAGAAACATTATTGACCATTCCAAACAGATGAGTCCATAACAAGGACAAAACTACAGTCTCTGGATGTCAAAACCAGACTGTTGGTACATTTACATGCATCAAAATATCAGATATTTTTGATGTTTTGAAAAATATCATATTTTCAAACACTGTTCTTGCTTTTTTGTAATAAGTTACCGCCCCTAAGCCAGGGCTAAGGCAGAAATACTTAAAATACACCGCCAGCTCAGTCAATACCAGCCGAGGACTGCAGTTTCGTGCTTATTAGCACTCATCAGCCCGGCATAGGAAAGTGACTGAGCTGGAGATGGAAAACCTCTTAAGGGAGCCAAGGAGCTGGAGGCAAAAAACCTCTTAAGGGAGCCAAGAGATCTCTTGGCTCCCTTAAGAGGTTTTTCCCCTCCAGCTCATGTGATTCCTATTCCGGGCTGTTGAGTGCTAAAAAGCACGAAACTGCAGTCCTTGGATGGAATAACTGAGCTGGTGGTGTATTTTAAGTAAACTGTTCTTGCTCTTGATTTTAATACTTACTTTTTTGCAGAACCATCCGACTCCCCCTCTAGCCGCCGCAGGGAGTCCTCGAGAGCTTCCGAAACAGAATCCTGCATCTCGGAGCAAAAGGAGTTCGGAGTGCAGACTTCGGAGGACAGGAGGAGCTCCTACGTGGTGGATCGGGTGCTCACTCCATCCATCTTCAGGGTGAGGGCCAAGACGGGGAGAGGAAAGGACTGCGGGACGCAGACCGAAGCGCAGTTCGGGAAGTATGCCGCTGAAGATGCGGAATCCACTGAAAGGTAAGTTTGTTGGGACCCGTATTTTAAGAGAATCAGTTACTTTTTCAGTTTTTGTTTCTAATTTAGTTTTTGGTTTTTGTTCATTCTATATTTTCACCTTTTGCCAATCTGTAGAATAACCATGTTTTTTCCCCCCATCAGTGGCGGCGCGAGAGCAAAAGTAGACGTCGGCGATGCAGTTTTGCGAGGCCCTTCTAATCATAAAATATTTTTAAAACCATTGAATTCATGGAATTAATTTTTGTACTTAACTATTGGCACTTAGAGTTCCCAATTCACTTAATTTCTAGGAAAAACATTTCGTGATTTGTAGCGCAATCAAAATTTTTTTTTGGTGGTGGAGGCAGAGGGCGGCACATTGAAGGGGAAAAAATGACCTGATAGAAAGGGGGGAGGGTTCCGGGGGTCCTCCCCCGGAAAATTTTTAAAATTTGTAGTTTAAAAACGCCATTCTAGGCTTTTTTCTGCTGATGTTAGGGAAAAAATTTTACAGAGGTCTCGATGGGAATTTCTAGAAATTGAAGCCTTAAAAACACAATTATAAGCCGTATTTATTGACTTTAGAGTCAGAGACTGTCCCAGATCGATTCTTTTGTTTAAAAAAAATAGGTCAAAATCAATCCCCTGAAATTCTCGAAATGGAAGTTTCAAAAACAGAATTTTAGACAAACTTTGAAGATTCTACGGGAAGGAAAGGAGCTTCCCTCAAAAATTTTGAAAATTATGGTCCTAAATACTTTAGCAATATTTTATATTCAGGGGCCAGGCCGCTTAAACTTTTTGTTAATGTAGTTTAAAAAAACCTAATTGCTAATGATATGAAAGAAAGGCGGTATGGGGACCCTTGCCCGAATATTTTCTGAAATTCAAGCCTTAAAAATGCCATATTTTGTAATATTAGGCTCCATAATTTTTGAAATTCAAGCTACAAAAACACAATTTTAAGCGATTTTCAATGTTGTTTAGTATTTGGGGACTTTAAGCTGGAAATATCGCGAAATTTAAGATCTGGAAACGAAATTTCAGATGCTCCATAATGCTTTCAGTGTGCGTGTGTATGGAGGGGTGTGTAAGGAGGTGGGGGAGGGGTGTGTGTTTGGAGGAGCAGCATTTTGAATATTTTCTTATTTTTAGAGGAACTTAGGATACAAGAGAAAAAGAAAAGAAATAAGACGGAGGTGGGGAGAATAGAGTTAGCTGATCAATAAGCTGTAGCTACTGAATATTTTAAATTCAGGCCCCGACAGAATTGGGCCCAGCATTTGCTAAGTCTGGCTCTGTGCACTCTCCGCCGCACGCAATATTTTGATTACTTTTTTGTCTGTTGCATTTAATAAGAGCTTCTATTGAAAACACGGAAAGTTCTTAGAACTTTTGAGAATTTACTACTGAGAATTTTGCGAGGCCCTATCTGCGCGAGGCCGTCGGCAGTCGCCGACGCCTAGCGCCGCCACTGCCCCCCATGAGGTATATATATGATTGTATACATTTCAGACATTGGTCTTGCTTTGATTAAATACTAACTTTGCGGTGAATGCTATATTTGAATGTATGCATTTTTGTCATAAAATTTTAACTTTTAATGTTTTAATATATTTTATGGATGCATTGCTTTTCAAAATAGAACAAAAAAATTGTTTGAGAGAAGATTAATGAAGGAAAGTAGAAGTGAAATGTTGGTTGTGAAACATTGATTACACGTTTCACTAAAACAGATTAGAAATTTCAAATTATCGTTTGTATGACTATTTAAGAAAACTGCTTTGCACACAATAAATGCTTTTGCATATTATCTCAAAATCTGTCATGTTTTTTTTTTTTTTTTTGATAAAAATATTATAATATGTGTGTTTAACTTTAAGAGAAAGACATTTTCTTTCATTAATTATTTGTTACGTATTTCAAAATTTACTTCATTTTTTAGAAATGCTCCAAAAGTTTCTTATGTCTACTATTGCAAATCTATCCTGTTTGAAGATCATTGACCTTTTGTGCTTTTCAAACTTCATGATTTTTCAAAATGATAATTTAGATGTTGTTTAGTGATACATTTATCCTTAACCATTTTACAAAATGGTTAAGCATTATGGTGCAAATCTCATAGTCATACGACAATTTGTTGCTTGTCTATGAATTTTTAAAATGTGTCAAAGGCTTTTCAGACACCCTGTATATGTATAGTTATGCATAGACAATGATAGAAACATTAATTTTAAATCTTTATATAATAATAATAATAATAATATAAGTAAATAAACAACAGTAACTTGAGGACCCAGTTACTATTTAAAGACTTTAGTTTGCAATGTTTGAGAATTTTGGATATTTTTGAAAATATTGTGATATTTTCAAACCATGTTCTACAAATTCGTAAAAATCGGAAGCCTGAGTATTCTAGGGCGTTTGAGGTGTGAAATTAAAGCTATTCGTTTCCCCGCAGCAACACCAGCTCCTTCCACAGTCCCCGGCGCATAGTGAGGGTGCAGCACAGCAAGCCCTGCAAGGTCCAGCGCAGGATAGTGGAGATGCCAGAGGAGAGGCCCAAGTGGGGGGTCAACCAGCCCTCCAAGTCCTACGTAAGGATGACAGAGAGGGACCCACACTTCTCCAAGCGCAAGAGGATGCAGGAGCTCAGGCGCCAGCACTGGGCCAGGTGATACAACTTAAACGTATATTTAGTGAAGTTAGATTATGAAGATTGTGTGTGTGTGTTGTGTTTGACAACATACATAAAGATATGATTCACACAGGACAAACATTTAGGTTACAGTTCCACAACATTAAAACTACAGATACATGACATAAGAATTCGGCGACCAAGAGCACAAAATCGAAAACACTGGCAATCACAAACTTCACTCAGCTTGTTAAAAACTTAAATCAAAACTTGTTGCCAGGTTCAAGGTGCAACAAATATGTTTTGATAAAATGAAATCAGAGACTGATGAAAGAGATAAAGGAAAGTTTATTAAAATGGAAAGAAACTTTAACTCAAATACATACAGTACTATGTTTATCCCTTACATCATCCCCCCCCCCTACATCATGTTTATCCCTTATTCGATCATAGCATGCTCAACTCCTATGTTGCCAGAACCAGATATCCAAAGTTCATTCAGTTAACAAATCAGTTACAATGCTATACAACAATGACAAATGAAATAATAACGAGGGAGATTATTCTTAGCAGAATATAAACAAAAAAGTGATGACCAGTAAAAGGCTCTGGCTCCAGCTAGGTTGGTCCTAATCAGTTTAACGATCCCCACTAAAGATCCAGAGTCCTCTTAAAAGTATTCCTTGCATTGCAAGTAACAGCTACTTCTGGTAAACTATTCCAAATGCCTAGGACCCTGTTGAAGTAGACCTGATTCCAATATTAGCTCTAGATTTGAAAAGCTGAAAACAACGACCTCTGGTTTAGCCGTTACATTCATTGAATTATAAGATTAAGTTTTTCTTTTAATTAATAACTTGCTTGTTCTGTTCTTGAGTTACTGTTGTTGCTTAACGATCACCATCTCAAATACAAATACAAATGTGACGACCAGCAACAGGCTCTGGGCCCAGCTAGGCTGGTCCTAGTCAATTAATTAGTCCTCAATGAAGGTCAATGGCCCTCTTAAAGCTATCCACCCCCTTGCTCATTACTGCCTCTTCTGGTAAGCTATTCCAAGTGCCCACGACCCTACTAAAGTAGTAGTTTTTCCTAATTTCCAAGTTAGCCTGAGATTTAAATAGCTTAAAACAATGACCCCTCATTCAGCTTTCCCCGCAAAAATTCAATCCATTTACATCTTTCATTTTGATAAATTTAAATAGCTGAATCATGTCCCCTCTGACTCTCCTTTGCTCCAGGCTATACATGTTAAGCCTATTAAGTCTGGTATCATAATCTAAATCTGAAAGTCCCCTTACTAATCTAGTTACCCTTCTTGGAACCCTTTCGAATACAAAAATATCTTTCTTCAGATAAGGCGACCAAAACTGAACGGCGTACTCCAAATGAGGTCTTACTAAACTCCTATATAAAGGCAGAAGAACCTTCTTAGATTTATTTGAAATAGATCTATTGATAAACCCAAGCATTTTGTTGGCTTTGTTACTAGCTATGCTGCACTGTTGACTAAACTTGAAGTTCTGATTTATTAAGATACCCAGATCCATAACATTTTCTGCCTGATTAATCACTGAACCCTGTAAACGATATCTCGTACACTTATTTCCATGACCTAAGTGTAGCGCTTGACATTTCCCTACATTAACTGCCATACCCCATTTATCTGCCCACTTAGTAATATGATCTAAATCCTCTTGCAGCTGTTTTACTTGTTCTTCATTTTCGACAATCCCCAAAACTTTTACACCATCAGCAAAATAATTCACGCTCCCAGATAAAATTTCCATTGATGTCATTCATAAAGATAATAAACAAAAGAGGCCCTAAAACTGATCCCTGAGAAACCCCACTTAAAACATCACTCCATTTAGAATGATTTCCTCTCGCAACTACTCTTTGCTTCCTACCAGTGAGCCAATTTCTAACCCAAAGTAAAGTTTTTCCTCCTACTCCTATGTCAGCTAATTTGCTGAGAAGAGCAACATGCAGTACCTTGTCAAAAGCTTTTTGAAAATCAATATAAACAACATCCACACATTTTTTGTTATCTAAAGCTGAGGTAACCTTGCCATAGAAATGCAATAAATTAGTAGCACAGGATTTACCTTTCCTGAAACCATACTGCAAACTAGACAACAGACTATTAGCCTCCAAGAACTTCATGATCTTAATTTTGATCAAAGTATCGAAAATCTTACAAATCACTGAAGTCAAACTTACAGGTCTATAATTCCCAGCATTACCTTTAGACCCTTTCTTGAAGAGTGGCGTTATGTTAGCCAGCTTCCAGTCTTCTGGCACCGTCCCCGAGTTATAAGAAGCATTGAAAATATTCAAAATAACATCCACTAATTCCTCTGCACATACAACTAAAATGTTTGGATAAATATTGTCTGGTCCCGGAGCTTTAGTTGCTTTAATCTTTTTCAAATAAAATAGAACCTCCTCCCTGGAAAATACAAAATCCTCAAGCTGTATAATAGCTTGTGTCTTGTTAGTGTCAACTGTTGAGATACAGTTATTGTTAAACACACTGAAAAAAAAGTTATTTATAACATTTGCAATATCCCTATCGTTTTGGATTAAATTTCCATACTCATCAACCAATGGCCCTATTTTACTGTTTCGAGCTTTCCCAGAATTAGCATAAGCAAAAAACTTTTTAGGATTCCCATCAATGTCATCTGCTAGCCTTTGCTCCAATTCCCTTTTCTGAATCCGTACCAAATACTTAAAATTTCACCTTGCCTTACCATACTGGAGCCTCTACGCACTCTGACCACTTTCTTTAAACAGACGAAAAGTGGCTTGCTTATAATTAAGAGCTTCTTTACTCTCCCTGGAGAATCACATGGGCCAAGTTTTGGTATTAACACCTTTTCTCCTAAATAGAACATAATCCCCAACCGTTTTAGCAAGTTTTTCCTTAAATTCCATCCACTGCTGATCTACTTCACTATTTTACCATCCAGACGAAAAAAACTCTTTCAAGCTCTGCCTAAGTGCAACAAAATCAGTGTTTCTGAAATTGGGCACAAACCTAAAATTATCATCTTTGTACACTTCAAATTTAATCCGGAACCTAATGCTGTTATGATCACTATCTCCAGTATGATCCCCTACACACAACCCCTGAACAAAACTTCCTATGTCACAAAAAACTAGATCCAAAATCGCCTCTTTTCGAGTTCCATGAGTTACAACTTGATCTAAGAAACAGTCACCAATTACTTTTAAAAATTCCTCTTCTTTGCCATTACCTGGATAAAAATTATTTCAATCAATAACCGGAAAATTGAAATCCCCCATTATGATAACGGATCCCTTACTGAACATGTCACTAATAATACGGTACATCTGTTCATCTTGTCCATGGTTTGAATTAGGTGGCCTATAAATGTTTCCAAAGCGTAGCTTTTTGCCCTTACTGCTCATCAACTCCAGCCAAACCACATCAATATCAGTAGGTTTATCATTTATGACCAATTCATTGCAAATAAAATTGTCTCTAACATAAAATAAAACCCCACCACCTCTTTTCCCTACTCTATCCTGTCTGAACAAATTATACCCAGCAATATGTAATAACTCTGCATCAAATTCGGTAGCCCATGTCTCTGTAATTCCAATAACATCCAACTTCTCATCCAAAACTGCCTTTTCAATTCATCCATCTTGTTCCTAATACTGCGAGCTATGGTATAGAAAACTTTAAGCATGCCTAAATTGCTTTTATTTAACACCCTGAAATTTCCTAAATCACAACTCTCAACATTACTACTCTTGTTCGACACTTTATTTCCATTTCTAGTAATACCCAAAAAAATTTCATCCTCTCGATACCTGATGCTTAAACCATGCCCCCCATTCCAACTTAGTTTTTTAACTCCGAAGCTCCTAAAATTAATCCATTAACCATTTTGACCCCTGTAGAGCTCAGATGCAGGCCATCCCTAGCAATCCATCTCTGTCATGTAATCGCTGTGACGTGAATCTTTTCCCGTTCTTTCAAGAACAATTGAATTCACTTACATGTGGGTTGTTTTAGCTCTCTCGGGTAGAGGTCATATGCAAAGTCATTCAGATATGAGCGAGCCGTTGGCAGTGGATACACACATGCACAGCTGCAGTGACTTTGGCACTCGGTTTTATTGGTCAAGACCTTGTTCCTTTAATGAATGAATAGAAGGTCAATCAGCATAAAACTTAAAGATTTGATAGCTAGGAAAAAAGGGCTGATGCAACGTTATTTTCAACCTTTTTACTTATTTTATTTTACAGTAAAACCTCAACTATCCCACCCCCGTTTATCCGGATCTCCGGCTTCTCTGTATCAAATTTAATAAACTTTTAAAACAGTTATATTTTCTTAAATAATAGTTTAAAATAGTGACAACAAGTACAGAACTATAAATACTGACAACTTTCGGTTTTTGTTTTGGTTTAACGGGCAATTCCTGCATAGAATGTACAATGAGGTATAGTACTTACCTAACATGGTGTTATTCAGAGTATCAGTCCGACACCGCTGTAGCTGAACTATGAGTGAAAAATGTTTGCGATAAACAGTACTTTGTAGTTCTGTTACAAAGCCTTCTTTTTTGCTGTAGTAAAAGATGTCTGCTTATTGAAGAACGTGTTTTGCTTATCAGCCATATTACCCCGATTATCCGGATTTTTGTTCATCGGGACTGCCTTTGGTCCCTGTTTGTCCGCATAAACGAGGTTGTACTATATGTGTTATTGTTGCCATTTTTACTCTGTTAATAGATTATTGTCGTTATTCATCTTTATACCTTTAATCCTTCTTATATCTCATAACTCTTAAATTGTGCTCTGCTAGTTTGGTTGAATAATAATTATTTTTCATGACCAATCATATCTTCCCGTCCGACACCAGGGAGCTGGCAGCACAGAAGACGGGCGGCCAGTTGAGCACCAGGAGGTCCAATGTCACCACTTCTTACCCCAGCCTGAGGGGCCGCAGGGGGGCCAGCAGCTCAGACTGTACCTTGGGATACAGCAGCTCGGAGTTCGAAACCAGGTACGTCTGTCCTAGGATTTTTAATCTTAATACTTGCATAGTTGCCGACTCTCCCAATTCGTTTGGGAGACTCCCAAATAATAATGCCTTCTTCCAAATTCTCTAATAAATATCTCACAAATTTTATCTAAACAACATAATTCTCTAAAAAAGGGATTTTTCAGTTATTAGAATTTCGGGAAAATCTGTACATTGGAGATCGCAAAAACAAGCCTTTTTATGCACGAGTATGAAAAGGTCTTTTTCAAACATGTTTAGTTCATTTTCCTTCTTGTTGAATTTGTCTTGCCAAAAAGAATACAGTGAAACATTCCCAATTTTTCTACTTCTTTTTTATTTCTAAACCTTTACTTGCTGCATGGAATGCTTATTATCATTTGTAAAATAAAACAAATTTATGCCTGTTTTTAAAAAAAGTTTTTAAACCTAAAAGTAGTAATATTTTTCTTCAAAGAAGTAATAACGGCAATTAATGTAATATCCATTTTCAAATGTGGGATCCTGCCTGTTTTCGAGTGTTGAATATAGGACCTCATATGTGCCCAATTTAAGATAGACCTATGCTTGTATTTAAAAAAAACCCTTTTACATTAAACATTTTTTGGTTAAATTTATATATTCAAAGTCTGCCAAATTTAATGCGTATGTCTTCCTAATTTTCAGCTTTCAATGTTGACAGCTATGTTTTTGTGATGACATTATTTTTCTGAAAAAATTTTACCGACCTTCTCAGGATAAATTTCGATTCGACTAGGGAGTGTTCCTTCACTGGTCTTCTACCGTACTTTCAAATTTATTACCCTACTATTACAAATCAATACTCTACTTATTTTGCATTTAAAAACATAAATGAGGAAGTGAGAAGCAAAGGGATGTAAGTGGCAAAATTAAAAATTTGGAGATAACCAGGACGCATGGTAGGTAAACCTTTCCTCTGTCTTGGGGCAAGAGATGGTACTAGTAGCCTTGGTAGTTGCTGTTATAGAGCATGATTTAGAAAAAAAAATCAATGAAAGCCTACCTAGGATCTGATCTTTAAACGCGTTTTACTCAAAACATGAAAATGTTCACTTACATCCCTTTGCTTCTCACTGCCTCAAATATAAATTTGATGACCAGCAACAGGCTCAAGCCTCGGCTGGGCTGGTCCTATTCCGTTTATTTGTCCCCAATGAAGATCAATGGCCCTCTTAAAGCTATACACCGCCTTGCTCATTACAACCTCTTCCGATAAGCTGTTCCAAGTGCCCACGGCCCTGCTGAAGGAGGAATTTTTCCTCATTTTCAGGTTATCCTGAGAGATTTGAATAGCTGACCCCTCGACAATTACCCCTCGTCCTGCTATACGTGCAAAAATTTAACCCGTTAGCTTCTTTCATTTTGATAAATTGAAAAAACTGAATCATGTCTCCTCTGACTCTCCTTTGCTCCAGGCTATGCATATTAAGCCTTTGATATCTGGTATCATAATCTAAACCTGAAGGTCACCACACTAGTCTAGTAGCCCTTCTTTGAACCCTTTCTAATACAGAAATTACTTTCCTCAGATGAGGAAACCAAAACTGAACAGCGTACCCCAAATGAGGTCTTACCAAACTTTTGAGTCAGAGGTATAACCAAAGCTGTTTGTGAACTAATTGTAATATATTTGTAACATAAGGGGTGTAACTGCAACTGCAGTATTTGAAGTGTAACTGTAGCTTTTAACTGTGACATAGGTTGTAAATAGAACAGCCATGTAAAGCGTGGATAAAACATTCTCCTTTAACAATCTCTTCCTTCCTGTGTAAATAAAGTTAGTTATGCATATCCCAGAACTGTCAGCTGCTACCAAAAAATCAATGCTTCTACGAGCTACAGACTTGAACAATGAATCTTTTCATCCTCAACCTCACTTACTTTGCATTGAAAAAGAGGCTCCTTGTGACCTCAAAAAACATGAATGCAGAAATCTACAATTTTTCGTTGTTGAACCTTATTTTTACTAATTTAGATTTTCAGTTGGCAGCTCTGATATCCTACTGTAGTTTAGTATTCTAAATAAATACTTAAGCTAATTCAGACATCACACTAATGAAGAAAAATGGTTTCTCTTTGCAGGTCGTGTCGTCCTTTCCGAAGCAACTCGACTCCCCGTTATCGCCAGCCTTCCGGATTCCGATCGGATCACGGATCCGCAGAGACAGTGGCCTACATGGAGGCCGTGCCCATCGTTGCTCATCCCATGCTCAGGCGGAGGGAGTCCCAGAGCTCCGACAACCTGCCCTCCATCGTGGGGGGCTCGGAGCCCTCCCCCTCCCGCAGGATCGAAGGTCAGCTCACTTTATGGGTTTTCTTTGCAAATGCAGGGCTTCTTTTCCCCCTAAAAATCCCTTTTCTGGCTGCTAGTCCTAAAACTCCGATTTTTTCTTCCAAAATCAAGTACAGTAAAATCCCTCTAATGCAACACTAACGGGACAAATATTTTTGTCCGCAGTGAAGTGGTGTTTGCAGGACAGGGGTTAAATAATGTTATTTGCCTTGGAACCGGGGAATTAAAAATTGTCCGCATAAGAGGGGTGTCCGTCTTTGAGGGGTGTCCATTAGGAGGGGTTTTACTTCTTTCCCCTTTTTCCTTCAAAATTTCAGTTTCATTTTGAATTTTCTCTGTAACCTCTTTCATCCATTTGGATTTTTTCTTAAATTAGCGTTTCTGCCCCCCCCCCCCCCCCCGCTTGGTGACGCGCACCAACCGCCGAAGATTGCCTCGCAATCTTCGGGGGTTGGTCAGAAGTTTTGTCATTCAGTAGCAGTACTTAGTCATCGTAAAGTTTTACCATGCTCCCGTTCAGTTGCTTAGTAATCTTTCACTACTGAATTACATTTGCAATCTCTCTCCTCTTTGCATTCCAACATCCTCATCTTCATGTATATAATAGCCAATTCACTGATCGAGTAACGCTCCAGAGTTCACCAACAATGAAACTCGTGCAATAGCATGATAATTTGATACTATTTTTTGGTGGAAACACAGGAAAATGCTTTATTTTGACATGGCTGAACTGGATCCGGTAACCCACTGGTTTTGATTAGAGGAGTCTGATTGCAGATGGGGAGGTCCCAGGTTCAAACCCAGCTCAGGCATGGCTGTACTTTCTCTCTCCTATCCTTGTCTTTTCTTTGTGTGAATGTGCTGTTATGCTGTGAAGGATTGCCTAGCCTATAAACGGGTCATCATGTCACGTGAGTACTGTGGAAGTCGGACTTCACACCAAAGTGCGGTACAGTTGAAAAAGTGAAGCAGTGCAGCTCAAATTGACAGCCTAGCTGGCACAAAACAACAACAACAACTGGTAAGACTCATTTTAGGAGAATTAAGAAACAAAAAAGGGGTCAACAATCTGTAGTGTAACAAAGGGTTGGCAGGAGTGGCTCTCACCAGGGGGTGGCATTTCGATTAATTTATAAAAAAAAGGATCAAAAAGTAGAAAAATTATTGTCTTCCATTTGTCAATCAATTAGTCAAATTTTCCCCCAAAAATTTTTGTTGGGAGGTCACAGTGACCTCCGGTGGCTTCTCATTGGGACAACGTTGTGGGGGAGGGGGGCGCAATTTCTTAAGTTTGCCAGGGGCGCCAGACCTCCTAGGTATGCTACTGTCAACAATGAATGCTGTCTACTGGAGTTTAAGGTTAATCCACTGGAGTTAGGGTTAAAATTTCAACAATCAAAATGTCACTAAACAGGCAATTGCATCCTTCAAATATAGAAGCAATTTTCAACCGTGATACCTTGACAAGCAATTTTCTACTTTAAGAATATTTGCTAATGTAACTCTTACTTTTAGGTTATGGCCACCCCTCGTACAGCCTTCCTCCGATGCGGCGCAAGTGGCACAGCCAAGAGACCTTCCACCCTGGTATCTTCCACACCTACAGTCCCCCTCACCTGTTGCACAGGCCGCTCATGGAACCTTTCCGGCCGGGCCCCAGGCCCATCATACAGGCGAGTCCTGCTTTCTGTTCTGTTGTCCTTATGTCCCAGCAACGCTTGCTTGTTTCCTTAGAAATCGTTTTGTTAAATCATTTTTATGGAAATTATGTTTTTAAAATCTCACTTATGAAGGTTCATTGTTATTTTTTTGGTATAAAATTTACTAGAACTTAAAAGTGGTGGTAGTTTTTTTTTTTGTTAAAAAAAAAAGGCAAGGAAAAGGAAAACAAGTTGATTGTTAGCATTTTTTTTTGTTTTTCAGAAGTAGTCTTGCTTGCTTCTTCAGTTCACTTGAATAGAAAAAAAACAGTTCAACCCTTTTTACCCAAATGATTTGAGAGAAAATTAAATTGCTTTTCCTTAAATTTTCTTTGTTTCACTCATATATTATGAGGAGTATATTACATAAGAGGATTTAAGAAAATCACTTACACTTGCATGGGAATGTTGAAAATGTTTTGGTAAATAAAGATATATTGTGTTTTACCAGCAGAAGAGCACAGAAGTAAATTTGTTACTTTTATTAGGGGTTTTTTAGTTATGACTAGCTAATTGTTACAAAAAATTTCCTTGTCCCTTTTTCTCTTTTTTTACAACTTTTTTTAAGCTTTTCTGACCCTGCTCCCCCCCCCCCTCCTCCCCCCCCATTCTTCCAATAAAGTGTGTTTGTTTATGATACATCAAGTATGTGCCATTAAAAATAATTTAACTAATCTTTATATGCATTGTATTGTTTCCAATTGGTGTTATTATTACTTCTATTTATATTTGGTTGAATTAAGGGAAGAATTTACCCTACCAAATTCAAAACCAGACATAAAAAATGGATAAATTTAAATCATTTTAATACATTTTACCTATACTATATTATACAGGGAGAGGACGAATTTTTGTTTGTTTATATGTTCGAGGTAATCTCTGGAACTATTGAAACTATTTGAAAAATTCTTTCACTGTATGAAAGGGGCCTCCTTACTGAGTAACATAGGCTATAATTCGAAAAAAAATCCGATAAATAGTTCTTTTTTTTAATTCCAATTTAGCCCCAAATTTCACTTAAATTGCCTATTATTGGCTATTAAAGGGGTGAAAAATTACTTGCACATATTAATATTATATATCGTTAAAAAGGGTAGAATTTTCCGCATTCTAAGCAATTTGTTTCAATGCTCCAGCTTCATGACAACGGGAGCAATTTGCGTTTTTATCTCGAACTTTTTTAGGCTTAGCTGAAATTTTGGCACTACTTTCTTCATTAAATCTCTCAGTAAAAAGTGAAGGAATTGTTCCACTGTTTTCTTTTTGACACCATTGGAAAAAGTGGCATTTTTTACTCCAGAAATTTCTTGACCTGTGGTCGAAAAAATAATCTTCTTTCTTTAAAGGAAGAAAAGTTATACAAGTCGTTAAAAATAAAGTTCGAATAAATCTAATCTCCATCAAAATTACTGATGTTTTGTTTCACATTGCCATAGTTACGTCTTTTAGCTTCTCTTCATTTTAATTTCTTAAAGGTCCACAAACTTGGCGCCACGGAATTATAAGCAAAGGGGAAATGTTTTCGCCAATTTTTCATATTTTACAATCTACGTTATGATAATTCCCACGGACAATGGAGAAATTGCGGGAAGAGTTTGAAAACTAGGAGTCTTCGCAATTTTCCCAATTGTTGTCAAATTGGACGCCAAAGACCAAGAGCTAATGTACTTCAGCCATGGCCTTGCTGATAGTGACAAAAGCAAATGATTATAGCCCATAATTGATGATAGCGCCAAACCCCCAGTTAATCGAAATATCTTCGAAATTACTAATGGAAGGAAACCAGTACATTGTAAAAGCAGGGGGGACGAAAGTTGTATTTTTATGCGCTTTTACATTTAATTCTAAAGACATTTACATTTAATTCTAACATTACTATGATTTAGCTTTCAAAATTTAATGATATCCAAACAAAATATCAATGTGAAAAGTAGCCAAGTTCGATCAAAATGAGGTTCTGGGTAGACGGTGTCACCGACAAGATTCAGATCTCAACGGATAACAAGTTCCATAGCAGTTCCTCTTGGAAATTGGACTGCCCCGTGTTCTTCAATTCATTTTGAAAACAATTTTTTTTACTTTCTTTGATCCTTGTAACTTGGCAAGTTACTGTATTGTTTATTGACGACCAAAACTTGCTGCAAGTTTTGGTCGTCAATCTGCAATCAAAGAAAATAAAAAAATTGTTTTCTGGTTGAATTGAAAAACATGGGACAATCCAACTTCTATGAGGAACAGCTATGGAACTTGGTACCCGTTTAGATCTGAACTACTTTATCGGTGACACCGTCTACCCAGGGCCTCATTTTGATTGAACTTGACTGCTTTTCACATTTATGTTTTGTTGGGATTTTATTTTACAGCGATCCACAGCATTCGGTAATGTCCACAGCACTGTTATTTTAATTACAATAGAGAAAATAATGCCTTTTAGTTCAAGCAATTCCATGTGTAACAGAAACACAATTTTGTTTGTTTTTTTAAAGGTTTAAGCGATTACAGTGAAATTATTTTCATTTCAGCTGACTTTTTTTATCTTCTCTGCACTTCATTGTTAAAACATGAAAAACAAGACAGAGAAAAAAAAAATCTATTCCTTTTTCCTCAATGTTTGTGCTATTTTCTGCTCCGTGATGAAATGACACTTTTCTGAACCAAGTTTTTGGACTTCTTAGAACGAAAAGATATTTTTGTGAAATTGTGTATTAAATTCAATCTTTTAACTGACGAATACTTTCGTGATAGAGAAGTAACAATGAGAAACTGTTAATTTAAATAATTTTTCATGCACTAGGTTGACAAATTCAAGTTTATGCATTTTGACGGAATGACTGCTATGGAGTGGCTTTTAAAGTCCATTCATTACTATAGAAATGGTCATATATTGCTATAAAAAAGATGATATTTTTAATTAAGTTAAAAATCATTGCCTTTAACTTATATGACACTACTGTTGTTGTTTACGTGTCCATAATTAATAATCATGGAAGGATTGAGGGCCATATTGCCTCGAAAGTTTTGGACTTTTTTTTATTTATTCACACATAAGACATTATGAGAAAGATTTTCAGCGTAAAGAAAGGAAATACACAACTCCTAGTATCCGAGGTTATTGAACCCACGTTTACCGGCATTTGAAGCGAAGTTTCTACCACAAAGCCACGAAGGGAAGCAGCGTATAATGAATGAGGCATAATGAGTGATATAGTTTACATTTTTCATTGCCAGAGAAAAAACATCCGCTTCACTTGCAAAAGGGCTGGGTTCCGGTAGCGTGCGTGTTCACTTGGCACGTTAGGCACTGAGCAGTTCAGTCTAGGATTATTGCTTTAAAGCAACCGTAAATGTAATTCTTTGTTTTGGAAGAAAAGAAACTTGATTTGTTTTTATCCGAGTGAAATGTAGGACATTTTCTTCTTTTTTTTCTGACGATGATTTTTGAATGTTCCACTGGATGTTTTTTTTTCCTTAGACGGATCGATTATGAGAGCGTGGTTCTGGGCGAGTTTGGCCAGAAACAATGGAGTTGCGGAACTATTTTTACATTTGAAAGATATTATTTGATGTCTTCTTTTGTTTATTTGGCGAAATATTTTAAATTGCAGTAAAAACCACTTCACTCGCTAAATAGAATTTTAAAGCAACTGTAAATCTAATTTAATGATTTGACGAAAAGTTTTATTGGTTCCAAAGAAACTTTAGTAGGTTTTTTTTTTTTGAAAAGGAATTATATTTTATACATAGAAAAATAATCATTTTACAGAAGTGGAGGGTGCTTCCATTTTTTTTATTCGACGGACTTCCATTAAATTTTTAGCACGGGCATCTCTGTGCGGGTACTGCTAGTATATATATATATATATATATAATTCTTAGAACTTAAAATAAAATATTCTACATTTAGACAGCGCAAATGCAGCTAAAGTGTTAAATGTATATTATATATATTATTTAAAGTCTCACTCGTAAGTGGCACACTAGCAAGTGTATGAAACAAAAACAACAAGAAACATATAAGAATAATAAGCAATATTAATTGAAAAATTATGCGAAGTTGAACAATATGAACTATAGAAGTTGAACAATATGAACCTTAGAATGGGCAGTAACTGCTACGTTATCAAAGAGCTGGAGCAGTTGGCATAATATATTAATTTGCAGGTTTCTATAGAGGTCGGTAACATACATGTCATAGTGCATTTGCATTCTTATCATATTAGCAAATATTAACTTGCCAGAACGTGATAAATTTTTTATAAAAATTGACGGGTTTTTTTTAAATGCTGACATGTACAAGTCCAACCCCCCAGCTCTGACCTGCAAAAAAAGAGAGAGAAAACAGTCAACTTACCCATTCTGAAAGAAGAACAAAAACTCCAAGAAATCAGTCATCCATTTAAACAAAATCCAGTTTCATTCCAGTTTCGACAGTTGACCGAAGGCTCAGCATCCAAGAAACGCCTCCCTTGCATAAGGTTTTAAGCGTATCCCATCATTCATGCCTTCAGTGGACCCGTTGCCATTTGCAGTTATTTGGGCGGAGACTATAATTTTCGATTTTTTATCAAAGATTTCTTGAATAAATTAAAGTAAAAGAAGGTAAAATTAATGTAGGAGAATGGAGGGCCAAGTGAAATGGTGAAATATTTACTCTGTTTTTAGCTCCACCTATCTGATAATATTTTAACCATGTAGCAGACTTATGTAGTCTATTATAGTCGGGGAAAATTTATTGCTGAAAATCAAAGCATATGATAATACAAGCAGTTTTCAAAAATTGATACTCATTTTGTAATATTTTGCAGTCTTTCAAAAATTGATTTTGTTACTACAAAATGACAAAGTTCAATTTATCAACTTTATAAATATTAACTGAAACGCACTAATACTCATTGCATTAAATATTTAACTAAGCTTATTTTTTATTTCAAATATTTTTTGTAATTAGTCTAGTGCATGTGGGGCAAAGTGAAATAGTTCGTTTATTCAATCATTTACGTATTCACTTTTTAATTCATTTATTTACATTCCTTACTGTAATAATTCGTCTATTTTCTTACTATTTTATTTACTCATAGTAAGAAAATAAACGAATTATTAAACCACTATTTTATTTATTCATTTATTTTTTTGCATGTACTAATTGTTTTATCAATTAATTCATTTGATTATCTATTCATTTCTTCATTCATTATTTTATTTGCTGATCCCTCAGACCAAAAGTATTTTTAATTATTAAATAAAAAATATTTTATTAGACAAATCTTGTATTTTTCCACTTTTTTTTTTAAGTGGTACAAATTTAGAAACAAAAATTTAAAACAACGTTTCAAAGCAAGTTTTATTGAAAAATACATTTTTATTTCTTAATGTGCTGTAATTTTCAAAACAAATTTCCTATTTATTCACTTTGAAAAAACGGAGGTTTTTCACTTTGCTCCGCATTTCCCTGTTATAAGTTTATAACAAAATTGTACTACTGTACTGCAAAAAGTCATATTTTAATAAGCTAAGACAGGATTTTGACTAAATAAGGTATGTCCATTTTTAACTTGCATTCAGAGCTTTCATATTTTTATAGAGGCTTCATAGAGATATGTATGTTGTATCTTTGCAGAGGAGGAAATGGAGTGACCAAGAGAGTTTCGACCTGGAGAGTGTAGTCCGGTCTCGTGTGGAAGAAGGCAGCAGAGCTTCTTCTGCGGAGAGCAGCGAGAAGAGCGAGAAATCTTCCGCGGCCTCCTCTGCCGGGAGCTCAGCCAGGAAGTCCCCAGCCAATCAGGTCATCCATTTCTCCGTTTAATGAATGAAATAACATGTACTTTGACAGATTTCCCCCCCCCCCCTTTTTTTAAGTAACTTTTCAGCTTTTATTTTTACAACCCTGTTGTCAGGGGCGTAGCTAAGGGGGGGGGTTTTGGGGACAAACCCCCCCCCCCCGAAAAGTTAGTCTCAAAAAAAAAGAGAAAAAGAAAGAGAAGTGAAAGAAAAAAAAAGAAAAGGAAAAAATTCCAAGCGATTATACATATATATATATATATATATATATATATATATATATATATATATATATATATATATATAAATATAAAAGAAGTAACCCCCCCCCCCCGAAAGTCAGGTCTAGCTACGCCACTGCCTGTTGTGACAGAATAATTTACTGTATTCTGAATATTTTTTGTTTGTTTTTTTTTGATAGCTGAAAATATTAGGATGTTTTATTGGAAGATATGGAAAGTATAAAAGTATATTTTCATTGATAACCATATGAAGAAATGAAAGGAAACATTCGTCACTGTGGACTGGAAGGGGCAAACGGGGTCCTTAATGTACAGGGTGTTCCGTTTTAATCTGCAAAGAGCTATATTTTGGCAACCGTTAATCCTAGATGCATACTTCCAGTTGCAAAAATGTTCAAAATCAGGTGCAGAGATAAGATATTGAAAGTTTGAAGCAAGCATAAAACTGAGTCAAAAAATACAAAATTTAACTTTTTATGCAGGTCCTAGGTCCTTCAACTAATATTTAGGGAAATCCTCTCCATTGAAAAATATTACTATCACAAAAACTTGACTTTTGTGCAACTAAAACTCATGGAAATATACGAGTTCTAAGTTTTAAAGGACCATACAGAAGATAAGATTGGAACTTATCGCCCTTTCAAAGGAATGACAGGTTGTCAAAATAAAAGAAACAAAACAAAATATTTATATTTTTCATTGCTATTCTGAAATAAATGCAACTGTCATGCCATGATACGCAAAAAAAAAAAAAAAAAATCAAAACCTCGAACAATTTCAAAAACCACACTCTAAGCAAGCATATAATTTTAAACCTTTGTTAACCACTATATTTTCCCTCAAATGTGTTATTGACAACGAGTGTAAAGTGGTGTAAGTCACAAAATGCTGCATTTGGTATCTCGGGACATATTGGTCGTACTAATGTCAAACTTTTTGTGTTGGAATTATTTTTCAATGGAGATTAGTTCCCTAAAGATAAGTAAGGAGACCTGGGGCCCGTATAAAAAGTTAAGTTTTGTATTTTTTGACTAATTTTTATTTTCACTTCAAACTTTTAATATTTCAAACCTGCATCTGATTTTGAAAAAATTTTTCAATTAGAAGTATACATCTAAGACTAACAGTTGTGAAAATAAAGGTCTTGCAGGTTAAAACGGAATGCGCTGTATGTTCAATGTGTGTAATAAATCGTTTTAAATAATGCTTAGTTAAGAGTATTGCTAAAGTTTACCTCATTTTAAAACTGTCAATTTTTTTATACATTATATTACTATAAATAACGGAACAGTTTTGAATTGTTGAATATTTTGTTGACACTTCACAAAAATATTAGACTATTTGACATTTCTAGGAAATAAAGAACAAATAAGACTTTATTTATTTCCACCCACCTTTTGACCCAAGGCTAGCTATAAATTGAAAGAAAAAATTATGTTTGAAGTCACCCTTTCAAAAGTAATTTGTGATTGAAATGCATATCATAGTAATGCTTCTTTCTGTTCTTTGCATTAATTTTATGAGAATAGCACATACTATAATCATTGAAATAAAAAGTCTTCTTAAGAAATGAAACATGTCTCGTAAACAATATATTTGTTACATGCAGCACTTTCAATTTATCATAACTCATTTTTAGGAAGCATGACTATTTACAGTTGAGGTAACATGCTGAAGTCTAAACATTTTAAGAAAAATCAGTATTTTTTTAAAGTAATTTTAAACTAGCAATGAGCAAGCATTAAAACAATTTGCTGTGCATAATATTTTTTCTTAATGTAGTGCTGCTTTTGTTAAAATTCCATGGAATCGTCATGAAAATTTGGAGAGATATCATCAACTGAAAAAGCTGAATTCCCCCCCCCCCTTTTTTTTCAAAGGAAGCAAAACTACTAGTGTGTCTTTTCAATGTTAGAATTGTTTTCACTTAACATGCATTATATTGCCATTTCTGTGCATAACCATATCTATGCTAAAATATAAACATTCAAACTTAAATTGAAACCCGATCATGCATCATTGCATAACGAGAAGTTTTTCCATTTTGCATCACCTATTTTATGATGGGGTTCCAATGCATAAGTTTTCTTATTTGCATTTTGCATTGCAAGATGCAATGTATGAATTAAATTAATCTGCTGTATTCTAGTTTTATTATGAAAAATGTCTACATGTGTAAATTAATTATTCCACTATCTAGAAAACCAATTTTTAGCCACACTGAAATTATTATCTATGGAGGACTTTTTTGTACAAAAAATTAGAATTAGAGAAATGAAGTGCAGTGCCCTATCTACTGCACTTTTTATTGATTTATCAATTATTCATAAACAATAATTTATAACTACGCATTAAAGTTCTAGACAACAAAAAAGCACTTTTTGTTTATATATCCTGTGCACAAACACATGTTTGATTGTAAGTAAAACAAAAAACCAACATAAATAAAGCAAATATTCCAAACAATGCTGCAAATAGCTACTTTTATACAAATACAATACAAATACAAAAGTGACGACCAGCAACAGGCTCTGGGCCCAGCTAGACTGGTCCTAGTCAATTTACAATCCCCAGTGAAGATCAACGGCCCTCTTAAAACTGTCTACTCCTTTGCTCATTACCACCTCTTCCGGTAAGCTGTTCCAAGGTTCCACTACCCTGCTAAAATAATAATTTTTCCTAATATCCATGTTAGCCTGAGATTTAAATAGCTTAAAACAATGACCCCTTGTCCTGTTTTCAGTGCTAAACTTCAGCCCCGTAACATCTTTCGTTTTAATAAATTTAAACAGCTGAATCATGTCCCCCCGGTCTCTTCTTTGCTCAAGACTGTACATTTTAAGCCTTCTAAGCCTGGAATCATAAACTTTTGCTACATTTTCTATTGTACTTTTTTCTATGGATGAGGGGGTTCCATTGTAGCCTTGAAATATATATTTTCAGCACTTTCTGGAAAACTTGGTTAACTTATGCTTTCATTTTCTCGTGTTTATTAAGGATGAAGCATTTTTGATCATTTTTACTTTCTTCTATATCTAATATATAGAAGAAAGTATTGGATTCGTGCAAATTTTCGAATTTTGACGGATTCGAACGTTTTGAGGTGTGCTGAGTCCATTTCGACTATTTTTGGAAAATGTCTGTCTGTGTGTATGTGTGTGTGTGTGTGTGTGTCACGTCTGTGTGTGACCAGTTTTTTGTGGCTGCCCTACAGCAAAAACTGCCACATGAAATCGAACGAAATTTGGTACACATATGTGCCCCTATGTGAACTTGTGCCCATTGGTTTTTGGCGGGAATTCCTCCAAGGGGGGTGGAGCAATGGGACGTTTTTTGAGTTACGCTTGCTTGCTATTCCTCAGGAAGTAACTGGCGGAATCAAACAAAATTTGGTCCATATGTTGCCATTAACAGGAACAGGTGCTGATTCAATTTTGGTGTCAATAACTCAAACGGGGGTTGAGCTATAAAACGTTTTTTGTCGTCAATTGTGACTGCTGTATCTCAAGAAATAATGAACGGAATGAAAGAAAAATTTATCGGCAAGTAGCCCTTAGTGGGTATAAGAGCTGATTTTATTTTGGTGTCAACAGCTAAAAAGGGGGTAGAGCAATCGCCCGTTCTTTTTTTCCATTGTGAGTGCCCTATCTCAAGAAGTAATGCTACGTTCTGGTTGAAATTTGGAATATATGTGAATCCATATGTGAACAGGCTTTGGTTCAATTTTGACGCCAATCGCTCCAAGAGGTGTTGATTTTTTTTTTTTTTTTGCGAATAAAAATATTTTTATTAATGCAACAATAAGAAAGATAAATCGTAATAGATTGTCGTCTGCGTATTTCTCGTGATTTTAATTGTATGGAAATGATCGGAAATATTATCTCAATGATTTAAAATTTTTAACTGTTGCCATCTTATGTTAGTTAACAAATAAAATATTTGTAATTAGTTCAAGCAAGGCTTTTAAAATAACTTTCAGTTTTCGCTCTTTGCTTTGCTTTTGCAATAATTCAGACATTGGGATGGTCGTCAAGTTTTTGCATGTGTAATTTTGTTTTTGTTGGAAATATTGCTTCCTCGTCAAGCACGGGGAGGGATCAGAAAAAAAGAAAAATATAGAAGAAAGTTTCGTGATGGCCACAACATACTAGTTTTGATTTGTCTTTAATTGCGTTGCTAATTAATTTCTCTCTCTCTGCAGAACCCACTCGTTTGTCCAGAAGTAGTGACGGGAAGGCCCACCCCGAGACAAGACAGAATCTTGCAGAACTTGTCTTCCCTCAGACAGGTATGGACAAATCAGCAATATGTACTCTTATTGACCATTTCTCTTTTGCTTTGGGGCTCCTGATTGCTTCATTAAAGACAGATCAAGAAGTTCAGATAAAATTTGATATTTAATTTTGTCTGTATGCAATAATATAACAGTTAGAATGCAGAAAGAAATACCATACATGTCAGTACATACCATACATGAGCAAAATTTGAGCCTTTTAGCTGTTATGCATTTATTGGCCCTTTATCTCGCATTTCGAAATCAAATGGTATTACACTCAGGGGCGGACCTGGTCCCGCAAGAAGGCGCCAACCTTGGTCTCCAAAAAGCGCAAAAAGAAGTGCAAAAAAAAAAAAAAGTGCAATAAGAAAAAAATAGGTGCAAAAAAAAACGATGGTACACAGGCTTACGAGTTTAAAGGAAAATAAAAGTGAAGAGAAGTTGTACACGTTTGTGAGCTCAAAAAAAA
Organism: Uloborus diversus; assembly: GCF_026930045.1. NCBI lineage: Eukaryota > Metazoa > Arthropoda > Arachnida > Araneae > Uloboridae > Uloborus > Uloborus diversus. Next base: position 19,649,314 of record NC_072737.1, on the reverse strand, counting down.
AAAAAAAAAATAATAATAATAATAATAATAATAAGGAAGTTGCACCAAAAAAATTTAAAAAAAAAATTAAAAACTAAAAAAAATTTAAAAAAAAGGTTTTCTGGCTTGAGGGCGCAAGGGTGCTTAGGCGGGAATGCACATTGGCCCATTTGCCGATGGGCCAGTCCACCCCTGATTACACTTCTGTATTGCCCAATCATTTTTATTAGCCCTTCTTTTCTTTCATTTTCTTTAAAGTTAAGATCGTTCAAGCTTCAATGAGTGAACATTTAAGTGCAATTTAATTTTCAAAAAATCATAACATTGATTTTTAAAAAAAATACTAGCATTTGGCACCAGACCGTAAAATTTTTTATACTTGTTTTTAACGCCTTTGTATGTGGCGCCAATCAATGAAAGGGGCGCTTGGAGTCTTGACTTTCCCGAACAACGCTTAAGGAGAAGCGTTGGATCAACACCTCCCAGCAAAGATGAGATAGATGCTTATGACCCTATAAGGCCATTCCTCAAAAAAGTCAACCTTTTGCCTCGTACGTAACGGTTCATATATTTCATTAGAAAGTAATAATTTTAAAGGGTAATGACCAAAGCTCTTGTTCAAGATATCACACTTGAGTTTGTAATTTGTTAAGCAGAAAAAAATTGGTTCATTAATATTTTAAAGTATTATATATGAGGAGTCATGTGCAGGACAAAATGACAGTTTTTTGTGGAATGGCCCTACAGTAGAGAAGGCCATTGTCCCTGGCTAAATTAGGTTATTTTCTTCTTCTAAATAATTCATATCTGCTTCCAACTTTACTAAACATGATACAGCCTGCTTTTTGGAAATACTGTTTTCTCCCAGAGCCAGGCGACTCCATGTGTTTATTAATTGGGAGGTTTGGATTAATTGGGAGAACTTTTAATGTTCTGCCTCACGTTTTTGTTTGGTTTGAAATCAAGAAAAGTACACCAACCTAGTGAGAAGGAACATCAGTTTTTTTTTTTCCTTTTTTGCGGGGGGGGGGACATATCAAATTTAGTTACTGCTGCCAATTCATATGAGAAAAAGTTTGATTTTTTTTTTTTTTTTTAAATTATAATCTCTTTATTCATTGGCTGATCTACCTTACTACAGGCCTATTTTTTAATTTCATGTGTGCTTTATATTTACAAGTGAAGTGCTTTTCTTCGTCTGTCTACTATGTCCAGAAACAGAAAAGTGATTCATTCTAAGGAATGACAGATTATTTAGGGGGTCCAAACATCAATAAAAGGGTATCAACTTCTGGCTGGTGTCTTTCAAACAACAGGTCCGGAACAATCTCCAAATGTGCAATAACGTTGCCAACTGTACAATACATTCATTCTTTCTCAAATCTTAACTAACAGAATCGCTTTATTATTTGTCCATTTTAATCCTTTCTTTTCAGCGCCAAACTCAAATCTCTGCTTTGCAGTCAGTTTTTTTAAAGCAAGTGGGGGTGAGGTGTGTGTTGTTTGACACTTATTGAGACCCTGATCTAATACAGTAGAATCAAATAGCTCCTAAAAGTACTTTATTATTAACTTTTTTTTTTTTTGAGGCTTCAGATGAAACATTGACTTAAGTTGAAATGAAATACAAATAGTTAAAAGTGTCTAAATATATGAAAAGACAATTTTTATGTATTATTGTATCTGCCGTTTAACTAGTTTTTTCTTTTTTTTTTTCACCTTAAAAACAAATGATTTTGAAATTTTGATTGTTATTGTTTTTTTTCCAGGGCCTACTCAAAAAACAAAAGGAGCTTGAAAGTTTGATCAGGAGACCTCCTCCTTACTTTTCATGACTCTGAAGCTCTAAAATGAGTTCAATTATTTTAACCCGCTGACTGTAACAACTTTTAATCGCTTCCCCTTCGGGAGATACTTGTGCCTCATTTTTGTTTGCTACGGTGAACTAAATAAAAACATCTTTCAGTATGTGCCACATGTGCCGTATGGGTGTTGAACACTTGTCGTTTTTTAATGCTTCTTTCATCGATGTGTCATGCACCTGCACCATCATGCTTTACGGAAGTCCATGGCCGAACTCTTGCCAATTTGATCATTTCACGAGAGTTTTTGGAAATCTGGAAACCAATTTTAATGAAATCAAAACTGTTCACTGTTAAATGTAAGTTGGAACAAATTAAATTCATTTTACACGTGGTGTAATTGTAAAACAAATATAGGTGCTTTTCCTTTAAAGGTACGTTACTTGGTTTGGCTACTTGTTTACTATCTACCTTGGCGACAGTAGCTTTAAGCGATTGGCGATATCTGCAAGTATGCCCTAGAAATTGAAATTGTGAATGTCTCCAACTACGAAGCTTTTAGTTTGCAATAGTGATAAATAAGTTGAAATCGCTAAAAACTAAAAATGCATCTAGTGGTGTACCTTTGACCGAAAAGTACCCAAATATAACACGAAATGCTTGTTTGTTGTAAGATAAAAATTGGCAGAAATATTTTAAAGTGTGACGATTTTCATGTAAGAGAGGGATGGGAAATATATAACTACACTATTTTACTCATGTGAATAAAATGTATACATTAGGGAAATCATGGGTACCATATTCAACAAAAGTTTAGAGTAAGGCATAATAATAAATATTAACAAAAGATTTCTGCTTGAAAATATTCTGAGCGTTTTTAAAACTGTTTGCTCAACAAGAGGTTTTCCTCTGAAATGAGAGCAAAAGAAATACGGAATTTAACATTTTCATTCTATAAGTTTTGCTTTACAGTTGGCAAACTTTTCTGCAATACTAGAAAAAAGGTGGGCGCTGGGAAAATGTGAAATTTATATTTCATCCAGGATTTAATTTTTTAATTTAAAATCCTGTAATATAAATCCTGATCGCATTTGAAACAATTTTTGAAGTGTATGAAAAGTGAATTTGCTGTTTAAATTTGATTCAAAAATGCGCAGTTTAAAACCATAGTAAAAATTTGGTTTTTAAAAAGTTTTGTTACACTGTTTCCTCTGAACTTGATCAATTCTCATACTTTTTATTAATTCTTTCGTAGAATCTATTTCATGTTAATATTTTGTTGTATATTTTATTTCAAATGATTTAGTTTTTATAAAAAAAATGGAATTTTAATTCATGTGTTTGTCATGTATAATTGATTGTAAATATTGTGATTTTTAAAAGTGTATTTCTTTGTTTTATATTCAAATTTTTTTGTAAAATTGATCAAATTATCTTGCATTGATGAATCATATGATGAGGAAAAAAGCACAATTTTAACTGAACAATTTAATTTATTGTATTGTAGGCTACTCTTCTTTTTCTCCCAAAGACCATTTACTATATTTTCTCATTGATATACTCATGTAAATTAATTCTCCCAAAATGAAATAATATATTTTAATTTGAGGGCATCTTATTTAAAGTAGTATCAGTCAATTCTTTTTGCACAATATCTGTGTGAGAAAAAAAACCTTTTTTTTTTGTATATTACTAGTATTCCTACTTGAAAACATTTTAAGGAAGTTCCAAAATAGCCAGAATTATTGTCCGTATGTCATAGGCTGTCTATGTTTCCCTTTCTCTAGTCACGTTTACAAGACACCCTTTCTGCTTAGTTTCCTAGGTAACATTCATAAGAAGCCATTTCAATTACAAAACATTAAGACATGTTGCAGTTGCAGAGTTTAAGAACCAAAACAAGTGTAAAGTAGTCTGCAAGTGTAACATAAGCACTTTCAATCATGGCCGTCCATATGCAAAATTTAAGGGGGGGGGGGCTCAGACATTTTCCCCATGGTTTAGAAGGATATTTTCCCCATAGAAACCGATTTCAGTTCAGATTAGAGTTTTTGAAATTTGACATTTTTAATAACTTATTCATTAATGTCCGGAGAAGAATTGTGTTTACATTTTTGCAAAGAAAAAAGTACTAAAAAAAGAAAATTCTAATTTCTAAGAGCCCTCACTTGCCCCCCCCCCCCCATATGGGTGCCTATGCTTTCAAGAGGTAGCCATCATAAAGACTTGAAGATCAAATCTGCCACATCGTTTTTTGTTTTATTGGTTATTTTATACCCGAACTTCATTAGGAGAGGCTGCAGGACCTCAAGCAACCCCTAGATATTGGCAATCTTTTTTTTAAATTAAAGTTTGAGCATAAACATCAAAATATTTCAACATAAATCATTAATGATTGACTGCTGTTACAAACAAATGTATTTTTAAATTTTAATCTGCACTGAAATCACTTTCAGAGCTATAAAAACGTATTTTACTTTATTGTAATGTTTAAATGCATTGAATAGCTCTTCTCCTAGTCAAACAAGTAACATTTTAATGAACAATATACATGCTGATTAATTTGCATTAATATTTATTACATTTATTTCAATTACTTGAATGTTATGATTCCCACCAAAGAATTAATTGCTAGTCAATTTTAGGCATTGTGATAAATTTTTGCATCTTTTTTTGCCTTTCATACTTGTGCCTTATCTGTGACCATTTGATCATTCAGTGCTTATCAAGCTGCTACTAGTCATAAAACTAATTTGATACAATTTATAATAAACTTATATCTAGTCATTTATTTCAGACAAACAATTTGTCAACCGTTTTTTATTTATCATTTGCTGTTATGAAACATTTGTATCAAAATTTTAGGAACCGGGTAAAGTTTTAGTGAGGATTTTGAGCAAACCTAGATCATTTTCATTGTTTTCAATCTTATATAATTTAATTATATTCATATACTACAAAATATAAGTTACAAGAAGTTGTCCTGCAAGGTTCATCTTAATCTGAGGTGCAACCCGGGAGTGAAAATAAAATAATAGTTTAAAAAACTAAAAATACACGCTTTCGTAGCAAAAGGAACTAGAAAGTGAAAAATAATCTTTGGATGATAGTAGTTGACCAATCACTTAATTTTAATGTAATACAAAAAAGCGTGGGGTGCTGTCTATTTACATTTTTGCTTGGACAACAAATGGAAGAAATTCAAGACAACTGATAAGAAGCCCCTCACGCTTTTTTGTATTACATTAAAATTAAGTGATTGGTCAACTACTATCATCCAAAGATTATTTTTCACTTTTTAGTTCCTTTTGCTACGAAAGCGTGCATTTTTAGTTTTTTAAACTATTATTTTATTTTTCTGCTTTTTAGTCTTATGTTGAAGAATTATCAGGCGACGAAATTATTTATAAAACGAGTGCGAGGTAATATCTTAAAGTTAGAACAAGGGCACCCTGATGGGAAGCTACTGTGAGTCATCGATGTATGTTTGCGGAAATCATATTTATATTACGTTGATAATTTGAGATGCATTTGAATAAAAGTTTTGTTCAACAATGGTCTGATCAGCAATGAATTTCCAATTGAAGGCTCACCTAAATTTTGGCATGAAATTAGTTAAAAACAATTATATTTCATGTTCTAATTACCTTGGAACATTGGAACAAATTTTGTCTGATGCAGAAAAATTAAAGGTTTTTGTAGATATTTCAAAATAATTTTTGCGAGCATTTTTTGATCTATTTTTCAAAATTTTTCCTTTTTCACATTGTTGGATTTATGCCAAAATATTGATTAAAATTGGAGGAAACTAACAATTAAAAGGGTTAATTAATTAATTTGATTATAGAATATTGCATTGTCATCGGGTCTGAGATCGCGTGCCAAATTTCAAAAGAATCCGATCGCAGAAAGTGGGCGAAATTTGAGCTGCAAGATTCCATTACAAGATACATACATACATACATACATACATACAGGTGAAGCTAATAAAAGCGTGTTAAAAAAGGTTGATCACCACTGCTTTAGTCGAATTATATTAACCCTTGATTTTTTGTTTATTAGTTCTACATTGATATTTTTGGGATTAAGATTGGTTAAAGAAAAGAAATTCTGTTTTAGCCTTTTAGCTACAGAAATGTATTACTTAATGTTTAGTCCATTTTGAGGGAAAGAGGGAACATTCTTCTCTTATATAAGCTGTTATACGTTCCTCTCATGACTGATATCAGTTTAAACCTATGACTGTTGATCGAATTGTTTATTACAGGTACTAACATTTATTCAAATTGATGAGTTATTTCCCATTGCCTTATTAAGGGTTTATTAAATGTTTTCTTAGTGTGTCAATATTTCAGTACATAAAATGTTTTGTTATTTAACCCTTAGGTTGCTGATTTTTTTAATATGTTCTATCAGTCTTGATTTTGTATCGTCTAATTTTCGTGTCCAACAAATTTTCAAATGAAAATAAGTTTGTGCTGTCATTTACAGGGTTGGCCAGATTGGACACAATTGGGTTCGACCCAATGGGTTTTTTTGAAAAAACCCATTTAAAAAAACCCATTTGGTAGCCCACTTTTGGGTTTTTTAAAATTTTCTGAGAAGTTTTTAAAAAAAATTAATTAATTTAAATACTTTCACAATACAAAGTTCTTTTTTATTTGTTCTTCACCACAGACAATGGACATAAAAAATGAATTTTGAACTTTAATAGTATTTCTTAACTCTTAACGCCATTAAAAAAATACTTCAAAGATTTTAAATAAATATATTTAATTTTTTTCTTTAACTGGTCAATAACTAACTCAAATTATCTTGACTGCCCTGTCACGTCTGATTTTCTCAATATTTGTAGATTGTACAGAGGAAACTACTCTAGCTAAAAGGCTTTCATGTGAATTATTTTCTGCAAACCAACACGTCACAAATCTCGAATAAACAAGGTATATTTTTTAGAAATTAAAAGGTTTTAAAAACGGTCGGACAGAAAACAGAATGAATAGGATGTACAATACTTTCATTATCTTACGAAAAATTTTAATATTTCTTACTCTGTACACAGAAATAGAAAAACAGGCAATATATAATTCAAAGAAATGTCTTGATTAAGCTGGAATTCAGTAAAAAGGGATTTATACTTGTAATAACAAAATGAAATACAATAAAGTAAAATGCAGAAAGAAAATAATAATAAGTAGTAATTAAAAACGAACAATAGATTTTATCACTTGAGAAGTAACTTTGCCTTAACTGTTGGTAATCACGGAAACTAAAAAAAATCTAAAACTTCACCATTCTTGGGTTTCGTTGTCTTTTATACTTTTCTTTAGAAGACGCTGAATTTTCCAGCTTTTTTTACCCCAAGACAATTTTTGTGCTTTTTCCATATACTTACGCTGCAATATGCCACAATTACCCCACATTTTCCCTAAAAATAGACAAAAAAGAACAACATTTCTTTTAAAAAACCCAGCTTTAGTTGGGTTTTGTTGGATTTTATTTTAAAAAAAACCAAAAAACCCTGGGTACATGGGCTTAAAAAAAAAAACGGATATTTGCCAACCCTGGTCATTTAACGGTTAAATGATTTAAAAGGATGGGAAAAAATACTGATGGATCTTTGAAGTCCTGTATACAAAGCTTATTGGCCTTGGAAGTTCCAACAAATTTAGTTTTAATTTTTGATGTTCTAACCAAATTTAATGCCCCCATATTACAATATGAATTTAATTATTCAATCATTGATCACAAATGGAACTAATACTTGTTCTTGTAAATAACAACGCCTAGTGAGTGTATTAGGGAATATTCCGATAATTGAGATTCTGCCGCTGTCGCCAAATTTTAGTCAAAATTCGTTACTTTTCGGCTGCATCGGCAAGACCGAAAAAAAAGTACTTAACCCTTGGCGTCAAACAATTTGGCGACAATTGAAAAATTTTGCTTAGAATCTCAGTTATCGAACTCTTCCCGTATATGACGCTGACTGCGTCTTTTATCTTGGCATTTTATATCCATACATGTGCTATGCATTTTCTCTTGACCGGACTCGAAGCTTCCATACTACGCACCCTTGTTTCATCTCTTTTTGTACTACATTTCGAAGCCTCTCGGACACATTGTGATACGACGGAGAGGCCAACGTTCTTGTAGCGTCAGTCTTTTGTATGCTTTGAAAAAGCCAAAATAAAAGACAATCACACTTCCCTGTCTTTTTCTTCGCCAACTCTTTTACAGCCTGAAAATCTGTGGCAATGTTGAGTTTTTATTTTAATATAAATATTACTCTCTGGGAGGGCAAAAAAAATATATATATGCATGTAGAGCAATGTCTTCTACTCCTTTGTTTGTATGCGTTGCCTATTTTTTCATACAGAAATTGTCCCCATCCCCCCCCCCGCCCTCCTTTCCAGTTTTTGCAATACAGTAAACTCCCGTGGCATGGTAATCGCGGAAAAGCGAAATCCGCTGATAATCCAAATAATGGGTAAAAAACTATACAATAGCTAAAAAATATAAGTAACACTCACACATACGTTTAAATTATGGCTAGAAACAATGCTACATTGCATCTACTAACATTGAGTATAAAAATATATGTAAAAGCAAAAAGTGAACAATAGCACAATCATAAGTTTAAAGAACATTTAATGACCTTAGCAAAAAAAAATGTTAAAAGACCTGCCGATAATCCGACTGCCGATAATCGGGAGTTTACTGTAATCTTAATTTCATAAATTCTCTCCAGAAATTACAATGTAAGGCTTGTCCTAGAAACTTTTACACATAAACAATTCAGTTGCAGTACTGAATATCGTTTTAGATTGGGTCATGCTGAGGAATGACCCCCCCCCCCCCTCCCTCCCCATCGCACCCCAACATCCTCCCAACAAACGAACCTACGGTTTTGGATGCGAAAAATGAATCTGAAACTGCTTGGGAGTCAATAAAAAGCACCAAATTGACCAGATAGAAGGCACCTAATAGGGCAAACACGTTACTAATTAATTTCATAAGCAATGAAAAAAAGTAATATTTCAGAAGTTTAACTTTGAAATTTTTTAATGAATTGAAAATATTACTGCATTTATTTACTTTTTATTCATAAATTGCTTGAACCCAATGTGGATGTACAGTTGTTTCAACTATATAGAGGGGGGGGGGGAATGAACCTCATACCCTCCTCCTGTATCCACCCCTGGAATGATTTTAAAGGACCAAAAAAGGTGTTTTGAATAAGCTTTTTTTTTCTTTTGAAAAAAAAAGTTTTGAAATTTTAAACTGACTAAAATTGCTCAATTAGAAGGAAACAAGGCCGTAGTCAGCGAGGGGGGGGGGAGTGTCAGGTGATCAGCCCCCCTCCCTAAGTTTTGCATTTGCAAAACTTAGCAGTTGTGATTATCATTTCTTTTTTTTCCGGGTTTCTCAGCAAAAAAAAAAAAAGTATTTGAATTTAAGTTTTTGTTCTGACCGGTGAGGTTCTTTTTAATATGAGGTCGACCCTCAGCGTAAGGCCGTAACCAGCAAGAAGGGGGCACCCCCCTCCCAAAATTTTCAAAGTTTTGCATGCTAGAAAAAAAATAACCAAAAATGTCGGTTTTCGGACTTTGAAAAATTCAAGTTGTCCCCGAACCCGCCCCCCCCCCTTAATATCACCAAAGATTGTCTAAACTTTCGCTTTCAGAGCTTCAATTCCAACAAAATTTAACGCAGGAGCGCCTCCGTGGCCGCCAAACTCCTCTTCTCATTAACATTACCGAAGATCTTCTAAAACTTGTGCTAACTTCAAGAGTTTTAAAGGGGGATGTCTCTTTGCCCCCCCCCCCTCCTTCTTTCCAACAGCATTAGAGATAGTCTTAAATTCAGTTTTCAGGGGTTGAATTTCGAAAAGTTTCAGGAGGAGAGCTTCCGAAAACTCCTCCCCCTTACATCATTGAAAGTCAACCAAAATTCCTTTTCCGGAGCTTCAATTGGGAAAGATTGCGAGTACGCTTAATGTTACCAAAGATGGTCTACAATCTTGTTTTAAAGATTGCAATTTAAAAAAAAATTCCGGGGATTAGCCCCAAATCTCTCTTTTCCCTAAGATTTCTAAAGAGCGTCTAAAACTGCATTTTTTCCCGACCGCCCCCCTCCCCCTCTTCATGGCATAACAGGTGATAATTGAAAATTGTATTTTAAAAGACTCAATTTCATAAAAGGACCAGGGGAAACGCCTCTCCCCCTTGCATTACCAAAAACTCTCCGAAATGCATTTTTAAAACTACAATTTAAGAAAATTTCTGGGATTGGGCCTTTTAATCTCTCTTTCCCATCGCCAAAAATCTTCTAAAACTGCGTTTTTAGAGCTGCAATTGAAAAAAAATTTCATTGGTGAGCTCCTGAACCGTCCTACTAGTAACATGATTAGAGGATATAACAACTGCGGTTTTTTTTTACAATTGCAATTTCGACAAATAGGCGGGGGAGCACCCTCAAACCTCTTCTTCCCCAAACATTACCAAAGATAGTCAAAAATGCATTTTTAAAACTACAAATCTTTAAACTTTCTGGGGGAGAAGCATATTTAAGACACATGTGATGGGGGAAAAAACGAAGCCTTTAATCTCATACACCTCCTTACTTTTTGACTTCGGAATTGCCCTATGCGATATAAACACCGCTGATCCAAAACAAGGTTTAAACCCCTTTGACAAGACCAAAGAGAGTCCAAAATTGCGTTTTTGGGCCCTCAATTTTGGAAAGCTTTCGATTCAGAGTCCCTGATCCCTTCCATCCTCCTTAATATCACTAAAGTTAAATTAAAATTGCATTTTCAGAATTTTGATTTCGAAAATTTACGGGAGGACAGCTACCGCCCCTTATGCCATCGTGCCGATCGAAATCATATTTCTTGGACTTCGATTGCGAACAATTTTCCCTAGAGTACCTCTTTCCCTTGTCTAACGTTGCCGAAGAGAACTTTAGAATGTGTTTTACGAAGGGAAAACTCCTAAATTTATATCTTTCTTGTAAACTCACCCAAAGAAAAGTTGTAATGCCGTTTTTAAAGTCTTATCGTCATAAGTTTGAGAACCCCCCGAACCTTCTCTTCTCCCCCAGCATCATCAAGCATAGGCCTTATTACTTCAAATAATTTCTGAGTTAGAGCTTCCCCACCTCTTCTCCTAACATGTCAACATATGTCCCAAAACTGCGTTTTTAAAACTTAAATAAGAAAATTTTCCGGGGACAGTGACAAATGCGTTTTTAAGACCTCAAAAATTTCCATAGGAGCGTGAGCTAAACCAAACCCTTTCCCTAGTGTTGCTACGAAATATAGCCTGAAATTGCGTTTTAAAAAATGGTTTTTGAAATTGCATCTAAAATGAGATACCGAACCCATTGTCAGTTTGGCATGTATTTCAGAATAATACAAAAAACTCCTAATTCTGTTCCTCCCTTACAAACAGTTCATTTGGGCGCTCCTGATCCTAACAAGAGCTCGTGAAAAGTGATTGGTGGTACATATTACTATTTCATGTCCAACTTGAGGGCCAATTAAAGGTCTTCATTTCATTGGTATCTTTGGCAATTGCGACATTTACGCCATCACGCATCGTTTTCTGAACCAACAAAACTTGAGCATTACTGAATTTTGATTTACTGATATTATAATTGAATTAAAATTATCTGAGAAAACATTTGCTCACATTTAGAATAACTTTAACTCTTGGTAATTCAGTAAAATTACTGTTAAAAAGAAAAAAAAATAAAACAACCAATACGGGGTGGAAAATCAAAAAATCATTTCTGTATCAGCTTTGTATCAGCAAAAATGCCGATTTTGTATCAGAACGAAGAGTTTTGTATCAGTTAAAACACAGTTTTGTATCAGAATGATTAGTTTTGTATCGTGTGAATTCACAATTTCATAACAAAATCTTTAATTTTTGCACACGGTCACTACACAGTTTGAAGCAAATACAAAACATTTGCAGCAAAAAAAATTACGTAAATAATCTTTAAAACCCTGTTTGGTAGCAATATTGTAATTTAAAAAAAGTGTGCAAAAACTAATTTTTGTAAATATACGATCAATCATAATACTTACCTAACGTTCGTTAAATTATTTCTGTAATTTATGACATATTCCCAGCTATTTACAATAATGAAGTTGATCAAAAGCTTCTTTTTGTTCAAATCATTGATCTCAATTCATTGCTAGTCTCCTAAATGAATAGTAAATTCAATTTTTATTGGGAAACGACAGTTGGACTATACTTTTTATGTGAAAAAAATTACAGAGCGATTGATCTCTTATTTCTCAAGAAACCCGTACAAAATGTGAATTTTTAAAAGTGCCCTAATATTTTTTGTTATATAGTGTAGCTTACAACTGCGTTGGAATCAAACTTACATCCCAAAAAGTTTTCGGGGAAAGCCACCGTCTCCCTCCTCATCCTCCCAAATCCGAAAAACTGTTGGAATTGAACCGTCTTCCTCTAACAGTATTAAAGATCGTCTAAAATTGAGCTTTTGGAGGTAAAAAATCGAAAAATGACTAGGGTAGGGTTCCTGAACCTTATCATCTCCTTTAACGTTTCCAAAGATGGGCCACAATCGCGTTTTTAAAGCTTCCATAACCAAAATTCCCGGAAAAGCTACTCCGAACCTTCTCTCCTCTAATATCACAAAAGGTCATCAAAAGTTGTATTTTTGAGACCATGTTTTCGAAGGAAAACCCGCGAACTCCCTTTTTTTATGCGCAAATATTATTAAACATCTTTGTCAAAATCATCTTATAACTATTTATCTTGCCGACCGCCTAGTCTATGGTCAGAGAAGTCTGAGTGAGGGTGGTGAGGTTCTGGGCTCGAATCCCGGTTAGCGCATGGATGTACTTTCTCTCTCCCTTGTCTTTGTCCTTTCTTCGTGTGAATGTGTTGTGGTGCTGTGAATTGCCAGCCTAGCTGGCACACACGGCAAAAAGAACTATTTATCTTTAAATGTTACTCACAATTTCAAAATACATAATAATCACTTTCCTTGCTTATTACGTTGAGTACGAAAACTGGTCACAAGAAATGACATCTTAATATTGAAACCTTTCTTTTACGAAGGAAAAGAGTACTATTACGGATCTAAATGTATGTAAACAGCTCTCGAGTGCTCAAACTAGATCTGAAGTTTTTAAGTTAAACAATAGGTCCAGAAAATGCTTGAAAAATATCTACATAGTATAAAATGAAGTCCCCAAAAAGCGTCTGTGTGTTTGAACTCGCAAAACTCGAGAACTACCCGGCCGATTGCGCTGAAATTTTCACAGTTTGTTCCTTTAAGTCCTGAAAAGGTTTGCAGACCAGTTCGAATAAAATTCGATGAATAGTTCTTTTTTTATTCCAATTTACGTCCAATTTTCACATAAATTCTCAAATATGGGGGTGAAAAATTACTTGCACATATTAATATTACATATCGTTAGAAAGGGTAGAACTTTCCGCGTTCTACGCAATTTGTTTCAACGTTCGAACTTTATTACGGCGGGAGTTATTTGCGTTTTTAGCTCGAATTTTTTTAGGCTTAGCTGAAATTTAGGCACTACTTTCTTCATTAAATAAATCAACAAAAGTGAAGGAATTGTCTCACAACTTTCTTTTTGACGCCATTGGAAAAAGCGATCTTTTTTACTCCAGATCTAACTCGACTTTTGGTCGAAGAAAAAAGCTTTTATCTCGAAAGGAAAAAAAGTTACAAGCCTTTTTAAGTCAATTTCAAAAAATCTCATATCCGTTCATATTGTTAACCGTTTTCTTTCGCATTTTAATTCCTTAAACTTATTTTATTTTGTGTTTCCATGGTTACGCATTTTGAATCCATCTTTCTCGATTGAATTTCTTAAAAGTATTTTAATATCTGTCGCCATTGTTTTTAAGGGAAACTTCGCATGATGCTTTTTTTTTAGTTCAGCCTGATTGCTGAATATACGTCACTTGACACAATTTTTATTTTCAAGGTAGACCGGGCGAAGACGGGCAATGCAGCTAGTTCTTAATATAATGAACTAGTTATTCACCACTCCCCCGAATAATCGTATAGATCTGACTGCAATACACCGCATTTAAACTTTTCACTAATAGTATTGTCCTTTCTCGATACTCTTAGTATGGATGCTCAAACTCGAATACGATGACATATTTTGCTAATTCATATTTTCTGACACCGTTTTTTTTTATTTTTTTTTAAATGAGTGTTTTGAAAATTATAAGTTTGTAACAACTGCATGCCATTAAAAGTGTTCTATGCCTCCCTGCGGAATCGTGCCCCCACAGGTTGGAAGCTCTGTCTTATATCACTAACAGTTCTTAAATTTTTCAGTGTCCCCTACTTTTCGCCGATACGAGATTTTCTCCCCCCCCCCCTCTGTTTTTCAGTTTCAAACTTACCTTTTGATACAGTTCGAGGGGGAGAAAATTTTAAATGTCGGCGAAACGGGGGGTAAACCAATTCAATACAAAATTACTTTCAACTCTTAGATTGCGCACGTCAATGAGGTTTTTTTTTAAAGTTCCATTTAGCTTTAAAATTTAAAATAAAAAAAAGCATTTTTCCAGTAAATTGATTTAAAAACAAAAGAGGAGGGGGATTTCTTGCATATGTTAACGTTATACATCATTCGAAGGAGAATCTTTCTTTTCTTTCCGAACAACATCAAATTCGTTGCCAGTTTCTAAGTTAATTGGAGCAGGAGTTAAAAGTGTTAATAATATAGCGAAATCCTATGTTAAACCTAACTGACAAAGCTATTGATCTTGATAGTACTTCAAATTTCACGAATATCAGATTCTTTTTTGTATATTTTACTTAACTTGCTTTTGTCAGTAACTCTCTCTCTCTCTCTCTCGCTCTCGCTCTCTCTCGCTCTCTCTCTCTCTCTTCGTTAACTATAATTTCTAAAGATTATTTATAACATTACATAGATGAATATATTGTAAGAAGAGCACTTTCAACGACTTCAAGCAGTAACTTTAGAATTATTGAATGATACATTTAGCTTTATAAAATATTGCCAGTTTTCTTTCTTTCTTTTTCTTTTTGTAAAATAAGTAATGTAAAAACTTATTTCCTAGCCTGGTCGGGGGAGTGCAGCACAGGGTCTTTCTTCTTCTTTTTGAGCAATCACGAATTGCTTATTATCCGAAGTAACTTATATATGCAAAGTTGATGTTGCTCTGATTTTTCAGATTGCCATGACGACGAGAATAAGGTAACTCGTTGTTTTAATATTTATTAAGAGGACAGAATTTCGCTATGATTACAAATCGTTTGCGTTCATCAAACCTTAACTTAAGCAGATTTTACTTCAAAAAAAGGGGAGGGGGAAATGTAAAATTCTGTTTTTTCAGGAAAAACAACAACCTTAAAAAGTAAACTTCATCTAAGTACAATTTCCAAATTAGTCATTCCAATCATTTAAGATTGATAAGAAATCAAAATACGTAACTTTATACGCTGCAATTAATTTTAGTGGTGACAAATGTACTGGCGGATATCAGCCATAAACTCTTTATCTTCATTACTGCATCCTAATTACCATTTCCTTTTTTTATGGATATACCTCGTATTACCTATTCTAAAAAATCACCAGTCATAATATCGCGGATGCAAATTTCTTGGCTAATTCCATTGAATTCCATATGTAGAAAGAATAAACTCGACGAGTAGGGTCCTATCGCAATTCGTGATTGCGAAAAATATAATTTGAATTCAAGACGTCAAAATTCAAATCGATGTTGGGTGTTCATTTCAAATTTTACGAGAATAAGGTACTTTTTAAAACACGTATACAGCTTTATCTTCATTACTGCATCCTAATCACCATTTCCTTTTTTTATGGATATACCTCGTATTACCTATTCTAAAAAATCACCAGTCATAATATCGTGGATGCAAATTTCTTGGCTAATTCCATTGAATTCCATATGTAGAAAGAATAAACTCGACGAGTAGGGTCCTATCGCAATTCGTGATTGTGAAAAACATAATTCGAATTCAAGACGTCAAAATTCAAATGGATGTTGGGTGTTCATTTCAAATTTTACGAGAATAAGTTACTTTTTAAAATACGTATACAGGGCCGTTATCCTTATCAAACCGTGTCAGTTATGTCGCCGGGACCTCCCGCCCCCCAAAAAAAGGAAAAAGAAGAAGAAAAAAAAAAAGAGGGGAAAGAAGAAAAAAAGGTGAAAAGAAGATAAAAAGGGGTTAAAAAAAGAAAAGAAAGAAAAGGGGAAAATGAAAAAAGGAGGAGGGAGAGAAAAAAAATTAAAACTCAAAAACTAAAAAACAATTAACTGTATTTAAAGTGCCATAACAGTAAATACCAAAAGAGTTCATTTTACTTAATCTTTACGTTTTTCTTATTCGGAGTTCCCCCCCCCTCCCTTTTTCTTTATTCCTCCCTTTCTTTTTTTCTCTTTCTTTCTTTCTTTTCCCTTTTTTTTGCGTCCTCGCGGTTGCGGGTCCCCTCAAGGCTCGGCCCCCCTAGTTTCTGACTAGGCTGACAAGGCCGCTCGAAGGGCCTGTGCGTATATAAAACATATTTATTTTCTCTCCCTGAAGAAACTGAGTAAGTTAGCTCAATCATTAATAAGGTATAAAAAGAAAAAGTGCACTTTTAATGAAAGTGCCTCACATGTATAAAGCGCGCAAATCAAGGCTAACCAATTCTCTGATTGATTAAAAGTTGCATCTTCCAAATTACAGGTTGCGTGGAATTCGTTCGTCGTGTCGAAGGAAATGTGCTTCGACTTTCATGGAAATTCTATGTCATTAGAATCCGCGAAAAGGAATTCCTAAATCACCTGCGCTTGCCTAGGCGAGGGCTGAATTTCTGGGAGTGATTGCATGTTGTTCGGAAGAAAGCTCATTTATCGGTTTTGCTTTACAACACCCACACACTTGCGGCTACTTCCTTTTTTGTGCCTTGGAAAGGAGAGTCGGGGTGGCGGACATTTTGAGCCACGGTGCGACATCACAGTTGGGCTCATGCCATTGAGAAGAGGCTCATGCTATAATGTTGGGGGGGGGGGGGGACTCTTGAAGCGGTGTGTAAATGTTCCTTTCCACATTCCGCAATTATAAAAAAAAAGATTATATTTTGTTAAATAAAATGTCCATGTATAATTTTACATAAGCTCCAAGTGTATTCCATGAAGTAATATATATATATATATATAAAAATCCTGATGTAATTCTGACAAATGTACGACAAAATCCCTCTTCCAAAGAAAAAAGAATAATTTGAATGCAATTTAAAATCATGCAAATTTCACCGTAGCTAAACGTTAAAAAGTTAAATAATGACAGTAATAACTATCAACTACCCAATTTTTAAAGAAATTACCAATAAAAAGGCAATGAATAAAAATTACCGCTAAGTTGAGATTTATAGTCTAAAATTCTTAATGATGAGTAAACACTATAAATACGCGCAAAAAAAAAAAAAAAAAAAAAAAAAAAAAAAAAAAGGAAAAAGCAGACGATAGTATTTAATTTGATTGAATGAAGTTCACGCAACGAAGGATTACGTGGCTTTCTATCTACCAATCGTAAAGACAATAAGACAATAGATTTTGACAAACATCTGGCATTGGGCAAAGCGACAATAAATCAAGCATAATCAAATAAAAATTCCCCTAACCAAAAATATAAAGAATTTGATTGAAATACCTAGTAAAAGTAGGATAAAATGATAACCGTGCGTCCTCTAAAGAAAAAAGAATATAATTGAAATGTGTGTCATACTTACAACAATTGCAAATCACCCATCTCCCCCCCCCCTCCCCGTTCCCGAAGAAAAAATATTTTCATTAAAATGCACATCCCAGTTAAATATCAATCAGATGAAAGCAGCGCAGATATTCCTACCAAAAAAAAAAACACGTATTTTATTTAAGTTTCCAATTTCGCAGAAGGGCAATCATTTCATTGGACTAATTTTATAAACTATTTCGCTCATTATACTTTATTCAGTAACATGATATGAACAAAAAAAAATAAAAAAATATTTCATTAAAAATATGGTCACTTTTATTGCAATAAATGGAAACTTAAAATTCTTGTCATTCCGTCAAAACAAAGAAATATTAATTATTTTAACTCAATGCCTGAAATGTGTTTCTTTTCTCTTTTTTTTTCAAATTAATAGTTCCTTATTGATCTTAAAAGTTTTCATCAGTTTAAAGATTGAATCAAAGCATAGTTCAAAGAAATTTCGTTTTGTAGTTAGTTCAAAAACGTGGTTGACAAAAACGTTATTTCGTCACGGAGAAAAAATAAAAATAAAAATAGGAAAAACGCTTATCTTTTAAAGCAATCAACGAATTACTTATTGCCCTTACGTAACCACAGTTGATGTTCCTTTGTTTTTTGAACTCGGGTTTCTGCGAGTTTGATCGACAAAATTTTCATGAATCCAGCAAAAACTCTTCTAATTTATTATTGTGGATTTATTTCTGTAAAAGTTGTTTTTCCGCTAGCGTAGTGTCAATGCTAGAAAAGCATGATGTCCGCTCTGTAAAATGATGTTTATTTTTTATTCCACATCTTCCCCCCTTTTAGCCAAAGCCATAGGCAGATAAAATGATATAGTGTTAGCACCATAAAAAAAAAACTACTTACCCATTTACAGAAAACGCAGACAAACTCAAGCAAACGTAAAAAAAAAAAAAAAAAAAAAAAAAAAAAAACTCCAAGTATCTTTATCAATCCCACAAAATGTGTAAATATGTATGACTTCGATCGACAAAATTCTCACGAGTCGAATAGTAAAATCTTTCTCCCTTCGGATGAAGGCGAAAATGTTTCTGTAAAAGTTGTTTTTCTGCTTATTCAGAGTCAATGCAAGAAAAACCTCATGTCTTAGCTGAAAAACTATATTGTGTAAGAGCGTCAGACAAAAATTGTTTAGACAGATACTTGCAACGGATGCACAAGCACAGGCTTTTTCTGAAACTGTTCAAATTGTCCTTCCATACCCCGTAAAGCAAGTAAATTCGTCAAAATTCGGAAATCAAAACTTTTACGGCTACTTCCTTCTTTTGGGTGTACGAAAAATGGGGTTTTTAAAAATTGTTTACTGCCAGGCTTTAAAACAAGATCGAAAATTTTTCATGAATCCAACAAACATTAAGTTACGAAGATCTATTTCTGTAAAAGGACTTTTTCTGCCAGCGTAGTGTCAATGCAAAAAAAAAAAAAATGCCGGCGCTGTAAAATACGCGCTGTTATCTGTATGTCTTTTCAAAAAAAAAAAAAAAAACAAATATATATATATATATATATATATATATATAGAGAGAGAGAGAGAGAGGAATGTGAAATAGTCGAGATAAATTTAGTGTTTCAAAAAAAAAAAAAAGGATACTTCTTTTGAAAATTTAAATATAGTGTAACACCCCCAGTAATTGGCAGGTCACCAGTGATTGGCACTTCCAACAAAAATGTCCTAAAATAAGATTCATATCCAATCTTTTAAAAGTAGAAGGCTATATACCAACTGAATCTACATTTACCTTAAAGATAATAACTTCAATTCATGTTACTAAATGGTAGTAATTCATAGGAAAAAGAAAGAATAGTGGCTTGTGTCAAATCAGCCATTTTTGTTGCAAAAGCTTCTTCTTTGACTTAAGGGAAGCATGCACATCAATCCAATAAAATCTGACTTAAAATATATTATTTTGAATGTCAAAAGTTTTGTTCAGTTGAAAGATGTTACTTTAAGTGGGTAAAAGTTAATTTTTGTCTCTTTTTGGGTTTTTGAAGAAATGATGGATGCAATTTAGTGGTGCTTCAGTTTCGCTAGTCCCCAGTAATTGAGTAATTGGCACATGAGCTTATAGTCTCTAATTTGTTGTGCAATGTGTCACTAATTTGATTTTCGATACTTTTGCAGCAACAATATTATATGGTTTCTACTATTAATTTAAATCATCCAGCATCTACAGTTAAATTTTTAAAACAAACAAACAAAAAAAAAATGTTTGGCCATCACAGTCAGATATTGCGACTGTAGAGAACTGTTCCTTTTTTTTTTTTTTTGTGGTTCCATTGAAACATCGGGTTAATGTTCTTTTTTATGTGAAAATAGCTATAATTCGTAAAATCAAAACTGCATGCCGACAGATGAAACAGCAATAATCTCGATATTTTTTTCCATGTAACATTCCAAATTTTTATTTCTCTAAAAAAGGTTTTTAACGTCAAGATGTGTGATTTAACATTAATTTGTGTTTAATTACCTACTTAAATTAAAATTAATTATGTTTATTATGGTGCTGAAATTTGTATGTAATCCAAAAGTGAAAAATAAAGTGATTTTCCAGTTCTATTAACATGTGCCAATCACTGGATCACAAGGTGTCATACATTGAGGTATCAGGTGCCAATTACTGGTGGTTTTGGTAACTTTTTATACATGTATTTTTATAAAAATATCTATCCAAATATTTTTGCTTTTAGTGTACTAAATAAATGCACAGATGTGCATTCTTTGATACAAAAATATTTACAAGTAAATATTTCTTTTCCAAGAGATGAAAACAGAGGTAAGTTTAAAAGACAAACTCTTAAAGTGCCAATTACTGGGGTCGTTTATTAAGAAAAAATATTTTGTTTTATAACAAAACTAGCATTGAAATATTATTTTTACTTTCTTCCATATGCAATACATAGAAAGAAGTATTGGATTCGTGCGAATTTCGAATTTTGACGAATTCGAACGTTTTGAGGTGTGCTGAGTCTATTTCGTCCATTTTTGGAAAATGTCTCTCTGTGTGTGTGTGTGTGTGTCACACCAGTTTTTTGTGGCCGCTCTACAGCAAAAACTACCGCATGAAATCGAACGAAATTCGGTACACATATGTGCCCCTATGTGAACTTGTGCCCATCGGTTTTTGGTATGAATTCCTCCAAGTGGGGTGGAGCAATAGGACGTTTCTTGGGTTATGCGGGTTTGCTATTCGCCAAGAAGGAACTGGCAGAATCAAACAAAATTTAGTCCATACGTTACCCGTAACAAGTACAGATGTTGATTCAATTTTGGTGTCAATAACTCAAACGGGGATTGAGCTATAGAACGTTTTTTGTCGTCAATTGTGATTGCCGTATCTCAAGAAATAATGAACGGAATCAAAGAAAAATTTATCGACAAGTAGCCCTTAGAGGGTATAAGAGCTGATTCTATTTTGGTGTCAACAGCTGAAAAGGGGGTGGCGCGATCGAATGTTTTTTTTCCATTGTGAGTGCCATATTTGAAGAAGTAATGCTGCGTTCTGGATGAAATTTGGAATAAATGTGAATCCATATGTAAACAGGCGTTGATTTATTTTTGGCGCCAATTGCTCCTAGAGGTGCTGATTTTCTCTTTCTTTATTTTTTTTTTGCGAATAAAAATAGCTTTATTCTTGCAACAATAAGAGAGATAAATCATAATTCGCAACTCCAACGAACTATAGGGGGCACTGAAGTCACTGTCTAATGGCGGAATTGAAAACTAAAACAAACGCACATGGTAACGAAGAAAATGCTAAAAGTGTTGTGATTTTTGTTCGTACGTATGATTGTTTCGCTTTATTCTTTTTAAATTAATTTTCAAAGTCTTGTTGATATTCTGACCCACGTAGAAAGAAATGAGAATTCAAGAAGCATTACTAAACGTCAAACATTAATGCAAAGTACGTAGTTCGTAGTTCTAAGCAGCCATTTTCACGATGTTGAATTCGATATTTATCAATTCTTGATAAAAATAAATAATAATTGTGGCCTGACAAGAATAACAATTAATACTAGAAAATTTAATATGACATTACAAATTATTACCAAAAGAAGATGATACTTCTTTGCTTTGCTTTGGCTAGCGCTTGTTTTCCATTTGTAGCTGAGTTATTTCTCTCGAATTCCCGAATCGGTTAATTTAAAAATTTTTTGTTTCGATTTTTCTAATTTCTGAGTTACGATTTAATTGTGTCATGTTATGCAAATCATCAACAAAATTCTCACTGATATATGGTGGTAGTTTTCTTTTCAGTTGATTGACAATTATTTCTTTTTACTTATCGAATTCTGTAATCTTACTACCATTTTATTCCACTCATGATAAAATTTGAAAATGGTTTAACTAAAAACGCGAAATCTCGCCAAGGCTACTTTGCTCGCACAATGCCAAAATTATAACCCTAAACAAATTTGGCGATACCTTTCAGCTGAGAATAAAAGGAATAAAGTAAATTCTTTCTCGGTTATTCATTTTGTTCTACGATAATATATTCAAGAAAATATTTTGCATACTGTCCATTCCAACTAAATGCTGCTGTAAAATATGGTAAGTTTAATTAATTTAAGATTAAAAAAACTCCCATATTCTTACAAATTCATACAAAACAATAAAATTTTTTACCTTGTATAACGTTATCCAAGTTTGTTAATCCAGAATTTTCGCTTTCACCTATTATTAAGGAAATAATGAAAACTAACATTATTTTGAGGAGCTCGAGAATACTACTGAGGGACGAATTAATTTCTGTAGCTGAAAGCAAACTAAGACACATCGATTGCGTTAATAAATACTCAGAACAAACTGCCTGTGTTTACGTCAACAGACACACATGGAACGCAACGTGGCAAAGTTTTAGTTGCATTCGCAGTTTTATAAATCACCGCAAGGTAGCGTATTCGAGCGCTAGAGTTCCGAATAGACTATCGTCTACGTATTTCTCGTGATTTTAATTGAATGGAAAAGATCGGGAATATTATCTCAATGATTTAAAAATTTTAACTGTTGCCATCTTATGTTTGCCAACAAATAAAATACTTGTAATTAATTCATGCATGGCCACACTCAATGGCACTGGCGCTTAGCATTGAGTAGGGCCATGATTCACGCAAAGCTTTTAAAATAACTTTCAGTTTTCGCTCTTTGCTTTGCTTTTGCAATAATTCAGACATTGGGATGGTCTACAAGTTTTGGCGAGGGTAATTTTGGTTTTGTTGGGGAATATTGCTTCCTCGTCAAGCATGGGGAGGGATCAGAATTATAAGAAAGATATATAAGAAAGTTTCTTGATGGCGACAACATACTACATAGTTTGTTATTGACAGTAAATTTGAACTTACAAATAAAAGTGGAAAACTATCACTTTGACTCATACACGGGACAAAATCATATTTAAAATATTTTCACAATGAAATATTTTCTATTGGGTTATTAAAAATATTTTTCTTTAAATAGATGAATAAATAAATGAACAAATTAATAAATGAATAAATAAGTGAGTGAATAAATGAATGTGCACGAATTAATGAATGAGTAAATGAATACGTAAAGAAATCAATAAATACATGAATGAATAAATTAAATTCACTACATACGTATTTCATTTTACACCAAATACACTTAAAAAACTGTACAAAACATTAAATCAAAATATGCTTGGTATAAATCTTAAAGCTACTGCATCAGTAGGTCTGAATAAATATTTGAAATGTGAAACAACATAACTTTGTCCTTTTATAAAAGTAAAAAAATGTTTTTATTCTACACTGCAAAATATTACAAAATGTAAAATAAAACATCGTACACTTGTTTTTAAAGCTTATTTAAAAATAAAACACTGTACACTTATTTTTACGCTTCTTATTTTTATTTTAAAATTTTATACATTTAGTTCTGTCAAAAAAACTTGTTGCTTCCTTAGACAGTAACAACGTAACAGACGTATTCTCTCGCACTTGAAAAATTTAGCTATGCCAACATTACTTAGCAAAAGATAGACTTCAAACCCAATAAACTGAGAACTTAGTTTTAAAATGCATGTATTATCATAAAACTTGATCTTCAGGGAACCATTTTCAAACTGGAATCAAATACTTGTTAAATAATGCAGTTGAAATTTTCCCTGACAGGTGGTGCTGCAAACGGAGCAAAATACTTACCATTGTGTGTGTGTGCGGCTGTCCCTAAAATAATCCGAAATGAATAGCCTTGATACTGGGTATACAATTTGGACAGATTAAACCATATTTTCTTACTACCTTAGAGATTTCATTCAGCTAATTCATTTCAAATACTTAGCTTTTTTTTTAGTTAGGAGAGTTATATTTTGTATGAATAAAACTATAACCTTCCTCTCTGTCAAGAAGAAATAAATTAAATCCGGCCGATACCCATGCCTCATCGAATGATAGAAATCTCTCCTTCAGACTATTTTTTTTCTTCCTCTTTTTGCCAACTTTGCAAATCCCCCCCCCCCCCCGGAAAAAGTGGCTGGAACGCGGAGCCCGACCCTGAAAAAGAGCGCGCAATTTCCGATCGGCCTCCCGATGACCGACCAATCTCTTCGCGCCAATCGATGGGGTGGCGAAGGTCTTCCGAACACCGCGAAGGGTGTGGTCGGTCCGGGAGCTATCTGGACACACGCGATCATCCCTCCTGCGATTCCGTTGTCGTAGAACCCCTATAAGAGGACAGGCCGACTTATCCGACATTTTGGTTCCAAGACAGCTTTGGATCCAAGCCTGTTTCTAGTCTTCAGTGGCGGCGCTAGGCGTCGGCGACGTCGGCAACTGCCGACGGCCTCGCGCAGATAGGGCCTCGCAAAATTCTCAGAAGTTTTAAGATATTTCCATGTTTTCGATTGAAGCTCTCATTAAATATAACAGACCCAAAAGTAATCAAAATAGTGCGTGCAGGAGAGACTGCACAGAGTCAGCCTTAGCAAATGTTTGGCCCAATTCTGTCGGGACCTGAATTAAAAATATTCATTGGCAACAGCTAATTGATCAGCTAACTCTATCCCCCCCCCCTTTCTTTTTTCTCTTCTTTTCAGTTCTTTTCTTTTTTCTTTTGTTTCCTAAGTTCATCTAAAAGTAAGAAAATATCCAAAATGCTGCTCCTCCGAACTCTTCCCCCTCCACACACACACACACACACCGAAAGCATTATGGAGCAACTGAAATTTTGTTTCCAGATCTTAGACTTCGCGATATTTCCAGCTTAAAGCTCCCAAATGCTCAGCAACGTCGAAAATCGCTTAAAATTGCGTTTTTTTAGCTTGAATTTCAAAAATCACCGAGAGTAATATTACAAAATATGGCAATACAATCGCATTTTTAAGGATTGAATTTCAGAAAATATTCGGGCAAGGGTCCCCATATCGCCTTTCTTTTATATCATAAGCAATTAGGCTTTTTAAACTTCATTAACAGAAAGTTCAAGTGGAATGGCTCCTGAATATAAAATATTCCTAAGTTTTTAGGACCATAATTTTCAAAAATTTCCCTTCCTTCCGGTAAAATCTTCAAAGTTTGTCTAAAATTCCGTTTTTGAAACTTCAATTTCGAGAATTTACAGGAAATTGATTTTGACTTTTTTTTTTCTTTTTTTTTTTTAAAGAATCGATCTGTGACAGTCTCTGACCCTAAAGTCAATAAATATGGCCTATAATTGCATTTTTAAGGCTTCAATTTCTAGAAATTTCCACCGAGACCCCCTGTACCTTTTTTACCTTAACATCAGCAAAGAAAGCCCAAAATGGCGTTTTAAAACTACAAATTTCGAAATCTTTCCGGGGGAGAACCCCCAGACCCCCCTTTATATCAGGTAATTTTTTCCACAGTCAAAGTGCCGGCTCCTCCCCCCACCACGAAAAAAACTTCTTTTTGACTGTGCTACTAATCACGAAATGTTTTTGTCCCAGCAATTAAGTGAATTGGGAACCCTAAGTGCCAATAGTTAGTACAAAAACTAATTCTATGAATTCAATTATTTGTCTCACAATATTTTATGATTAAAAAGGCCTCGCAAAACTGCATCGCCGACGTTTACTTTTGCTCTCGCGCCGCCACTGCTAGTCTTAATATATAAAAATCTTCTGTGCGGACGTTTGTCATATGGGGGATGTTGCAGCGGGATTTCCCATTTGTTCTAGATGGGTAGTTAGATTTTTACACTTAATATCTGAGGACGCTTTTTATCCTTTGAGTATGGCTAAAGGAATAAACCATCATGTACGGGAGAAAAAATAGTTAATGAAACAACTGCTCAGTGGGCATTAGATAAATCAAGTTGTAATAAATATACGCATTCTGACAATATAACAACTTAAAACATTTTTTAAGTTATTTTTTTCAACAGAACGGTTTAAACACTTGATAGTTTATTGAAAGTTTTTAACTTTTCAATTTACAAAGTTTAAACAGAACAACGTCTGTCGGGTCCTCTAGTATTTATAAATACGTTATAACATTTCTGGTTGCTATGTCGTAAAACAATTGATGTTGAGTTGAGTAAAATGTCACTTAAGGTCAATCTAGAAAGATAACTTAATTCAAATTCATAAAAAACTAGCTGCGTCGCCCGGCTTTGCACGGTCCACCTCAAAAACAAAAGTTATGTCAAGTGACGCGAGTTCAACACTCAGGCTTGAACCAAAAAAAAAAAAAAAAGTCAGTGTAGTTTTGCGGCAGATTGTGGAAAACCTCCCAAAAAAGTAAACAATTTAAATCCCCTGATTACAGGAAAAGCCTCAAAACAAAAACAAGAATTTTACCTGTTCATATTCGAGAAAAAGAAATGGCAACAGATCTTTCATCTCAATGATTTTCTTCACGCTGTAAATTTTAATAAAAGCGTTCATCCGGAAAGTTGAGTTGAAGCACTAAATAATAATTTTAATGGAGGAAAGCCTTCGAAAAATAGGGATTTGATTTTGAAATCTAAGAGTCATAATTAATAGTTTTTAATTGATATCTCCGCTAATTATTATCGGAGGATCATGTTAAATAGCCAAACATGAAGACAGGAAGATTACGAATCCATCGATACCTGGTTCGATGGTCAGTTCACTGTCGTTCGGGAGAAGAAGCTTGGACATACATAGATACGCTCAGTTTTTAATTATATAAGAGATGTTTCGGGAAATGTTTACTGTAATGAACGTCATTTCTCCACCTAATTTGTTTTTATCTTGTATTAGTTAAATCTTTTTCATTTACAGCACAAAATGATCAAACATCAATCAGGCAACTCAACTTAAGCTTGGGCACCAGTTTTCTACAAAGAGGCTTTTTTTATAAAAACTAATTTTGTGGCCCAGCAATTTTGGAACCAAAATGTCGGATAAATCAGCTCCCCTTATATAGTGGCCTTACGTTGTCGCGTCGCACGTGATCAATGGCCCTTCCACGAACTTCAAGGTCAGGCCGTGCGGTCACGTGGGTCCCCCGACATGGCCGTGATTGCGGATCGCCGATTAAAACCCGGGCCCATTAACTATCAGCGGAATCGATGTAAAAACGGAAAACGACGATGTCGAGTGGTTAATGAAGGATGTAAGCCCCGGGACTAATGAAGTTTCGGAAAATCGGAGGTGGTTGGAGGGAGGGGGATCTATTATTGGGGGAGTCGATGCATTAGTGGTGCGTGGTTATCTGCTTCGGGTGGTATGCAAATAATTTTAATCTTAGCCGAAAATAGATTCATGATGAACATTGTTATGCTGAGTGCGCCGATTAGCGTAACCTTTCAGCGACTGCCAAAAACAGCATGCGTTAAAAGGGTCTGTCTTGCCTGATGAAAGATATTAAAATTATACATTGCTCTTTCCATGGTCTTCCACCCCCTTGCAGTTTTAGATTTTGTAAACTTCAGGTAAACAATATAAAGTTATAAAACCAAATAAAACGATTATTAAAAAGCAATTCCTTTACTTGGCACCGCGGCTGTTTAATGAACTAACGGAAGATGTTAGGAATGAGAAGAACTTCAAAAAATATAAACAAGGGATCAATGAATATATACAAAATAACGACATTCTATCAATAATTAACTTTTAGCTGATAAAATATACTGACTTGCCAACCGGGGGGATTTTGTATAGTATTTTTTATACTATTGAATGTTTCAATGCGAGTTATTGTGTTTTTTTCTTTTTTTCTGGAGTCAAACAGTCGAATTATTGTTCTGTGTGAAATATTTATTACTTGTGTAAAATTAATTTGTAAATATTACTGTTTAATACATATTTGTGTTTGTACTCCATATTAAACCAATTAAATAACACTGCGGACAGTGCCTTTGGCGCTCTTTAGTGTTGAATTTACTACTAAATTTAAAAAAATTACCATTTAACTACTTTTATCTATCTCCTCAAATAACACGGAACGTAACAGGAAGTGGATAAAGGGTCGAACTGAGAGGGTCCTGAGTTCGGAACCCGATGCCATAAAATACCTGTTACCTGTAAAGTGCGTAATTATTAAATACGCACGAAAGTGTGGTTGGTCGCTTGCAGTTAGCAAGGCTGCTGGCTGTAGAATTGCTGGAGACTTTCTCTCTTCCTTAGAACTAATTCTAAATTGTGGAGGTGGTGATAGGTGGTGCTGCCATTTATTGTCTGCATTAATTTCTGCTCCTATGCCAAAGGGGCTTAAATATTCTAACCAGTAACAGCACCACACAGCAATGTAGAAACATTTGTGACAAAGAGCAGTTTTGCCACCCACAGTCGGTAGAACACATCGTTCCCACACCAGAGCAGTTATACTCAGTAACAGTAATACCAGTGGCTTACACAGGGGGCGGGAGGGGGTACACCTGTTAGCTCGGTGCCGAGCCAGGAGGGGGGTCCTAGTTTTTTTAAAATACGGGGTGAAATACATGTAGGGACGTAGGGGGTTAGGTAGAGGTTAAACAGTAATATGTAGTGGAGGTGGGAAATGTTCTTTTTAATGATTCGTTCATCAGACAATCGTTCTTTCTTTTGATCTATTCATTCAACTCTGTCATTTAAAAATTTGAAGGTGATCTCTCTGCACGACATAATCGAGCACATTCTAAATGCTTCATTAGATTAGAAATATTCTTTGAAGAAAAATAACTAAAACCATCCAAAAGTAAGAAAATATTCTTATGCAAAATGAATAAAAAAAAAACTGATTCATGTTTGCAATGTAAACCTGACGTGTAGGTTTTCATGTATAAAGCAACTATAGTTTATTTTGTAAGATATTTCTCAGCTGCCGAATGGTAAAGTCTGTTTTCCATTCCAAAAATTGCAGATTCCATTTCAGCATGTCACACAATTTAGTTACTAAATTTTACTACATAAAAAAATGGTTTGTGACGTCAGAAAGTTTGCAAAATTTAACTTACGTGATATCGTGCACTAACTCTAAATAGAAGTATCATACTCCAAGTGTAGTACGGTCACAGGTGAAAATAAAACAAAGCATAATTTTGAATGTGTACTTTAGGTTACATTAAAAAAAAAAAGAAAAATTAATTTGAATTTTGACATTTTGAATTCAAATTATGTTTTTCGCAATCAAGAGTGTGTGTATGTAGTCGTGTGTGTTTGTGTGTGGGGGTATGTGTGTTTGTGTGTAGGGGTATGTGTATGTGTGTGCGTGTATGTGTGTGTGTGTAGGCATGTGTGTTTGTGCCTGTGTGCTGGCATAAGTGTGTGGGTAGTTGTGTGTATGAATGTGTGTGTGGGGGGGTATGTGTATGTGTGTGTAGGCATATGTGTTTGTGTCTGTTTGCAGGCATGAATGTGTGGGTAGTTGTGTGTAGGTGTATGTGTGTGTATATGTTTGTGTATTTATTACTCGTGTGTGTGTAGTTGTGTATGTATGCGCGTGTGTGTAGGACATGGATGCAACCTGGAGACGGCTTTCGCTATAGGTGCAGCATCGTGAGGAGCCAGTCGACGGTGATGGTGCGGAGGGTGGCGGTGGGAAAATAAAATGATATGACGCCAAAAACAGTCAAATGAAAGCAATAAGCAATCGTGATTGCTCAAAAAAGAAAAAAAAATGGAGATCACGAAATAAATAAAAACTACATTAAAAAAAAGAAACAAGCTATAATATTAAACACGAGAATAAAGAAATGTTTTTTTAAACTATGTACGTTAAATATACATAAACTTAACAAAAATATTCTTATATCATAAAACGTGTGCTTTTTAAATAAAAACTGGCGTAAGTTGTTTAAACTGACCTTTTTTGACCGCAAAAAAAAAAAAAAAAAAAAAAAAAATCATCTGTCAACCAAGACATCTAGCCAAAAGAAAGAGGTGCGTTCCTTCAAATATTTTTTTTCCAGCAACAGCTCTATATACGTACACATAGTTTTACCAATAGACCATATATAACGAAAAAATTAACAACAAATATATTGGTAGCTCAGCCGGAGTACCGGATAACTTAATTAAAAAAAAAAAAGACTCACCTAAATATTAGGGAGCTTCAAAATTATCCCACAGTACCAATGAGAACAGAAAAAAAAAAAACTCAACACTCTTTTAAATGAGAGAAAAAAAAAATTGACAGTAATAATCCTTATCAAATTTCTCTGTTTATTGAATGGGATATAAGCGACTTGGAAGTTGCCGAGCAAGTTAAAAATAAAGTCAAATCAATATAGATGGTAGTTGATAGGAGGGTGTTATAAAAGACAAAAGGATCGCCAGAAAATTGATAAAAGGTATTTTTAGAAATAATTTTGGCGACAGAAAGCGTGAGAAGGATTTGAGCAGGTGCGTGGGACAGGAAGTGGAAAGTCCAAACATTTTGTTAGCAGCCCAAACAAGTTACACTAACACTACTAATGGATACATTGGAAAATTGCAAATGAACTGCAACGGTTAAAGAAAAATGAGGAATAAAGCAGAAAGTAAAAAGGTTCGAAATGAATACATTGTACTGCACTGAGAAAAATGAAATTTCAGATTGATTAAGAGTTAAAAATTTGAAGATGAATGTAATTCAAAATAAATAAATAAATAAATAAATAGAACAAACAACAAAAAAACAAATTGCGATTTTATCACAAGTGCATCAATACAATGGTCCAAACGGCTCACCGTCCAAAAGAACGGTCGTTCATTTTTTAGGTGAACGAACGGAACCGTTCATTTTAAGGATTCGTTCTTTTTGACTCGTTCGTTCATGAATGACACATCTGTAATGTGTAGCGGGCAATACCAGTTTGTTGGCACTCTGAGCTTCAATAAGATGACATCTGCCTCCAGCTCGGTTATTCACAAATCCAGACTAATTTCGCTGGAAATCAAACTATTCATTCATTGGACACTAAATTTTAATCATTTGCATATCTGGTCAAAACACTCATGCATACAGAATTTCAAAGCAATCGGATGATTGCATCTTGGTGCGTCGATTCTTTTGTTACAGAGCGTATATAAAACATATTGTAAGTATGTGTACGTGTACATATATGTACATAATAAACTGCCAGGTTTGACCTTTACTGGAAATAAAATAGCTTTAAACGTTACCAAAAAAGAAGAAAAAAAATAGTTGAGCGCCATAGGGAACTGCCCCCCATGGCCCAGCCTATGCCCTCTTTTTGGTCCGTTAGACCTGGGCGTGGAGTTAGTTCCCATACTTTAAAATATTGAAAATATCATAAAAAGCTTAAATTTTCAGCTATATATTGGTTATTATTATATTTTTACTGTTGTTGGCAGGTATTCCATAATTTTCGTTACAATAAAAATTTATCAGTTCATAAGTAATAAAGTCTTTTATTTTCCCATCGGGGGAAAAATCATTTCGGCCATTGAAACAGGGGTCATATTTGATGTTGTGAGATTCCGAGCTGTTGTGCCGTGTTCTGAGTGTTGTTTCCCCCAAACGTTTCGACCGCATCTGCGGCAGTCAACTTCAGTGTTTACGCGGTCGAAGCCTCCAGGGAAGCGACTTCAGTTGCTACACAACTCCGTAGTGGCTACCACTGGCCGCCATTGAACACGCGAATTTTGAAGTAAACGGACAAAAGCGTAGTCTACGAGAATGCAACGGCTGATCTCCAGTGGATCCAACGCTGTCTTCATCCTCATAGGCTTCGACAGAAAGTTATTCTCGGTTGCCTAGGAACCGGTTTATCGATGTGTATCTAGTTAATACTACATCTATGGTTTTGGACTTCGAATCTGAGTGAGACGCAGTACATTTTTTCCTTTTTTTTTGAGCAATACAACTGAATGCAATATATCCGCAGTCCGGCTATGACACCCAGAGACTACAGCTTTATCCTTATTATAGACTCATCAATCTGGAAGAATCAATGACCGAGCTGGGGTCTGAGGACACATTTCATCTCGCTGAAGCTGTTACTAAGTGGTAACAATGGTGACTGACTGCTAAATACAGCTAGACCATTCTGTAGATTGTTGTTTCTTTAAATTTATTTATAGTTAATGAATGTAATTTTGTAATGATATATTTTTTTTAAGTTTTGAAAATTATATAAAATATAATCTGGATAAATTTTCCACAACTATTTTTAAAAATCAGACCCTGAAAAGAAATTTTTATTTCAAATGTTTAATTTTTTTGAAGTGTTCGATACCCTCAATTTTAAAGATTCGCTATTGAAATAAACTATAGGGAGGCGCTGCAGTTTCTGGTTAATAGTTGCTGAAAAACGTAAAACCTAATCGTAAGATATGATCTGTCCAATGAGGTCCGCACAAAAGTGAAATATTTCGCCTGTTCGGCTAATTTCCAAAATCACCGCAAGGTGGCGTATTCAAGTTTTTGTTCTGCGAATATGTACGAAGAAAAAGTTTACTTGCCTGTAAATGAAAAACATTCACAATTCAAACAAACTATAAGAGGCTCGGTAGCCTGTCATCAATGGCTGTTGAATGAAACAAAACAAAGACCCACCCACTTACGGAGGACATGACCTGTACAATGAGACATTTTTGACTTGTCCTTAAGCAAAGTTGAAATATGTCGCCTGTTTGATTAATTCACCGCAAGATGGCGTATTAAAACTCTAGAACTGCAAATACTGAATTAAATTTACGTACAATGTAGCAGACGAGAATTAAAATGTCCACTATCGAGTTACAAAAATAAACCTTTTTTTTTCTTTCAAATAAAAATTATTTTTCATCTTAGAAGCAGAAGCAGACGATTGAATACAGTTTTAATAATCATATTATTCTTTTTTGATCGCTTTTAAAGCAATGTTCGGAAGAAAATTCAGCGGTTTAACAAAATGGCAGATATTGTTGCGGATGCAACAGTATTTTTATATAACCACATTTTAAAAGTTCGTGTCAGAAATTACCTTTTATTTGGAAAATTAATAAAGTAGCATGGAATGCTGTTGAAAACTAATACGTATCGAATTCCATTAAAAAATTGAAAGCAGTTCTTTATTTTTAGTCGTAAAGATATTTCTCTCGAAGCTCGTCTAAACAAGGTATGTGATTATATTTTTTTTACTACTGATTGATTTCTTTTAGGAAACACATCGCACTTTGTTATTTCATGTTTTTTTCTATTGGGAATTTCATGAAGTCATGTAGTCACTTAAACCGATGGATATTAACAAACGTGCTATACTTAATCAAAAACGACATTTCATAATGTTTTGGGAAAGTAAAAAGGCAGTACTGTTTGACTATCGATTATATGGAAAAGCTAATATCCGGTTTATAGGCGGAAATGGACATATCTATTAGTTCTTAGGGGTGTTAGTTGCTTTGTTTCAGATGTGCACTTTTGCCTCTCTATTATTTAGCCTTAGTTTTGTAAAAAGGAAAATTTGCTCACAGCAACATTTTTAAATCTAAAGTATATTCGATCTATATTCTCATCTTCGGCAAAAATTAATTGATTTATTTATTCGGAACAAAGTTTTTGAGCTTACCATTTTGCTTTCACGTTCCTGAACGAAATGAAAATGTTTCATTTTCTTTCTGCTGTTTCCATGGAAACCATTTTTGCTTCCCCTCATTTTATTTTTGAGAATGCAATAAATGAATAAGGCACTAGTAACATTATAAAACGCGTGTATCGATATCCCATCGCTATTTTCCCATCTTCCCTGCCAGATTCATTCAGATGGAATAGTCTTTACTTGGCAGATTGCCGAATTACATACAATCCGTGGTCAAATGGGTCAAACAGTATCTGCATTCTGCAGACATGAGTTCTTGAGAGATTGAAGAAACATGGTTTGGATGCCATACAATAATAGGGAAATGTTGGGAATTGAACGTTTTTTTTTTTTTTTTGGTATTTTATTTACAGCGGAAACCAAATAAGCAAGCATGTACAATTAAGCTAAAGTACAATAGATGACAAAAGTCCAAAAAAAAATGAAAATACTGCCCTTTTCCTTCTAACAGAAGCATAGGGCTTAACAAGGATTTTGTTTCTGTCAACCACATTCCAAGCCTAATACTCGAATCGGGTCGTTTCCGAAATTTTAAAAGTTTTTTTTTTCTGAAAGAGCATGCTTAAGAGCATAGGATCTGACCATTTTTTAAATAATTTGACAAAGTTTAGTATTTAAAAAAAAATATTTAAATCGGTGCTCAGACTCAATTTCATTTTTCACGTTTCTGCGCATGATATCACAAATGATGACCTGCCATTCACTGATGCCATTAGCGCAGAGCGCAATATTTAATTCGGATCTTTACTCACATGTACTGGCAACGATAAGGTTGATAGCAAGCGTAGAGCGCAAAATTTCATCGCTTCTTAATCATCATATCGTATAAACGCGGTAGACAGCAAGCGTAAGCATTCAGCGCACCAGTGGCTTACGCGCCTAAGTACATCACATGTGACGTCATAAAGACCACGCCTTGTTTAAAAAATTGGACATTTAAAAAATTAATTAAATATTAAATGTTGGAAAAAAATGAAAGCATTTACCGGGTTCATGTTATTCTTATTATCATATTATATATATATATATATATATATATATATATATATATTCACACAAACAGTCAAAATACAAATGAAAAAGCAATTGAAAAAAGCGAGAACATCAAAATGGAAAATGAAAAAGGTGAACCCAGGACCAACACTTTATCAAGGCGGGGATTGGTCCTAAAGTTCACAAGGCCCTTATATATATATATATATATATATATATATATATATATATATATATATATATATATATATATATATTGCTTTTCCATCAACTTTAGTGACTAAAAGTAGTACTTTTGACTGAAGGAAACAACCCCAATGTGGATGAATGTGATATAAAATTCAAATGAATAGCATAATAGCATTTCATTTTTCCTCCATATGATCTGCTTTTACCGATGGAAATGCTCTGTTTGATTTTCGGCCTATGTATTTTTCTTATCGTTTTTTTTTTTTTTTTTGTCTCTTTTTGTTGAACATGTTTTCGACTTGAATAGCTTATTTTCAGTTTTTTATTGTATTTTTATTCCTTGGAAGTAGTGATGCGTTGTCAATGTTTTTCAACCGTCGATGTTTTTCCGATGACGATGTTATGTATTTGAACCAAAAATATCCTTAAAAAATGGGAGCATTTTAATTATGGTGAAAGCTTTATTGTTAGTTATTTATTATTGCGACACACATCACATCGGAAAGAGTGTTCTATTACTAGTTGCCCGTAGAAGTTTATTTATTTTGCATTAAGGTTGACAAACCAATTCTTTTAGCGCACTGTTAAAAGGGATGCAGGTTGTTTCTAAAGTTTTCCACACATATAAGCATGAGTCTTATTATTATATGATACCTATGAACCTACATTTTTATCCCCTACTATAAGTAGTCAAATTAATATATATATATATATATATATATATATATATATATATATATATATATATATATATATATATATATATATATATATATATATATATATATATATATATATATATATATATATATATATATATATATATATATATTATGACTTTAAATATGTACTTATGCATTTCAAGTCGATGTAAGTGTTTATAATCATAGAATAGAATTTGATTTTTAGATATAATTTGTACAAGTCTTTTATGTTATTCTATTGGAAGTAAAATATATTCGAACAATCATTTATTATCTTTACTAATAATAAAGCAGAAAGTCTCTCTGTCCGGAGGATGTCTAGATGTCTGGATGTCTGTAGGATGTCTGTAGGATATCTGTAGGATGTCTGTGACGCGCATAGCGCCTAAACCGTTCGGCCGATTTTCATGAAATTTGGCACAAAGTTAGTATGTAGCATGGGGGTGTGCACCTCGAAGCGATTTTTCGAAAATTCGATGTGGTTCTTTCTTTATTCCAATTTTAAGAAAAAAACTATCATAAATTACGAAATTATCATAACGTGGAACCGTAACTGGGCACAAGCCAATTGGCGAGAAATTTCACCATACATTATTTGTAAATATACAGGCGAACCAAAAGACCTTTAATTTTTCTATTACGGGCGAAGCCGTGCGGGTGCCACTAGTGTATCATATTTCGTTTCTTTTTTTCACTTTCTTATTTGTGTGCTGAGCATGTAATTAGCTTTCTGAACTTCTATAAATGTCGCCAATTGATTCGCATTAATTATTACATAACTCATTTTCAGTTTTTGTACTATTCAGATGGAAATATAAAATATTTTTCGAAACTATTCCAAGTAATTTGTTAAATGTTAATTTCATTTTTGTTTTCATTTTAATGCATAAGTTATTCATCCCTTTGCTCTGAATAGTTTGTAATGTTAATAATTAATTATCATTATTATTATTAGCTTCTCTTTGAGAGTTCAAAAATCTTTTCAATTAATAAATTGATTACTGTAAATTTAACTGTAGCATTGAAACATTTTTTTTTAAAGTTTATTATGCAGAAATATTCATTAAAAAGTTCGATGTTTCAAAATATCTATGTATTAGGGTTCATGTAACGATACCATAGCTATTTTGAAACACCGATGTTCTTTCATCGATTCTGCATTTATAGAAAATGTCTAAGTTCGGAATCAACATGTTGGATTCGACATGTTGGTCAAACGCATAACTTAATGCACTTAAGTTTCAAAGTGCTTAAATAGTAAATGACTGTCCGTAAATTAGATGAATTCAATACCAAATCCGTCGTTGCTACGCTTTGGCTTTGCCAGGAAAATTGCAAGCATGTTTTATGGAGAAACAGAAAACCTCTTTTCAGTTGAAACACGATTCTGGAATTTTCTTTGTAAATTTGAGTTTAACGGTGTTGAGTTTGGCAAAATATATTTATATTGCCGTAATTAGTAATGTTATTTATAATGCATGATTCTAAAAACTTTAAATTGTCTTTATTCACTTTAGTCTAAGTTTTATTTTCTCTTTCTGTGCTTGTCCCTACTTTTCATTTTGAAAGTGAGATGTTCCTGTTTTACAATTACATATGGAATTGCCGCTTAGGTTTTTATGAGGACTATACGAGCAATGTGTATCGCCTCTTTTGCATATGGTAACATCAGTTTATCGATGCAGATTACATACTTTAAATAGTTTACAGCTAAAAGAAGGAAAAGTACATCCTGAGCGAGATTGGGAGTCGAACCTGCTGCCTCAGTGTATGAAGCCAACGCTCTGACCACTAGGTCACTCAGGCTTTCAGTACCGGTTTCAGCATTGAAAAATGGTGGCCTTATTCAATGACGGCAACGGATCGCTCAGAGCGCACTCCAGTCAGTTACAATCAATGTTCTATAGACGTTGTACTTCAGTCCGCAGGTGGCCTTCACCTTCATACTGCTAAGCACAAAAAGTGGTATCTGCAGTAGAGCTGCTGTTGTTGTGTCGTGGTGTGCCAGCTAGGCTGGATATTTGGGGTGCGCTGCTTCACTTTTTCAACTGTACCGTAATTTGGTGTGAAGTCCGACTTCTACAGTACACACATGCCATAAGGACCCGTTTATAGGATAGGTAACCATTCGCAGCATAACAACGCATTCACACAAAGGAAGGACAGGAGAGAGAAAGTACATCCATGCCCGAGTCGGGACTCGAACCCGGAACCTCCCCATCCGCAATCAGATTTCTCTGACCACTAAAAAAGGCAGGTGGTTGCAGTAGAGCTCAAACTGAGAAAGTGCTTCTTAAAGGTTTACGTCTCCATATATTTGATTCATTTTGCCACTTTTCAGAGATTTATTTAAAATGCTTCCCATTCATAAATGCCCATAAAACATTATATTCAAGTAAAATACCTTACAAAAAACCACCTGATGTCATTAATTCCATTTTAACAAAAAGTGCAGATTCGCTTTCTGTACTTAGCACGGCAGTAAACACTGTACCAAACATTGAGTTTTTTATAAAATTTCTGATACAAATATCTAAAATTGGGTGGAAGGACTCAACTTCACTACACTTATCAGCTTTTGATACTCTAAATTAATATAACATAGCATAATAACCTATAGTGATTGGAAATAAGATCAAAATAGATTCCATTTCATCTGAATTTTTTGAATTACCTAATAAATACGAGAGAAACATGAAAAAGATCCTCTTCATATTAAAGTACAGATAGAACATGCTGTAACTATCTCTCTCGGCTGAAGCAATTTTGATTAAGCTCTCACTTTACCATCCGATCAATAAAATTGATAATCCTACTGACCCATTCTCCGCGGTGATCAATTTTTGCTGCCAGTGACGATCAAATATTTTATGTCTTCCGCTTACATACTGTTGCGAACAAGACGGTTCTCTCTAATGCGGCGAGTAGGAATAATTTAGAATTATTTCATTTGGAAGAATGTGACTTACTTTTAGTTGGGATGATTCTATCACTGATGGTTTTTTAAAGCGTTTTGCCATGCATACTGGCACTTTAGATTTTTAAGGGCTAAGAATGTTTATGTAAAAGTTCATAAGATCATCGTTGAAGCTCTTTTGCAATGACCAAAAAGCTGGCTCAGTGGGGGTATTTTAAAATTCAAATAAGCAGTGGCATATTTAAAAGGCGGGATTTGAGGCTATATCCCCCTCCGAATTTTGAGCTTTTTTGACCATAGAAATAGACACAAACTAGGGTAACATCGCCAGTAATTGGCAGGTCACCAGCGATTGGCACTTCCAACAAAAATGTCCTAAAATAAGATTCATATCCAATCTTTTGAAAGTAGAAGGCTATATACCAACTGAATGTACATTTACTTTAAAGATTAAAACTTCAATTCATGTTACTAAATGGTAGCAGTGCATAGAAAAGAGAAACAATTGCGGTTTGTGTCAAATCAGCCATTTTTGTTGCAAAAGCTATTTCTCTGGCAAGGGAAGCATGGGCATCAATCCATTAAAATCTGACTTAAAATATATTTTAGATTTTCATTGTCAAAAGTTTCGTTTAGTTAAAGGTGTTACTTTGAGTGGGTAGAAATATATTTTTACCCCCTTTTTGGATTTTTGAAATAATGATGGGTGCCATGTAGTGGTGCTTCAGTTTTGCTAGTCTCCAGTAATCGGCACATGTGCCTATAAACACTAATGTGTTGTGCAATTTGTCACTAGTTTGATTTCTGATACTTTTCCAGGAGCTATATTATATGGGTTCTACTATTGATTTGAATCCTCCAGAATATACTGTTAAATTTTTAAGAGAAACACTAAAAAACAAATATGTTTGGCCATCAATCAGATATTGCGACTGTAGAGAATCGGTTCATTTTTTATGGTCCCTTAGAATCATCGGGTCAATGTTCCTTTTTTCTATGGAAACAGCTATAATTCGTAAAATCGAAACTGCATACCGACTGATGAAACAGCACTATCTCGATATTTTTTTTTCCATGCAACACTCCAAATATATTTTATTTCTCTAAAATACTTTTTCAACGTCAAGATGTGTGATTTAACATTAATTTATTTAAAATTTTTACCTACTTTAAATTAACATTAATTATGTTTCTTATGATGATAACATTTGTATGTAATCTAAAAGTGAAAAATAAAGTGATTTTAAATCCAGTTTTATTAACATGTGCCAATTACTGGTGATTTTGGTAACTTTTTAAATAAATATTTTTATAAAAATATTGATTCAAATATTTTTGATTTTAGTGAACTAAATAGATGCACAGATGTGCATTCTTTAATACAAAAATATTTGCAAGTGAATATTTTTTTTCAAGTAATAAACCCCCCCCCCCCCCAGAGGTAAGTTTAAGGACAAATTCTTTAAGTGCCAATTACTGGGGTCGTTACCCTATGTCCACATTTGAAATTTAATCATATCCCGCTCCTCCCTCCCCCCCTCATTGAAAATTTTTCCTTTTTACTCCACAGGCAATGAGAAGTATTCTGCCATGGGGAGGTAAACGGTAGTATATCCAGGGGTACCCACCCCCTAACGACAAGGGCGCATCCTCCTCAGTATCGTGGAGAACCCCCTCAAAGCAAGAGCCCCCCCCCCCCCAAAAAAATGAGAAAAATACCCTTCAAACACCGCCTCTAAAAATTTCAAAGGCGCAGTCTGCGCCATGACCCCTCCTATTTGGGCACCCCTGTATATCTGCAGAAATGAGTTTTGGAGATAGTTGAAGAAACGCGTTTTGCGGATTCCATACTAACAATAGGGAAATGTTCGAATTAGATGTTTCTTTTTTTCGCGCTTTTTTTCCAGTGGAAATCAAGTAGGTAAGCCTGTACAGTAAAGCTTAGGTAAAATTGAAAAATTGATAACAAAAATGCAAAAAAAAAAGGATAAATAAATAAATAAATATTTCTAGTTACTACTCATTTCTAGTTACTACATACATATCCATGGCAGTATTGGAGTACGTATCCCCATGTAGAGAAAGACGAAAATCATTAGCTCTGTTTTGAAAACACTGCATCCCGAAATTTCCCGCTTCAATTAAGGAACAAATATTTTACAAAAAAAAAAAAAAAAAAAACTTTCACGTGTGCAAAAAGGTTGTGTTCTTTGAAATGATCGACCAGCAACAGAAACACGTTTGAAAATTGCGCGCTCCGCAAAAACTCCTGTTAAACTAGATCCACATTTTACCGGTAAAAAACCGGAATGCTGGAATCAGTGGGTACAAAAGTGCCTAATGAAAGCTGCTATTGTGGAAGTTTTGATGTGAAATTTACCAGGTGGAAAGAGGGGAAGTAATAAAAGGATAGAATCAAATGCTGACGTTCGTAAAAAAAACTCCGCCACCACTAGTAGCTGCATGCTTCGAATACTTGCGATTCTCGAAACTTTACTTCTACTAAAACGATACTGCTTTATTATTCGTCGTTATGACCCCGATCACTTAAAATGAGCTTTTATTTCATCGTCCGTGTAAAAAAACATTTTTCGAGGTCTTAATTTGTCATGAGTAGCGAAAGTTTATAATATGAATGTAAGAAGCTCAAAAATTGGTTTAAGGTAACGGCATCTGTCGCAGACGACCGTCATAAGTTTGGATTTAAATAATAAGAATTTTAGGTGGGTAAAACGGATGTTGCTTTGACCCATGAATACGGTGCAACCATCTAATGTTACCAGAGTGGATTTTACGAGCCAGTTGGTATTTACATGTACATGCCAGTAGTGTAATGTTATAACCGGCAACTACGAACATGAAACTTCTGCCGGTGTTCCATGTTCATTTGAATTTAATGAGGTTTTAGGTCTAAAAATAAAGAACTTTTGCACATTTTGATGAGGAAAAGAAAATTTTGTCCATTACTCATCCTTTCCTCATCCTATCTGTTACTGGGTAGTACAGGTAGATTTTTTGGTGTCTGTAACTAGGGGTCGGACCTTTTCTCGAAATTGAGCAAATAAAAATAGAGCTAACTAATTCAAAGGATACAGAAACAGCCAAACGTTAGATGAGATGTAGTTGCATGAGAGAAAAATAGTTTAAAAATTCTAAATAAATTAAAAGGC
Source organism: Uloborus diversus (assembly GCF_026930045.1). Lineage (NCBI taxonomy): Eukaryota > Metazoa > Arthropoda > Arachnida > Araneae > Uloboridae > Uloborus > Uloborus diversus. Next base: position 19,607,798 of record NC_072737.1, on the reverse strand, counting down.
TCAGAAAATTGAGTTAACCTGAGAGCGATGTCTTAACCTTGTCTCTTACTGGTGCCGTTGCCCTAGTTGGACTCTGAGAACTTCCAACTCCGATGGACGAAGAAATAATTAAAATACCCTTTGTCAAAGCATTTGTCGGAGGAGATCCGTTTACGCCGATAATGTAATGTGATTGTTATTGGTTTGTGCCAATATGATAATTCGTCCCAAGAAGAAATGCACTCTCTCAAAGTCGGGCGTTTTTTTATCAGAGCTATTTGAAAATATTGCCAAATGCGTCATTTACAAAGCAAATTTTTGCGTCTACAAAATAGACCACTTGATTTTTGAAGGCAAATCTCTTCTGAGCATAGAAACTAAAAATTATCTTTGATGATTGAAGGTTCTTTTGAAGATTTTTCTTTTCGTCGATTCATTTGAGAAAGCAACACATTTCGTGGCCTTAAGACTTGTTAAACGTAGAAAAACATACTCTATTACTGAAAAATTAATAAAACCGTACTTAATAGACGGGCGTTCTGAAATTCAAGATATAGCTCCTGTAAATGTAATAAATCTTAACAGCTTTTTAACAATATTACTCAGCTCAGAATCCGTGAATCACGAATCATAAATGTATTTTTTGTTGTACAAAAAAAGGTAAATATATGTGAACACATAAAAAATTATGCATCGCGAATAAATTAAATTCTTTTAGATAAACAGAAAAACATACGCAAGCATTGAGTCATTCAACCAAATAGAATTAAAATAATCAATTAAAATAATCAATTATCCAACGTTTTGAAGCACAAAAACTGCAAATACTGCAGACACGTGTTTTGGTGTTACAAGGAACACCTTTTTCAATGCAAAACAGTGTGAGCTTCTGGATGAAAAGTCATCCGAAAAAAGCCAAAATAATAATAATAATAATAAAGTCTTGCTAAACTAGCTCCAAAATAGAAAAAGCCAAATAGAATTATATTTGAAAAACTTCGTTATGCATGATTAATTTCTCTTACAACATCAACAAAAAAGGGAAACACTTTTGAAGTCCACCCTATTTGAAATTCCGTTCACAGATTTGATCTGCACTTAATTCGGAACTTTTCAGTTACACTTAAAGCGCGTCATTGTTGTGCGATGATCCTTAGAATATTGCATTTTCTTCTTAGGAAAAAGATTTGCCTACAGTTGACTGACCCATTCACAGATCCCTATTAATAACCCGAAGCCGAACTGTTTGCAAGGTAAAGGGGTCTTGTGTGCACAGCAGATGGATCAATGATGGATCGGGCATCCCCAACGCAACGGCAGGTGTCATGGAGCGCCGTCCCAGGGGGATGGGTGGAGCTCTTTCGCTCTTCCCGCTCCCCCCTCACCCGGGGGTGGATGCCGGAAGTAGTCGCAACACCTCTGGATGGAAAGCGTACGCTCCAGTTACTGTCGTGCTCCCGTTCAGTCGTTCTGACACCGATTCCGGGACGTTTATTTATTCCGGTTTTGGGTACTGCCGGTTTGTAACAGTGAAATGATAGAAATAACAGCAATGTTTAATTTAAAAAAAAAAAAAAAAACACAAATTTGGAAGAAAAGAAAGATATAAAATAACATAAAAAGAAATTATCAGACAATTATGGCAGTATAGAAATTAACATATCCCTAAAATGCACAAATCAAAAGTGTCAGTTTGCTATGGGAAAAGTACCTTAAATGTGAAATATATCCCCCTCTAGAATCCATACAGCACATGCAGCGATGTGTGATGCTGTCAATTATGCGGTCTATCAGTTCCACGGGAAGCGGGAGCCATTGTTCTTGCAAAGCAGTATCAAGCGCGGCAAGGGTCTGAGAGGTGGGTTGAGAGCAGCTAGACGTCTCCCTAAGGTATCCCAAACGTGCTCGATAGGATTCAAGTCCGGGGATCGAGATGGCTACTCCATGCGGAGAATTGTAGCCTGTTGAAGATAATCATCTATGATGCGAGCTCTGTGTGGTCTTGCGATATCGTTCTGTAACAGGGAAGCGTAATCAATTGCTCCGGCATATGGGCGCACATAAGCATCAAGGATGTCATTTCTATAAACCTGAGCATTCAGTGTTCTCTTTGGAAAGAAATGGAGGTCTGTGCGTCCACCTAAAGACACACCACCCCAAACCCAGACACAGCCTCTTTCGTAACCATCTCTTTCGCGGATGTTTGCCGGATGATAACGGGTTCCAGAATATCTCCATATCAAATAACGACTACGATGGCTTAATAGACTAAATCTAGACTCATCCGTAAAGAGAAAAACCCGCCATTGATCAGGTGTCCCGTTGATATGTTGTCGTGCCCACTGTAAACGGTCCATGGCAAGGTGTGAGTGGCACACAAATGGCTGGTTGCCTCGCATACAGACCATTTTCGTAAAGTCTCCTGCGTACTCTTGACGTTGACACCAACCTTCCAGTGGATGCAGCAAGGAAGGATCTGAGATTAGTCGGAGTAGCAACTTTATTCCTACGTGCACATAACCTCAAAAATTGGTCATTGGCGCTCGTCGTAGCCGTTGGCCGTAATTGGCTGAACCTCCTGGAGGCCGAATCTGTCGTTTGAAGTTGGCTCCAAAGTCTATGTATAGCAAAAGAACTCAATTTTAGCCATATGGCTACTTCTGTTTGACTTTGCCCTGCCTCTAGTCTCCCAATGGCTCTCCATGGTAGTTCTGCAGGCAAATGATGCCTGGAAGTCATTGTTACAAAATGGCTATCTTGGATTTCTTATGGCCGTATCACAGCGCATTTATAGGCTTGCTCTCAAACGTGGACTTCTTATGCTTCTCACAGATGATGCACTCCAATTTCGGCGCCACTAATTTACATATTGCAGTTTTATTGAGCAACTCTTACTCAGCAACATGATTAATTTTTGCACGGTTTGGCTTATTTTTGAGAGAGTTATCGCAATTTTTGTGATTTTCCCTTAATTTATGATAACCAGTATATTTCTCAATTTCGTTTTTTTTACTCCCCCCTAATGTAGAAGCCTGTTCCGCATCGAGACATGTGAACGTAATTCTTAAAAGAAAAAAAAATAATAAGTTTTTTACCACGGATAATAGCGCGCTTCCCATCCTTTACATGCACCATAAACAGTTTTTTTCTCTCCTGTAAAGTTACCATAATGTGACTTACGCCCTTCTGGCTCTGAGGTACAAATTTTAAGCCAGTAAATAAAGGTGTGAGTAAAGTCTAACCTAGTTCATCCGGACGAACTGGGATCAAAAGCAACTGGATAAATCAAAATCCGGATGTGGGTATATATATGTGTTTATATGTTCTCTATCCAAATCCACAGTTTTCGTCGGATCTGGACCAAATTTGGCAAGAAGGTACTTGGGCACCCAAGAAGGAACGTAGGAGTGATTTCAAACGACAAAAAAGAACCGAACCGTTCAAATTTTAATTTTAGGACCCGAAAATGGCATTAAATGGCTCTTTCTACCCGAAATAATGATCCGATTTCTTTAATTCAGGTCCCATTCGAAAGCCCGCGAAAAACACCCATCCCATAGAGTTCCTTCATTTCCTTCAAATTTCAAAAAAAAAAAAAAAGGACTAAAATCAAGGAGAAAAAATTAAAATGCATTGCAAAGCCTAATGGAACATACATTTTAAATCGAAAAAATCATCATTTGCGCGATCTCATTTTGAATTAGCGTTCAGAAGGCTGTCACGTTTTTTTCTCGACAATGACTAAATAAAATTTTGTTATGTTTCGAGGTAAAAATTTCGCATTTTGGTTATTGTATGGCGATTTATCTTCTTTCTTTCTTTATTTCGTTTTCCAGAATTTCAGTTATAATAGAGGGTTGCGTTTAATTTATTCGGGAATTTTCGATTTGACGTTTACTTTCTTTGAGAATGATTATTTTGACGGAAAATTTTACAGTTTTTTTTTTCTAATTGAAGCCTGATTGTCGAACACGCGTCACTTGACACAACTTTTTTTTTTTTTCAGCGTAGACCGTGCGAAGCCGATCAATGCAGCCAATCCTTAAATAAGTATACGTACCTTTTATAACAGCAAACAAAAAAAAAAAAAAAAAAACTGCTTTGTAACAAAAGATTGTTTCACACTAAGCACACGTTGTCATTTTTACTATTCAATCAAAAACTTTATCATTTGCAGTTTAGCTGCAGCCGTGTCGGACTAATGCTCCGAGTACGCCATAATGTTTGTTAGATTGCTGTAATTTATTGCACGATCTATGCACGAGTTGTACATTTAATTGAAATAAAAAAGAAATGCTTGATGCTCTAAAGGAAGTGGGGGAGGGGGGGTTTGTTTATTTAAGGGACTTTTTTTTCTTTTTTCTTTTCTCAAACGATACCTTTTCGACAATCGAATTCTTTTTTGTTCAAGGGCGGAAAAGCGGGATTTCCCTTTCGTTCCAGATGTACTATGTTATTCAATTACATTGTTTTCCCTCTGGGGAAGGGGAGAGAGCGGGATTTTTGCTTAAACGATTTCGTTTGAAAGATCAGATCGCTTATCGGCTGGATTATCGTAGCGAAGCCGCTTTTCAAGCTAGGCGATGAACAATCGAGTTGGTTGATTATTTTACGTTTCAAAGCAGCTGTTTATGTAATTCCCTGTTTTATCGAGTTATTGTGAATTGCAAAGAAGCTTTAAAATATTTTTTAAAAGTGTCTTTAAGCATTTTAATCATTAAATGAATATTTCACATCATAATGGAGAGGGGGGGATTTTATTTATTCAAGAGACTTCCATTAAATGTATGGACAACGCCGTTCGGGTACTGCTAGTTATGAACAAATAAGAAACGAAATGAACTAGTCTCATTCACTTTGTAAACAGACACTTGACAAATTGTTTTAATCTTTAAAATCAAAATATGCCTAATACTAACCAAGTAAGTACTACACTAGACATTATTTAATGTCAATTATTACTTAAATGACTGAATTACAACATTAACTAGTATGTTGTGGCCATCACGAAACTTTCTTCTATATCTTTCTTATAATTCTGATCCCTCCCCATGCTTAACGAGGAAGCAATATTCCGAACGAAAACAAAATTACACATGCCAAAACTTGATGACCATCCCAATTCCTGATTTATCTCAAAAACAAAGCAAAGAATGAAAATTGAAAATTATTTTAAAAGCCTTGCTTAAAATAATTGCAAACATTTATCTGTTAACAAACACGAGATGGCAACAGTTAAAAATTTTAAATCATTGAGATAATATTTCGGATCATTTCCATGCAATTAAAAGCACGAGCTGAACGCAAACGACAGTCTGTTACGATTTATCTTTCTTATTGTTGCAATTAAAAAGCTATTTTTATTCACACAAATAAAAAAAAATCGGCCCCCATGGAGCGATTGGCGCCAAAATTAAACCAACGCCTGTTTACATATGGATTCATATTTATTCCAAATTTCATCCAGAACGTAGCATTACTTCGTGAGATATGGCACTCACAATGGAAAAAAAAGAACGTTCGATTGCGCCACCCCCCTTTTCAGCTGTTGACACCAAAATAGAATCATTTCTTATACCCTCTAAGGGCTACTTGTCGATAAATTTTTGTTTGATTACGTTCATTATTTATTAAGATACAGCAGTCACAATTGACGGCAAAAAACTTTCTATAGCTCAACCCCCGTTTGAGCTATTGACACCAAAATTGAATCAGGATCTGTACCTGTTAGGGACAACATATGAATCAAATTTTGTGTGATTTCGCCAGTTACTTCCTGGGGAATAGCAGTCACGCAAAACTCAAAAAACGTCCCACTGCTCCACCCCCCTTGGAGGAATTCGCGTCAAAAACCAATGGGCACAAGTTCACATAGGAGCACATATGTGTACCAAATTTCGTTCGATTTCATGCGGTAATTTTTGCTGTAGAGCGGCCACAAAAAACTGGTCACACACAGACGTGACACACATACACACGCACATACACACAGACAGACAGACATTTTCCAAAAATAGTCGAAATGGACTCAGCACACCTCAAAACGTTCGAATCCGTCAAAATTCGAAATTCGAAAATTTGCACGAATCCATTGAACGTTTTGAGGTGTGCTGACTTCATTTCGACTATTTTTGGAAAATGCCTGTGTGTGTGTGTGTGTGTGTGTGTGTGTGTGTGTGTGTCCGTATGTGTGTGACCAGTTTTTTGTGGGCAATCTACAGCAAAAACTACCGCATGAAATCGAATGAAATTTGGTACACATATTTGCCCCTATGTGAACTTGTGTCCATTGGTTTTTGGCGCGAATTCTTCCAAGGGGGATGGAGCAATGGGACGTTTCTTGAGTTATGCCCGCTTGCTATTCCCCAAGAAGTAACTGGCGGAATCAAACAAAATTTAGTACATATGTTTCCCCTAACAGGTACAGATGCTGATTCAATTTTGATGTCAATAGCTTAAACGGGGGTTCAGCTATAGAGCATTTTTGTCGTCACTTGTGACTGCTGTATCTCAAGAAATAATGAACGGAATCAAACAAAAATTTATCGACAACTAATAAATAGTAGAGGGTATTAGACATGATTCTATTTTGGCGTCAATAGCTGAAAAGTGGGTGGCGCAATCGAACTTTCTTTTTTTTCCATTGTGAGTGCCATATCTCAAAAAGTAAAGCTATGTTCTGGATGAAATTTGGAATAAATGGGAATACATATGTAAACAGCCATTGGTTCAATTTTGGCGTCAATCACTCCATGGGGGCTGATCGGTTTTTTTTTTTTTTAGTGAATAAAAATAGCTTTATAATTGCAAAAACTAGTATGTTGTGGCCATTACGAAACTTTCTTCTATATTTTTCTTTTTTTTTCTGATCCCTCCCCATGCTTGACGAGGAAGCAATATTCCCCACAAAAACGAAATTACACATGCAAAAACTTGACGACCATCCCAATGTCTGAATTATTGTAAAAGCAAAGCAAAGAGCGAAAATTGAAATTTACTTTAAAAGCCTTACTTGAATTAATTACAAATATTTCATTTATTAACAAACATAAGATGGCAACAGTTAAAAATTTTAAATCATTGAGATAATATTTCCGATCATTTCCATACAATTAAAATCACGAGAAATACGCAGACGACAATCGATTACGATTTATCTTTCTTATTGTTGAATTAATAAAACTATTTTTATTCGCAAAAAAAAAGAAAAATCAACACCTCTTGGAGCGATTGGAGTCAAAATTGAACCAAAGCCTGTTTACGTATGGATTCACATATATTCCAAATTTCAACCAGAACGTAGCATTACTTCTTGAGATAGGGCACTCACAATGGAAAAAAAGAACGGGCGATTGCGCTACCCCCTTTTTAGCTGTTGACACCAAAATAAAATCAGCTCTTATACCCACTAAGGGCTACTTGTCAAAAAATTTTTGTTTGATTCCGTTCGTTATTTCTTGAGATACAGCAGTCACAATTGACGACAAAAAACGTTCTATAGCTCAACCCCCCTTTGAGTTATTGACACCAAAATTGAATCAGCACCTGCTCCTATTAATGGCAACATATGGACCAAATTTTGTTTGATTCCGCCAGTTACTTCCTGAGGAATAGCAAGCACGCGTAACTCAAAAAACGTCCCATTGCTACACCCCCCTTGGAGGAATTCGCGCCAAAAACTAATGGGCACAAGTTCACATACGGGCACATATGTGTACCAAATTTCGTTCGATTTCATGCGGTAGTTTTTGCTGTAGAGCGGCCACAAAAAACTGGTCACACACAGACGTGACACACATACATACACACACACACACACACACACACACACACACACACAGACATTTTCCAAAAATGGTCGAAATGGACTCAGCACACCTCAAAACGTTCGAATCCGTCAAAATTCGAAATTCGAAAATTTGCACGAATCCAATACTTTCTTCTATATATTAGATATAGAAGAAAGTAATAAGGAAGATAAATCGTAACAGACTGTCGTCTGCGTATTTCGCGTGATTTTAATTGTTGGAAATCGCGATGATTTAAACTTTTGAACTGTTGCCATCTTGTGTTAGTTAACAAATAAATGTTTGTAGTTATTTTAAGCAAGCCTTTTCATTCTTTGCTTTGCTTTTGAGATGAATTCGCAACTACAGAGCTCGAATACGTTTCCTTGCGGTGATTAACAACACTACCGAAAAAGCTAAAACATTCTATTCCACGTGTTTTCTTTGGGTAAATTACAGGCTTCAGACAGTTTGTGGTGCAATGTAATTTCAGAAGAATAGAAAAGAAAACTTCCCACAAACACGATGAAAAATTACTGCCATTCACTAAACGTCAAAGCAAGTTATTAATTACGGCATTTGTTTGTTTTACCTTTTTCATCTGCCATTAGATAGTGGCTGCAGCACCCCCTATAGTTTACTGGAGTTGCGAATAGGGAAGAATCGAGATGGTTGTCAAGTTTTGACGTGTGTAATTTTGTTTTTGTTATGAACATTGTTTCCTCGTCAAGCATGGGGAGGGATCAGAATTATAAGAAAGATATAGGAGAAAGTTTCGTGAGATGACCACAACATACTAGTTTTAGAATAGTATAATTTTCGACGGGGTTGGATTACAGCTGAATGGATCCAGAGCGCTTTCATTGACGCATCCAGATTGATTTTGAGAATGATGACAATCGTGTACACTCGTGGAGACTCCGTTGAGAACGCCCCCAATAGTATTTTTGCTTTTCAAAGACGCACATTACCCATAACGTATACGAAACATGGTCACCTCTAATACTGATGTACAACATACCGTATTACCCCGCATTATCCGGCATGCCGCAAAATTCGGGGGTCACCAGATTTTCAATAACACTTGCCTGGTCCTTTCCGGCATGCCGGAAAAATCGAGGTTAGGAAAAAAAATAATACTATAAAAAATATACGTATATGTTCAGCTTAAAAATGAATATAAGTTCTATACATATCTTATTAGTACTAATAAACAGTTTTTGTAAAATATTTACTAACAATGTCATTTGTTATTTTAACAAGAAAAACATTGTTTAATAACGAATAATTTTATAAAAATTAAATTAAAACTAAGTAATAAAAAATTTAAGCAGTAAGGTACCGTCCCTAAACCAGTGCTAAAGAATATTGACCATAGCTATTCAATAAATAAAAATTAATTTTACCTCTCTAAAAGGATCCTAAAATAATTTACTTAAACAAATTCTGCACAAATCGCAGTAACGATGATTGCTTCTGAATTGATTACTTTATTGGCATATAATTAAATCCATTAATAATGACCTACCATAAAGAACAAGCACATATTTTATGCAATACACATTATTTTGAAAGAAGGTTACTTTCGGGATTTATATTTTTTCCTTACAGTGGTTTGTTTTTTGATTGGAACTGAATGAGGAAATTTATTTTTGTTTTGTTGCAAAATAAACCTCAAATTATCCGGGAAATTCGAAAATTCGAATTTCCCGGCATGCTGGTCAACTTCGTTTTTTTCCAGTATGCCGGATAATGCGGGGTAATACGGTACCATGACAGCCAAATGATACGGTTATGGCGGGATTCACTCACATATGTTTAGCACTCATGACTGGGATCCAGGAACCATTTTTTATCAGACCAATGATCGGTCACACACAGCAAAGGTATCAGAGAACTTCCTCTTTCCCGTTATTAAATGTCTCGCGCATTCTATCCCATGATTTTTCACAGATCGAACATATCTGGGATCGCTTGGAACGGTAAGTTGGACAGCCTGCGAATTTGATCGAATTAGGGGCGTTTTTTCAGTAACTCTGTGGCACCAGATAACGTAGGACATAGTAGAAGACTTTTTTGCCTTAATGATCGCCAGTAACATCCTGTACATTCGCGAGAGAGAGAGAGAGAGAGAGGGGAGGGGGCGTGTTTTGCAGGCGCGACCGTTCGGCCACACCTGTAACACGTATAAATAATTATTTTTCAAGTAAAATTGTTTTATTACAGCTTATTATGACACTTACTAAATGGTTCCTTCCATCCACAAACATCGTAATTCAAGGCAAAGTTTTAAATTCCGAGAGCAAAGGACAAATATACGGGTAAGGTCTTCTTTAGACGAGAAAACTTAGTTGAATCAACTCGAGCGGGAGGTTGTCAGGATGTGTAACCAGGTAGAAAAGTGGAGGAATCACCCGGCTTCCTTCACACAACAGTAAACCCGCCACGCACATGTGCTACAACTATTCTCATTCCGATGAGTTGAATAAGCGTTTTAGTTGATTCAACTCATCGGGACATTGCCTAGCGTTCACTCTACTCACTAGTAAGCGTGTTGATTCAACTCGGCTCAGTTTTAACTGCGTTGTGGGGGGCAGCGGCTCTAATAAATTCAACTTCTTAGAAGAAAAAAAGATTCAACTAAGTTTCGTCACGTGAAGGCAATGAAAAACGCCAGTCAATTAGTTGACTTTTTTAAAAAGTTTATTCAACTAACATCCTCGCCTGTAAGAATGCCTAAAAATCTCACACCAATTCAAATGAATTGAGCATCAATCTTAAGAAAAAAAAAAAAAAAGAGAACTGCATAAATTAAGATCACTTAAGCTTTAAAGAAAAGTGCATTGCATTTTTAAAAGCTACAAAAAAGCAATTGTGCGAAATGCAGCATATTTTTAGACCAAACTTCCAAAAACGTAAATGTCTAAGACCTCTGAAGGCGGTCATGGGGATATCCTTCGGAGAGAAATCTCTCGAAAGCGCGCATTACGACGTGACCTACATTCGTCCCAGAAATCGACTGTGGACTTGAATGGACGGCGGAAATCGGGTGGAGCCCTCAGTCACGTGGGGCGCAAGATCGCGTTTTCCCCGAATTTCCCCGAACCCCCTGGACGTCACGTCGCGTTTACCTATACACGCCGTGACAAAAGGGGAGGGCGACAGCCACAGAAATTGAAACGAACATAATTTTTTTTTTTCTCTGTGTGAAAGAGAAAGGAGTCAAACTTGATTGAAGACTTTATTGTTCGATAAAAAGCAAAAGTGAAGCCATTTCTTGTCTTGAAGCTTTTGGGGCTAATAAGTTAGAGTGACCATGCGTCCTCGAATTTCGTAGAAAGTCGTAAAATTTGGACTGTTTCAACGCTATATCCCCAAACATATTAAAAGCACTTAAGGACACAATGAGTCCTAAAATTTTCACATTTGCAACTTGTGTCTTCTAATTTGAGAGTTTACTTTCAACATTTGAAATTCGAAGTGTTTTTTTCCTTCGAATTTTACACACACAACCATGCGAGTTTAAGGATTTTAAAAAAGAAAGGGAAAAATGGGAATAAAATGAATGTAGGGCCGTCAGAAGCTCAAAAACGTTGGAGGGTGTCAAATCGAAGTATTAGCAGTATGAATCTAATCGTAAATGCAATATTCTTCTAAAATAAAAGGGTTTGGGGGCTCCCCCCCTCCCGAAATTTTTTGAAAATGTACATTTGACAGCGCAGTTCCAGAAACGCAGTTGTAATGCTCTTAAATTATGTCGGGATTGAAGGGTACTGGAGTTGGTGGGGGGGGGGGGGGAGCTCTTCCCCGGATATTGTTAAATTGTTCAGAACTGAGGCCCGCAACCGAAATTTCGGACGATCTTTAATGGCGAGGAGGAAGCGTTTCTAAGGGATTATGGTGGGTGCACTCTCCCTGGAAGCTTTTTGAAACTGAATTCCTAGATACGTAGTTGTGCGTTGTAATTGAAGGGTTTGGAAAATCTGTCCCCGATTCCTTTCAAAGTGAAAATTTCAAAAACGAACTTCTAGGCTACCTTTGGTTTACCTATGTTACACCATCCTGCGATTCAACTCGTCAATTGAAGGCAATGCTCGGGTATTAAGTAGTAAGTTACCAGCATGTAAGATCATTGAAGCTGAGAGGGCCAACAAGCTGGTTATTAAAGAAAATCTATCTCACCAGCGAGAGCCCGCAGCAATCCTGCGATTCAACTCGTCAATTGAAAGCAAAGCTTGGATATTAAGCAGTAAGTTACCACTTTTAAGCCAGGGCTAAGGCATAACTACATGTAATATACCAACAGCCCGGTTTTCGCATCCAGAGACTGCAGTTTCGTCCTTATTATAGACTCATCAGTAGGACTCGAACGATGCATCGGCGCCGATGATGCAACAATTTAGCCAAGTTAGCATCGGCGGCCGATGCTAACTTGCGGGAAACATCGGCCCATCGGCCTTAAAAAACATCGGAAAGCCGATGGAATTGGCCGATGTTTTTGAAAAAAGAAGGACCTTTGCTGTTTTACTTTTTAATACAAAGTAAATGGAGTTGTTGTTTTCATATAAAATTATTTACTTAAATTTCAGTATGAATTTCTATTTTTAGTCATCCCTAGAAGAGTTTTTAATATTACATTCAGGTACCAAACAAGTTAATTATTGCGTTGTTTCTTGCAGCAGGATGTACGTATGTATCTGTCATAAGTCATAACTCAACTAGTATGTTGTGGCCATCACGAAACTTTCTTCTATATTTTTCTTTTTTTTTTTTTTTTTTCTGATCCCTCCCCATGCTTGACGAGGAAGCAATATTCCCAACAAAAACAAAATGACACATGCAAAAACTTGACGACTATCCCAATGTCTGAATTATTGCAAAAGCAAAGCAAAGAGCGAAAATTGAAAGTTATTTTAAAAGCCTTGCTTGAATGAATTACAAATATTTTATTTGTTAACAAACATAAGATGGCAACAGTTAAAAATTTTAAATCATTGAGATAATATTTCCGATCATTTCCATACAATTAAAATCACGAGAAATACGCAGACGACAATCGATTACGATTTATCTTTCTTATTGTTGAATTAATAAAACTATTTTTATTCGCAAAAAAAAAGAAAAATCAACACCTCTTGGAGCGATCGGCGTCAAAATAGAACCAAAGCCTGTTTACATATGGATTCACATATATTCCAAATTTCAACCAGAACGTAGCATTACTTCTTGAGATAGGGCACTCAAAATGGAAAAAAAGAACGGGTGATTGCGCTACCTCCTTTTTAGCTGTTGACACAAAAATAAAATCAGTTCTTATACCCACTAAGGGCTACTTGCCGATAAATTTTTCTTTCATTCCGTTCATTATTTCTTGAGATACAGCAGTCACAATTGACGACAAAAAACGTTCTATAGCTCAACCCCCGTTTGAGTTATTGACACCAAAATTGAATCAGCACCTGTTCCTGTTAATACCAACATATGGACCAAATTTTGTTTGATTCCGCCAGTAACTTCCTGAGGAATAGCAAGCACGCGTAACTCGAAAAACGTCCCATTGCTCCACCCCCCTTGGAGGAATTCGCGCCAAAAACTAATGGGCACAAGTTCACATAGGGGCACATATGTGTACTAAATTTCGTTCGATTTCATGCGGTAGTTTTTGTTGTAGAGCGGCCACAAAAAACTGGTCACACACAGACGTGACACACATACATACACACACACACACACACACACACACACACACACACACATACATACACACACACAGACAGACAGACATTTTCCAAAAATGGTCGAAATGGACTCAGCACACCTCAAAACGTTCGAATCCGTCAAAATTCGAAATTCGAAAATTTGCACGAATCCAATACTTTCTTCTATATATTAGATATAGAAGAAAGTAAAAATGATAATCTGTAGAAGGTTAAAGTTTCGTATGTGGGGTCTGCGGACGCTCCAGTTGTGCACTTCCCTTTTTGTTTTCGATCGGGTGTTCTGAAAAGCCTGTTTATTCATTTTTTGTGGCTATTAATTACTTATTTCAATGCAAAACTAATATAGCGTCTCAGACTGACGATCATTTGGTGATGTATTGCCGAATTGGAGACTATGGAAACAAATATGAGATGGCGAAACCGATTTTTGTGTCATTTTATTAGATTCCCGTTGAACCGACGGTAATTTTTAATTTTTCGATATTTGTAATATGAATCACAGTAATGCAGTCTTTTCTGTATCGCTTCAGCGGAGTTAAAAGTTTGGGGCCCGTCGAAATACATTTTGGGGATCACAGAAGTTGTAAAACATTTATCATTCGCATTTTTGTAACTCATTCGGTGGCCTTATGGTTATGGGGCCTCTCGCGCAATTGCAACATTTGCTATATTTTAAATCCGCCATTGCACGTCAAAACAAACTCGGGTGCAAGTTTTGAAAGGGTTTTCTGCTCAATGTTTATGATTATTTTGAATTCTATTTTTACGACTATTTTTTGAATTTCCGAGAACACTTGCGTGCCCCTCCTCCCACTCCCTCAATTTCTGAAATTAAACTCTAGTTGTATTTCTGAGTTGTTTAAGACTAACACCATTCATAAAATTGGAGATTTTTTTTTTTCAAACTTTATCTATTGTTTAGAAAGAATTTAACGCATTAATGTAAGAATTTGATTAAAGACGTTTTGAATGGTGACATAATTCGGAAATCAAAGGGACTTTTGAATTTTTTTTTTTTTTTTTTTGGAAGTGCTGAAGTAAATTCAGAAACTCTTCCGAGGCGTTGGTGGTAGCTGTTCTGTACTAAAAAAATGAGGCAGAGCTTGGGGCCGAAGTGTGATTTACTCCAAAATCAGAGGGTGACCCCCCTAACCCTACCTCGTCGTTTCAAGCATTTCTTAAATATTTAGCGATTATTAATTTTGGTCAAGAAATGTCATTTTGCGTATTTATCATACTTGTTTCACCTATATTTCGTAAATTGCCATCTTTTTTGCATCATTAATAGCGATTGATTTTTTTTTCTGTTGTAAGTAACTATTTTTATGTATTTATATAAAATCAATGAATAAGTTTTTTTCGTTTTTTATAGAAAAGTTGTAAGGATTTTCTATTATGCAATTTTTCAAATTTCAGAAAATTATTGTTAAATTAAAAAATTTAATTTGAACTTGTTTGTAAAGCTTCATAAAAGATTAAACAATCAAATTGTTCAATACTATGTGTGCAAACATCAGATCAAGTAGTATATGTATTCAGTTATTAACTTGGTGTAGAGTTAGAGTTTGTTTATTGTACCTGCGTTTTAAGATCCTTGCTCTTTTTATGGCTATTTTTTTTCAGCAAAATGTATGTCATGTTATAGCTTTTATGAAAAATGCAAACTTTTCTATTCATAAATTTTAAATAAGTATAAAAATATTACTATTTTGATTTAATATTGTAATTTATCTGTTACCTTTTTTGTTTAATTTGATGACTAAAAAATGTCTACGTGCAATCTTTCCACTTTAATTGCGTAATTTGTAGACGATTTCATAGTTCTATTTTTTTTTTTTGAATGATTAAACAACGTAATTTAATTTCTTTAACAATGTTTAGTGTACCTAAATCCATACATTACTACAACATTACTGAAATCTTAGTTATATGCTCAATTAAAAAAAAAAAAATCAATTGGTTATTAAACAGTCTCTTTGTTTTTCTTCCTTCTTTTTTTGGATATTGTTCTTTCTCTTTCGTCATACAGCAGTCAAAAAAGAAGAAGCATAACTACACCCTATACAGATTGTGCGTAGTACGATGCAAAAGTTCGGGGACAAGCTGTATAAAATTTTACCCATTACCGAAGCACATCCACCTTCAAAAGGTCGCCTTAAGGGACTATGTACTTCTGCCAGTGTTCATATAACTTTTGGAAACACTCCTGGAAGCCATTTTTCGCTACCTTCTATGATGCAGCTTCATCTTCTCCTGACGAAAAAAAGCGGCGTCTATGCAAATGCTTTTTTTTTTGCTGGGAACAGGTTAAAGTCACACGGAGCTAAGTCCGACGAAGCGTTATGTTATTTGTTTGTCATATCAGAGTATTGACCAATCGAACCGTTCATCCTCAACATGAAAGTCGCCTTCTTCCCCACGATGAAGTTAAAGCAGCAGCGCAAGAGGCCTTACAGGCATTTGCGAAAAATGTCTTCCATTGGTTCTTCTAAAACTATACGAACTTCTAAAAGCTATACGAACGTTGGCAGAAGTGCATAATCGTTCAAGGTGACTATTTTGTACATAGATATATGCTTCGGTAATGTGAACTATTCAGGGTAAGGTTTTATACAACTTGACCTCGAACTTTTAGATCATACTACGTACGTATGAATTTTCAATTTACCATTTCATAACGTTTTTGAGTGACGCAAGTTTACGCGCATGAAGACATCACAAGAGAATTTGCGATAATTAACTGAGGAGGCGTTCAAAATGGATATTTGGTTATCTATATGTTCTTAGGTACATATGTATGTACAGATGTACCGAAAAAACTTGTGAAGTATAAATTTGGTGATAGTAAAATAGAAATTTAGGTCGAAATCTGATTTTTTTTTTTTTTTTGTGCTTACAATTCTTTATTCGTAGAAAGGAAGTAAAGTGAAATGAATCAATGATCCTTTAAATCCCTGACAATCTGATCAATTTATTTCTGTTTGATTTTTTTTTTTTTTTTGCCATCGGCCAACGGCATCGGCCATCGGCCATCGGCAATCGGCCATTTGGAGGAAAACAATCGGCCATCTTTGAACAATCGGCATCGACCCATCGGCCAAAAAATGCCATCGGTCGAGCCCTACTCATCAGTATGGAAGAGTAAAAACCGAGTTGGAGGCAGTTGTCGCGTAACCATTATAAACAACCGTGACATATATGGTTATTTATAACGATAATACTTCTATTCTTAAGTATAACCACGTTACCTCTTGCTATGACCACTGGACCCCACCCATGGGGAAAAGGGGTCGTAAATACGTAACGAAAAGAAAGTATCATACGACTTCT
Source organism: Uloborus diversus (assembly GCF_026930045.1). Taxonomy (NCBI): domain Eukaryota; kingdom Metazoa; phylum Arthropoda; class Arachnida; order Araneae; family Uloboridae; genus Uloborus; species Uloborus diversus. The sequence goes on along the minus strand of NC_072737.1, from coordinate 19,590,982 downwards.
GAAAACTATATTTTCTTTATAAAATTTAATGCAACGTGTTCTTTCTCAATGCAATGCAAAATAACAACAAAAAAAGTTGAAGCGCTCAAAAAATTTCTTTTACTTATTTTCCACCTAAGTTGGAAAACCTAGATTTTATGACCGTTTTATCGCGCCAGAATCTATACTCTCACGCAGAACACTTCAATTTTTAAAGCATGATCCTCGAGCTGCAAGGAGAGTTTTGCAATGGTCCCGCCTAGAGAGTACTCATCAACATCTGAATGTACTCCTGAAGAATTTCATGGAACCAGAGCCTAAAAACGCTTCACTGCAGTTTTGTCTGAGTAGCCGGTTTCTTAACAGAAATTTTGTACTCATTATTTGCCATTTGCCTCCAAATGTAAATACGTTATTATTCACAGTTCAATCCAAACCTTTAGTGTCAGATTCTTTTCACGTAGGACTGCATCTGACGGGAGGAAATTGGGGGAAAATTACTTTTTCAATATCTGTGATGTTTCAGAGATCAAAACTTGTAAATCAAGCAGCAAAACCATTAATAAATAAGTTAGATTGTACGCAAAAATATCGTTACATGACTGGTAAATTCATGGGAATATCTTCTTCTTGGACTGAAACATGCAACTTCTGGAACCTTTCAAGTGATGCTGAATAGTTGACATTAAGCTCTTCCCTAAGATATCGATGTAACTTTTTGAAAGGTTCTGAAAATTGCATTTTTGAACAAGACTTCTTACTCTTTATACAGTTATATTAAATTGGTACGCAAAATCCAACTTATTTATTAATGATTTTGTTGCTTAATTTACAAGTTTTGAACGCTGAAACATTACGGACATTGGAAAAGTAATTTACCCCCCCCCCCAATTTCCTCCCGTCAAATGCAGTCCTGCATGAAAAAAATCTAGCACTAAAGTTTCGGATTGGAATGGTGTAACCCATGTTTAAATTTGTTGGCAAATAATGGGTATGAAATTGCTTCTAAGAAACCTACTACCAAAGTAAAGCAGCAGGGAAAAAAATAAGCTCCAGTTAAATAAATAAAGAAAAGTAATGTTTGACGATCGATTACATGGAAAGGCTAATATCCGGTTTATAGGTGGAAATGGACGCATCTATTAGTTTATAGGGATGTTAGTTGGTTCGTTTTCAGATGTGCACTTTTGCTTCTCTATTATTTAGCCTTAGTTTTGTAAAAATGAAAATTTGCTCACAGCAACATTTTTTAAATTTAATATTCGATCTATATTCTCAAGGCAAAAATTAATTGATTTATTTATTCATAACAAAGTCTTGAGCTTACCTACCATTTTGCTTTTACGTTCCTGAACGAAATGAAAATATTATATTTTCTTTTTGTTGTTTCCATGGTAACTATTTTTTATTTCCATTAATTTTATTTTTGAGAATGCAATAAATGAATAAGGCACTAGTGACATTATAAAACACGTGCATCGAAATCCCATCGTTATTTTCCCTTCTCCCCTGCTAGATTCATTCAGATAGAATCGTCTTTACTTGGCAGATTGCCGAATTACATACAATCCGTGGTCAAACAGTAGTCAGAAGTTGATATCCTCTGTGCGGGACCATTGCAAAGCTATCGAAGCAGCTCATAGAGGAGTTAATAAATATTGAAGTGTTTACTATGAGTGTATAGACTTCTTAATATGGTTTCCTATATTTGAAATTCGGGGCCATTCATTAATTACGTAAGGATGATTTTGGCAATTTTTGATCCCCTCCCCCCATGTAAAGGTACGTAATATTTTCACCCGCCCTATATTACGTAAGATTCCATTTCGTTATTCAACATAATAAAATAACGAATTTTACATCACTGGAATCGTTATCAAATTGTTATTTAAAAAAAAAAAAACATTTTTGTGCAAAGAAATATTTACTAAAAGAAATCGTGATTGAATGTTTTTTCTATAAAATGTTTTTGAATATGTTGCGATACTAAGTAAAAATAAGACATACCATACACAGTGCGATTCTTTTATTATATTTTTCACTATTAGTTCTTTGAAAAACATCTCATCCTAATACGTTTTTTACCTTTTATAGAAGCAAATGAAATATGATCCCTGCCAAACCATTTAACCGCGGGATTTCTAACATAAAATATCGACTTGGAAAATATTACGTAAGCATGGGTCTGACCCCTCCCCTCCCCCAAGTAAGGGTATGTAGAGTTTTTTCCAACCCCCTCCCCCCTGGGACCCTTACGTAATTAATGAATGGCCCCTTCTCATTGACTACAGAATTTGTGATTTATTGCTGTATTCCACATTTTCTCCTAAATATTGCATTTTTCACCTTTTTTCATTTACTGTAGTAATAAATAAATGTTGAAAAAAAAAAAAAAGAACCGACTTCAAAATTGCTCTAAAAAGTGAAAAATAATTTTATTCTTTAAACACCATCGATAACATTTTTAAACATAATTTTTGAAGTTGGCGCAAAAACAAAAAGTAAAATCCAGTGTAACGATGCTTTGTCCATACTTTTTTCAGAAAATCATCCAAAGTTAGGAACGAAACATTTATATCGTTACTCAAATATACTGTAATCAATGCATAATGTATGTGGTAGTGAAGAACCTAGGCCTGGTTGAATTTATAGTTGTAGTTGAGTTATGGCTGTGAATGATCTTATCTATCGTTTTTGCGCCAACTTCAAAAATTATGTTTAAAAATATTATCGATGGTGTTTAAAGAATAAAATTATTTTTCACTTTTTAGAGCAATTTTGAAGTCGGTTCTATTTTTTTTTTCAAAATTTCTTTATTTCATTCTTTTTAGTGTAAATGTAGATATTTCAGTACAAGTAAGAAGTTACCTAGTAAGAAGTTCGACTCTATATCACTGTATTGCTTCAGAGAAGCCTTTATTCAAAATTATCATTACAATTACTATTAATGTTACTGTTATATGGCACCAAACTTTTATAACAATGGGCTTTATATTTAATCATTTAATAGGGAAATTACATGAAATCTACTGTTTTTTGTCCATAACTTTTTGTCTTAGGAACAAATATGGTCAAACAAAGTAATGGGACCTAAGTTGAGCCATCCCCTATCCATTAAAAAAAGAATCATCAAAATCGGTTCACTAGGTGAGACGCTGTGAGAGGACAAAAAAAAAAAAAAAAAAAAAAAAACATACATACGGTATGAACTGATAACCGCCTCCTTTTTGAAGTCGGTTAAAAAGAAGTTATCATTAATAGAGCGTCAAAATTTATCAATTATTTACTAGTCTTATTTTGTGAAGTGACTCACAATAGCGATCCTCGTCTCGAAAGTGCTGGTATAGACAAAAGCATTTATTATAAACAAAGTTTCGAGACCTACCAAACATTAATTTGCCTTATTTTGATAGTGGCCTTTTGCACAAGGGGTCTAAGTTAGCAGAGAATTTCCAAGGCCAAATGGGTATTCAAAGGAACTTTAACATAAAGCATAATACATCATAGAAGCTGAAGGTTTTCTGCATCTTTAAATCTTACCGAGTGAAACTGGGTTCAAACCTGCAACCTTGGCGTAAGAGGCAGCCGCCATACCAATATGCCATCCTGCCGACATAGCGATCGATCCCTTGGAGAGACCACCGTTTGAATAAAAGTATTAAGCTAGACAAACTATTTTCTTTTGAGAAAAAGTAAATTACAGAAACAACTTAGTACACAGTGGTTTAACATAGCGATGTTCAGAGGAAGTAAAATTGGAAGAGAAATAAGATGATCTATCCTTCATTTGATGAGAACACGGTGACTTGTACTAGTTCATGCGTGGAGAAGTAGAAATACGGCAGGGGAAAACTGCAACGCGAAAAGAAACTTCGACTTTGTTTGACGACATTGTCTGTGAAGTTATGAACCGAAAATGGAAAGCAAATATCATACCCGGAAATTGAAGCATTCATCTCTTTATTTTCTCCAAGTATACTTAGACTGAGTGTACGAGATATGAGATATAATAAGACGAGAGAAAAGATATATTGAAAAAATAGCGTGTAAATGCTTTGAAGTTAAAGCAAATGTTGCTTGTGGTGAGAATATCTAATAATTTTAACGACCACATTGGCAATATGTAGATAAGCAAGTCCAAAGAAGTGTTAATGTTGCTAAATAATAAACATCTCTGCTAATCAAATTTCAATGGATAAAATAACCTTTTTGTTTCTAAATACAAATGTTGAAAATTGTTTAAAATTGTTGAAACAAGAGTAATTTTATGCAGCCAAAGCTAATTTTTGGTTTCTCTTCCCCCCCCCTCAAAAAAAAAAAGATTTTTTTTTAATTTCAAAAATTTTTTTCAAATTGTCAAACAGAAAACAACGATGGAGAATGTGAGTATTTGAACTTCGATTGATAGTAAAACGTTTTCTTTACTTCTGGGTTAGTCTTTATTATTTCTTTTCTACTTCCTTTTACAAAAAAGGAAGTATTGTATTCGCGAAAAAATTTTCACTCAAAAATCGGCCTTAATTTCCATTTTTTCTCACTCCCGAATGAATGTTTTTTTTTTCGACCCGACCATACGTGGATACATGCCTAGGAACGTACAGACACCCGAAATATCCATTTTGACGACCCCCCGAGTTAATTACAACGAATTTTCTCGTGACGTCCATATGTACGTATGTATGTGCGTATGTGTGTATGTGTGTATGTATCTCGCATAACTCAAAAACGGTATTTCCTAGAAAGTTGAAATTCGGTACGTAGACTCCTAGTGGGGTCTAGTTGTGCACCTCCCCTTTTGGTTGCATTCGGTTGTTTGTAAGGGGGTCTTTTGCCCCTTTTTTTTGGGGGGGGGGGGAATAGTTGTTAATTTCGATGTAATCTCAAGTGGTGTTACCATTTGGGTCACCACGTTTTGTCGCTAACTTGGCGACAAATTTGGCAATTTTTTTTTAATATTTTTAATCTGATTTCAATTTGGCCACTTTTGGTGATACTTAGAGAGTAAACTATTGAATGACATTAAAATTGCCAGTAATGGGGAAATGACATTAAATTGGAGTAAAAGGAAGTCATGTGATGCACACATCAGCTCGTTAAATTGAAGGGTTCGAGGCGAGAATGTGATATGCCGCATGATGTGACTTTTTCAGCAGGCAAACTACCAGCTTTTGGTAGTTATTAAATATTGTTATAGGTATTATACATTCTATATTCTGCAATACTAAGAGATGCTAGATATGTTTTTCTCCAAATGACATAATCCATTGTCATGCTTGTTTCAATTTGAGTTATGAGAAACAAAAATTTCGATTGAAAAGTCACTTCTTGTGGCTTGTCACATTTCTACCCCGAGCCCTTCAATTGAAATTTTTTAAAATGAACATGTAACTGGTGATAAAGCCTTGTTTGTGACAGCAAAGCACAGTCGAGTCCCGACTTACGCGAGGGATGCGTTCCAAGACACCTCGCGTAAGTCGGAATTTCGCGTTGTGGAACAAGGTATGTTTAGTAATTTGTTATAAGCATATCCAATTGTTTCAGACGTTTGTAAACACCTTTCATATTGTTTCAAACCATTTATTAACTATATATTGCAGTATCTTTTACAAATAACCGACGTTTTCTGTATTTTAGAAAAAGCGTTATTATTTGAAATAAAATTTTTGAATTTAGCACAAAATCAATGATTAATGGGGGAGAGAAACTTAAAATAAAGCAGTATGGTACTTACAGTATGTACACTATAGCATTATTATAGCACTTAACAGTACAGATATAGTAAATATATTTATAATTCAAAAAATGAAGAAGATTTATGCAGCGCGATCAGAATGTTATCAGAATGTATTTTATCAACGTTCATATGTAAAATGGAAAAAAAAAAGTTACGAATCGGAGCGGTTTTTGTATGAACTAAAGCAAAGCGTTGTTTAGACTAATACAGTGGGTGAACTTCCGCTTTCAGTGATGCTAAAGGGATGAAAGTCCATTCACAAAACCAATATTTAGTGTCAACGAAATTCCTTCTAACTCTCCGCCGCTCTTTTCCGAAAAAATTCATGTTTCAGGCGAGTAATTTGTGTCCGCACTCAAAAAATCATTACTCATGAAAAACTCGCGTTATAGCCATATCGCGTAAGTCGGATCGCGTTGTAGCGGGATCCGACTGTAGCTTGTTTTATTAATATCAATTGTTAAGATGCTTTTAACCTATAGAAGACTTTATTGATAAATTCAACCTTACTCAAGGCGCGTCGCAATATAGAACAGCGATGTTGCTACTCTGTTCCCTTTAGTTGTGGACAAATAATACAAAAATTTATTTTTTTCCATCTTCTGTATCTTCTGTCTGTACAATTTATCAACCTATTCTGAGTAACTTAAGCTTGAAAGTTTTATAGAAAAGGGACTTCATTAAACGAATTTATTTCCACTTTTATGACTATTTACTTCGATCGCACAAGTTTTATTTTTGTTTGGTTTGATATAGTCTGGCTCTGATAAAATGCCTTCCGATCCGGGGATACGGAAACGGTTCTATTTGCTAAAATAGGAGTGGGAAAAGCTAGTTTGCGTTGTCCTAACAATTATTGGCGTTGCGTCAATTTAAGAACTACTTCTCCTTCAAGTCAAACATAAATGAGCTCGGTTAAGATCAAGAATCAATTTACCAGAGCCACACTAGACTGAGTTTTCTGATTGCTATTAAGGTTAAGAGGACTGAGTGAGTTTAAAGAATGCCTCGTATCAAGTTTTTAAAAATTAGTTTTCCATAATTGTATAATGCTTTTAAGAACTGCTAGTGCCAAAAGCATTGCTATGCACTGACCTTGTATACTGACCTTAGTCTTTAGACCAACGTAAATAATATCACAAAGTAATTTATGTTAGGGTGTTATTTCCTCTCTTTAACATTGTAAATCTTTCTTGTGTCGCCATGTTTGTGAACACAAATGTGGAATTGCTGTTGGATTATTGGAAGTAAAAGCGTCTTGGCCATGAGCGAGCAAAAGACTCGAATAGTATGATTAAACAAAAAACGAACAGCGCCACCCATGCCATAGGCAAAATAGCAAGTTATTTCCCTATCTTAGATCTCAGGGGTCGTGTTGGCCTGATGGTAAAGCGTCGGACTCGTACCCCAAGGGTTCCGGGTTCGATGCCAGCCGGCTTAAGATCCTCTGTGTTCGTATGGTGACTAGGGCACGTTTAAAATGTCGTGGTCGCAAAGTCCTGCAAGGGAATCCATACCTCTGGGGGTGCTGGATCAGGGATTGCTCGGCTTCTGTTCTGGCTTAAAAAACAGAGCTGTCTTCGGGGCCCCAACAACCGGATAAACCACAAATAGTGTAGGCACGGGGAACCCCGGAGTGTGATATGATAAAATACCTAAGATATCAAGTTAAAATCCCGATTACTTAACTTGAGTTGGAGTAATCTCATTTAAAGTTAAAATCCATATACGGATAATGCCCCCAAGGACATTGTCGGTAGTGTACAATCTTCCGATTATAACCTAGTGGGTCGCAGCCCACTTAAAGCTGCTCAGCGATCCACAAAGAAGCTTCATGCGCAATCAGTCAAATTTGTAAAGTGTAAAATAAGTTAATCTTCTCGCTGCGTATCCCACGATTTTCACGGGTAAACGTAAAAGCAAGGACGGATACAAGGGAGGGGCGATGGGGGCGATCCTCCCTCCCTTGAGCACCATTAACCGCCAGTTTTTCTGAATTGAAGTTTTAAACTCAAGTGTATTGTCTGTTTTTCACGGGAAGGCACTTCGCTCCGCCTCCTCGAACGCAGAGTTTCATTTTACGCAGGGGTGATCAGAAAGCAATCCACACGCTTCTAATGAGACAACCAGATAACCTTAACTTGGGCGTGCATTTTAATGCGCAAAAAAGTCTTAGTGTCCTTTACATCACTTGCTTCACTTGTCTGTTGTCATTTTAGTTTTTCTTACATTTTAAAAACTGCTGCTTTTACAACAAAATGCTATGATCCGAATATACCTTCTGCCGAAAACAGCGAAATAGAATCATCGGATACCACGTGACGAATGAGGAGTCAAGTGCCTTCTCGTGAAAAACGGACAATAGACCATTTTTGAAGACATTAAGGAAAGGAATGAGTTTTAATCTCTCTACCAGAAAACTTTTCGGAATTGAAGATTCAAAAAGGCAATTATAGACAATCTTTGGCGAGCAGGAAGCGTTTGGAGGCCTTCCCCATGGCATTTCTCAAAGTTTAAATCTTAAAGATGCGATTGTAGACGTGTAAGAGTGTTATGGGGAAAAAATGGGTTTACTGACTTTCCTCTGATAATTTTTCGAAACTGAAGTTTCAAAAAGTGCAATTTAGACAACTTTCGATGATGTTATAGGGAGGGATTTTCGAAACATTTCCACTTAATTATTACGAAATTGAAGCTCTAAAAAGCAATTTTGGAACACTTTTTCAACGGAAAAGGAAAGAATAGGTTTGGGGACTTGGGCTTAGTCTTTAAATGCTGTGGCATCCCCCCCCCCAGAATGTGTAATCAAATACGTAGTAAAAGGTAAGTTAAATCAACCACCCCCTCCTTGAAACATATCTGGATCCGTCCTTGCGTAATTTCCACGTACATAACTTAATTTCAAAACCTTATTCCTCTATTTCATCGTTAAAATGTCGGTAATGCAGTTTCTGAAGTATTTGTACTGACCGCTCGTCCATTTTGCAAGATTTGTTTCTCAAGAAATTGAAATAACAAATCGCAATGAAACTCGAATTGTATGTAAAGAATGTGAAGTACAATTTTTCCTTGCACTTTGTTAGACGATTTATTATTCTTAGCGTAATGTCTAAACGTAATTAGTGTACATTTAGAGGCTATATTTTATATTGTTTTTTTTTTATTCTTAAAAAAATATGCGACAAACATTTTGAAACGACTTTGTTCAGACAATTGAGAAATCAGAGAATTAAGTCTGCTAAAATCGTCCGTAATTAGCCAGAGGAAACGAACTGAAATCAAGCACATCTGCGTTGAGCAAGAAGGAGTTGTTATTTCTATATTTGTTTTTAATATTTTTGAAGTAAAACTTACTTTATGCTCTTGTTTCTTTTCAAACCAAACTCTAAACCAAACTTACTGTGTTCTTACTTTTAATGGATCGTACTTTTTCAGGTTGAACATGTTAAAATGCATAAATATACTTCAAATTCTTGTGTAAGAACCATTGTGTGCTGTGTTTTCTCTGGTATGATGCATACTAAATCCGGTGAGTTGTCATTTTATGCATTACTTTATAAATGCTTTGAATTTAGGTTTCATTTTGTTTTTTCACGTATAAGTATTGAACTTTCTACGAAAAATCCCGATTCTTTGAAAAGTATTTTAAGCAAAAAGTATTTAAAGTATTGAAAGAAATTGATTAAGAATTATTATTCTTGAAAATAGATTGCCACTTGATTGCTTGTGTAGGGATTTTTATGTTGAAAACTTATGTTTCTTACTAGTTTTAAAATCATATGTAATATTGCTTCAACGTTGCAGTTAATTGAAATGTAATTTAATTTTGGTTTAAAAAGTTCTAAAATAACAAATTCTAACTAATCAATGAGCATCACAAAATTATATATATATATAAAAAAAAAAAAATCATGCATAAAAACTGGCTTTATGGTCATTGCCAAAATTTAACTACTTTCCAGGGTTGTAGCCGTAGGCTATCTAAGATTCTGTTGTTAGTTTTTGGTAGAACTCTTTTAATGTTGAAGTTTGTATTGACTCGAGGCGTGTAATCTTTAAAGATAACGCTAGTGCAGTTCATTTTCTTTGAAGTAATTTTAATGCCACTGTTCTTCTTTTTCACTTCAGGAACTTCCAGAATAAATATAATTCTGCACTTTGAAAAATAAATCAGATTCTTAATTTTTATAAGAAGATACTTTTAATTGCATTATTATGTAAACAGCATAATTATATTCTCCGCCAACATAGGGCGTGAAAAAAACCACATTCACATTTCCACCGCAGTAACTAAACTGTTCTGTAACATTTCTTTAGCTGTTGCCCCCACAGAAGCAATACAAAGTGCTGACGATGAATAAAAAAGATATTAAGACTTTCATATATTTTTCAGACGAAAATTCGGAACTCCAGCGCTCGAATACGCTACCTTGCGGTGATTTACAAAACTGCAAATGAAACTAAAACATTGCCACGTTGCGTTCCACGTGTGTCTGTTGACGTAAACACAGGCAGTTTGTTCTGAGTATTTATTAACGCAATCGATGTGTCTTAGTTTGCTTTCAGCTACAGAAATTAATTCGTCCCTTAGTAGTATTCTCGAGCTTCTCAAAATAATGTTAGTTTTCCTTACTTCTTTCAAAAAAGTATTAAATGGTGGAAGCATAAACAAGAAAACTCTGGATTAACAAAATTGGATAACGTTATACCAGGTAAAATTTTTTATTGTTTTGTATGAATTTGTAAGAATATGAGTTTTTTTTAATCTTAAATTAATTTAACTAATCATATTTTACAGCAGCATTTAGTTGGAATGGACAGTATGCAAAATATTTTCTTGAATTTATTATCGTAGAACAAAACGAAAAATGTTTAACCGAGAAAGAATTTACTTTATTCCTTTTATTCTCAGCTGAAAGGTTTCGCCAAATTTGTTTAGGGTTATAATTTTGGTATTGTGCGAGCAAAGTAGCCTTGGCGAGATTTCGCGTTTTTAGTTAAACCATTTTTAATTTTTATCATGAGTGGAATAAAATGATAGTAAGATTACAGAATTCGATAAGTAAAAAGAAATAATGGTCAATCAACTGAAAAGAAAACTACCACCATATATAAACTGTGAGTACACATTTTATTTATTTTGTTCTGAGTGAATTTGAATAAATATCAGTTTTTCAATTCGATGGAAAAAAAAAAACGAACTTAACAACATTGACTGGACACTTTTCCTTACCCTAAATTCCACATAAATGATTTAAATAACCTTTGTTACTACAGTATCCTGCTGAAATAGACAGTATGCAAATAAATTTTCTTGAAAATATTTATCGCAGAACAGATTGAAAAATCCAGAAAGAACGTTAAGAATTTGAACAATAAAAAATAAAAGTTCGCCAAAAATCTGTTTATAGGGTTATGGTTTTAAAATTGTGTGAAAGAATAATGTATCTTGACAAGATTTCGCATATCAGGTAAATCATTTCCATGACGAATGAATTAAATGCATGATTTCTTTGGATATCCAATCATATAGTCATAGAAATAAATTATCTAGTGTTAAACGTTACTCTTGACAGTCTGCCACGTATGTGCACTATGTGACAAAAATGTCAACAAATGCCGGAAATGTCACGAAACTGAACTTAATATGTACTAATGTATAGAAAAAACGGTACAAAATGAAAATGCCGTTCGAAGCGAACCAAAAATTTATGAATTCCGAATTCAACATCGTGAAAATGGCTGCTTCAGAACAACTTACTGTGTGTTCTGCATTAGTTGTTTACTTTCGTAATACTTTTTGTTTTCTAATCTCTTTCTATACGTGTCAGAATAACCAAAAGACTTTGAAAAATCTTTTCAAATGAATAAAGCGAAAAAATCATACATACGAACAAAAAGCACAACACTTTTAGCATTTTCTTCGTTACCACATGCGTTTGTTTTAGTTTTTAAGTCGGCCATTAGACAGTGACTGCAGTGCCCCCTATAGTTCGTTGGAGTTGCGAATAAAATAGCAAATTAAATTCAAAGTACAGCAGACGATAAATTAACAAGAAACCGTAATCAGTCACATCTGCAGTTGTCATTTTTTTTGTAAACTGTACAAGATAGTTTAAAATTCGATTTGTTGACTTGCACCTGGTAAAAGCTATAACCAGTTGATTCCTTGAAGGGAAAATTTTTTTAATGATTTTTTTCGGAATACAATGAAAGTTTATAGTATGGTTGATATTTTATGAAATGTATCTTGAGTTTAAATTTGGATTAAGTTTTTATTATTTTTTTCAACTCTTTTGTTTCGATTTAAAAGGTGAAACTTTTAAACATCAGGTTAAGATTGATTTTTAAGATTATTGTTTTGTAATCGCTCGGTCATATTCTTTTTGCCTTTGAACTTTAATTCAACTTCACTTTATAGGTTTACTAAATGAGAAACTAAAATGTTGGTTAGTATTTCAATACTGAACATCCATCTATCAGTTAAAAACGTTTTTGTAAGTGATTTTGTAGCATTTATTGCAGTTGAACTTTTTAGGAAAGAGGTGTTGTGCTAAATATAAGGACTAAACTTTTTTTGTTTGGGAAAAGCTTTTTTATGAGATTTTCAAACATAGTTTTGCTGAAAAGTCAGGTTGGGTTGGTTTTTCATAATTAAGCTTTTATAAGGCAGAAATATTATCGCAAACCCTCCAAAAAGTATTTATTTTAGTTGAAGTGTTTCGAAAAAGTAGATTGTATTGATAAGTTTTATCAATTCTGAACTAAAATTCGGTTAGAACGTTTTTATGGGTGATTTCCATTTTTTTTTTTTTTTTTGCAGTTATTCGTTTTGAATTTTGTTTGTCGTTTTTTGCAGTTATTCGTTTGATGTAGGGTGTTTTAATTATTCAGTACTGAACTTTTATATGGTAGAAACGTTTGTGTGTAGTCAAGTACTTGTGTGTTTCAAGTACTTGTAAATGTTTTGAAAATGTTGGTTGTATTTCATAAATTATATCAACTCTGAACTTCTATGAGATCAAAATATTTTTATGAGTTGTGTTCTAGTATTAATTGAAGTTGAACTTTTTAGAAAGATAAGTTCTTCCAAGGAAAGTTAAAGCACAGTATCTGAAGAAATGAGTTCCTTGGGACATTTGAAAGAACATGTTTTGGGATTACTTACTTACAAAAGTGAAATGTTGGAATTAGACGTTTTTTCGTGTTTTATTTTCAGCGAAAACCAAATACGTAAGTTTTTACAGTAGAGCTAAAGTACAATAAATAAAAAAAAGCAAAGTAATAATAAAATAAACGAAAAACAAAAATGATAAATAAATAACTGCGAAAGCTTGAAGTGTGTTTCCAAGATTTATCAATGGGACAAGTGTCACAGTACTCTGACTTAATCAGAAAGGAATTCTCATTTCGTTTCGTCTTGTTTTGTCCCTGTATTGTGTGCTTGTTTGATTTTGAGCTGTAGTTAATGGACATTCATTAAATGTGTAGATCATTTTTTAAAACGGCGCGTTTAATGAATGGTCTTGCATTAGACATGACGTTTGGGTGGCGTAGTGGGGGGTGAGACATTGACTTCTTTAAACCCATACCAGTTGGTAGATTTATGCAGAAAATGGTTAGCGCTCATGTCACATCATTGCACGGAACATTATAAATCCTTTGAGAATCGATTTGTCTTGGATGCTCTCGGATAAACTAAATTTATCCTACAATCGCCATCAAAAGAAGCCCAGATACCTACACCTATTTGGAAACTGGATGTTAAAATCCTCGAGTTGCAGTGTCATCCGTCAATAATGATGCCACTCTATGAAAGAAGAGTTCTCAGTCACTGGGATGCACTGGGTCTCTAAATAATCAGGAGCTAATACACAGGTCCGTGAGAAGCGGAAAAGCAAAAAAACACACTTAAATCAGTTATTCCCAAACTATGCACTACAGCTCCTCGGGTAGCCCCAAAGGGGGGAATAGGAAATTTTCCAACAACTTCAAAAATCTTAGGGACTTAATAAGTATGAACATTTCACAATATTTTCTGGTGCTTTTATAGTAGTGCTAATCTAGTGCTGGCATGCGAGTTTTACTATTATTTAGTAGTTGTGAGTTTTTGTTTTTGTCTGTTAGTCATACCAAGAAACTCTGAATTAGTGCAATAATGGAATTTTTAAAAATTAGCAGCAATAAAGATGGCATAAAAAAAGATGGTTCTGGACGCAAAAATTATTTGCCCTAGTATCAATATGCCCCCCCCCCTGTATCAATGCCCCCCCCCCTGTTATCGAAATGCAAGAACTTTATCGAAATTTTAAGAAAAGTCGTCAAATTTAGCGAGTTTTGGTGAGCAATGGAAAATATCTTTCACACGTGTTGCCCAGATAGATTCCTTTGCATCAGAAGGTGAAATCTTGTTGTATCTTCACCTTCTCACCAAGTTTTTAAATTTGGCGCTATTAAAATTTCGGCTGCTTTTAGGAGCTTGTATGTCAGTAACGGAGGTCACAAAGACAAAATTTTTGGGAGAAAAAAAAATCTGAATACGCACTTTCGATAGTTACCTATTCGATGTTTTTTCATTATTAAACTATTCGTGTGTTTTCCTGGTTAGGGAAGGTCGACGAGGGAAAATCTTAATTCCAAAGCAGCCCCCTTGACTAAAAAATAAAAAAAAAACAAAGAGAATTTCAATTTTTGGCATTTTAAATTCAAATTATGTTTTTCGCAATCACGAACGCGTGTGTCTTTATGTAGGCGTGTGTGTGTACACGCACGTTTGTGTGTGTGCGTATGTGCGAGCGCGTGTGTGTAAGCGGTGGTGTGTGGGTGTATGTAGGCGTGAAGTGTGTGTGTGTATGCGACAGTGCGTAGAAATGCGTTTGTGTATGTATGCGTGTGTGTGTAGGATATGGACGACACCTGGAGGCGGTTTTCACTAGAGGAGCAGCATCGGGGAGGGGCCGGTCGACGGTGGTGCTGCAGAGGAAGGCCAAAGGGAAAATAAAATCATAGGAACGTCATTCAAAGGTCAAATGAAAACAATAAGCAATTCGTGATTGCTCAAAAGAAATTCAGAACCACTGCACAGGAGACTAAGGCTGAAAATAACAAAAGTAGAATTTTTATTTTATAAAAGTCTCTAAGATTTCAAAATATGTCTTGATAAAATATAGTCCTTAATAAAATGCCATTACAAATGCTAAATCAATCAAATTCAAAGAAACCGTATTCTACCCATTTCCAATGAAATTCATTTCCGTCTTGGATTGCTTTCTAACGGTTGTCTCTTCGAGAACAAGGACCTAATCATCGCCGTCGCTGCAAATCAACGGCGGAATTTCTCCCGAAATGATACCTTTCGGAAACGCGTCGCAAGAAGTCGAAAATGAGACCGCAATCGTCATGATTAATTAAGTTTTGTAGAAAACTCGGAGAGGACATTGTCCCTTTGTTTCAGGAAGGAGATGAGGGAAGCTTTGGTTGAAGTTTAATATCACCGTATTTCTTGCGTGATTTGGTTTTGTGTTCATGAACTTCTTTCGATAATATCTATCAAGAAATAACTTATGTGTGAATGACTGCTGCTTGTTTTGACGTTGCAAGTAATTTTCCTTTTTGAATTATTTATTGCAATCGATTTGGAGTGCATTTTATACAGTTTAAATCTTTGGGAAAAATAAATGTGTTTATTGATTGATATTAACATTCAACTTGATTTAAATTGTTTCATCAATATGTACTCTGGTATCGATTTACTTGGGCATTTTTTTCTAAATGTATCGCACCACTAATGTAATAGGGTGTTGAGTTAAAGAAAAACAGTAAGTGAAAATATCAGTAAACTCAGACTCAACTACCCTTCGAGCTGAACATAAACAAAGCGTTTAGTATCAAAACCATTCCAATCCATTTTCAAAAATTTTACAGGAGAGACAAACCATTTTACACTCTGCCTATTCCATTTTTTACTTCCTTTTACGTAGTAAAAGAAGTTGTATTCACGAAAAAATTTCACTCAAATATCGGCTCTAATTTCCATTTTGCTCACCCCCGAAGGAATGTTGAGTAGTTTTTTCAGCCCGATCACACGTGCATATGTACCTAAGAACGTATAGATGTCCGAAACATCCATTTTGACGATCCCCGAGTTAATTACAACTAAGGCCCCTATATACACGAGCCCGACGCATCAGTTTAAGATCAGCCATTTTGGATCACAGCGCTTGTTTGAGTGGTTGTCTTTTCTGGCGAGTTATCGCGTTCGGTGATTGTTCACTGTGAGCAATTATTACCGGCACGTGAACTGTATATTAAATAAAATTTTACTTTCGGCAAATTTGGCGAAATCCAAAACTTTGCTGTGGTAACCCTAGCAGTGCAACAAAAGAAATCCGATCCAAAATGGCTAAACTTAAGCTGATGCGTCGGCCTATCTATATAGCGGCTCTAATTACAACGAGTTTTATCGTGACGTGTGTATGTGCGTATGTATCTCGCCTAACTGTAAAAACGGTATGCCGTAGAAAGTTGAAATTTGGTATGTGGACTCTCGAGAGAGGTCTAATTGTGCACCCCCTCCCCTTTTGGTTGCATTCGGCTGCTTCAGAACGGGTCTTTTACACCGTTTTAGGGAAAATCAGTATTAATTTCAATGCAAGCTCAAGTGATGTTGATTTGGCGAGCCTTTGACGAAATATCGCAAAAGCTTTTAGTCGTCATGGCGACAAATTTGACGAAAAAAAAATTTTTGTATCTGGTTTCCATTTGGCAGTATTTAGAGAATAATGAGCCAATATTTTTTAGCGTTTGCATGCAGTTTTTTAAATAAACTTTTATCACTTTGCCATAGTTTAAATGTATGCGAGTGTTATTAATCTTTTTAAGCCATTGTTATACACTAGTACCGTTTTTACCTAATTTGCGGATTTCCGCGAATTCGCTGACCGGTGACAGTGCCACTCTATTCCGTGGATAATCGGGAGTTTACTGTACGTTTCTTTTGAAGAATAACCTTCTCCCACCGTTAATCGGTTTATTTTTTTTCCTTTATATTTTTTGCGTAAGGTAAATGTATCGATAATGGACCACTTAAGGATATTAAATCAGTTACAATAAAGTTTTTTAAGAATTCTCTCATTACGTTTTTTATCCATCATTGTTCGAAGCTTCGCACATCATTATTATTACGTAAAATCTTTAAAAGTATGCCTTAATTCAAGGGATTATGTATCTTTAACCTTCTATATGCCCTAGTAATGGGTATGAAAAAAATCATTAAAAAAAAATCCAGGCGTGCCAATTACGCCCCCTTGCCCAAATAGGGCCACTTAAATGCTCATTCAAAAAAATAACTGCTTTTTTTTCAGTGAGTTTAATTAATCAAGAAGCGCAACCATTAAAAGAGTAACTAAGCCATTTTCTAAGAGAATCACTCGGTTTTAATAATAAGCCATAAGTGTGGGGGGGGGGGGGGAGGGGGATCCAGTAATGAGTTTGCGTCGGACCTCTGCCAAATTTGGCACAGATGCTCAGGAATTCCCGCGGAATTGAAACGAAAGGTTTAATGAAATGTTGAAAAAAGTCCAAAGAATACATTTAAATTTTGAGTCATAAAATTGCTCTTATCTACACGTTTACGGGAAATTTCACGCCATTTTTTTTTAAAATCAAGCCTGATTGTTGAGCATGCGCCACTTGAAGCGACTTTTACTTTCGAGGTAGAGCTTGCAACGCCGGGATACGCAGCTAGTGTTTTCTAAACAACTCTCATAGATAAATAAATGTTTAATGAAACATTTAAAAATGCATTTCAATGAGAAAAAATGATGCATATTTTTAACAAAATAACATCTAGAAGTGAAACAACTTGCCTTTTAACGAAATCTCTTAGAACTGGCAAGCAATGACAGTTCACCATACTTTATTGTCTACTAGTGGTACCCGCACAGCTTTGCCCGTAATAGAAACTTAAAAGGTCTTTTAGTTCGCCTGTATATTTACACACTCTCAGAAATGGACTTTCAAATTCGACGAAATTTTCTTCGTTTCTGACAAAATCGCTTCCCGGGATATGCTCCGAGCGAACATTTCGTCAAATTGAGGAAACTGCTTTCGTCTCTGGTTTGAAGATGCGAATTTCGTCAAATGTAGCGAAATATTTCGTCATTCTAGTTTCGTCAAATCGACAATCATTTTCGTAGTTTTGAGAGTATTAGTTTCATCAAATTAATTTCGTCATATTTGAGCACGTTAATTTCGTAATTTTTTGAGTTTCTTTTATTTTTTTCTTTTTTAGCTGATTAGTTTTCTTTCTTTTTTTTTGAGAATACAGACGAACCTCGTTAATTCGAACTCGCTTAAAAAGAATTACTCCTAAAACGAACTTTTTTCGTAATCTCTGTCCCATTGTTTATTGTTTTTCGGAAAAGACGAATTCTGTTAAGAATAATCGATTTTAATGATCCATTAAAGTTCGTTTTAACGAGGTTCGATTGTATTTTATAAGACTTAATCAAGTCTTTACTTCGGTATCTTACCACCATAATTTCCCACTTTGATGCGCATAGTCACACTCACAGGCCCGTCCTTTACGGGGGGGGGTCATTCATGGGGGTTGACCTTCTCCCCCCCTTATTTTTGAACATTTATGTCTGTACGTACGAAAGGCCGTGGTTTTAGTTGGTTTTCTATAAAATTTTTGAACAGTATACACCTTTTTGCACCGTTGGGAAAAAAATCGAAATGACTGGCCTGCACCCCCCCTATCTGCCTAAAGCAAAAGGCAAGTATTTGTTGAAAAAAGAGGCACATAAAAGATGTTTAAAAATTTTTTATTAATGTAAAAATACAAGCAGACAATTTCTTTAAAATGTAAAAATAATTATTGCAAATCCAAGTTAAAGAACAATGTGAAATGATATCTGGGAATTAGGGCTTTACGATGCATCGATACATCTTAAAATACCGATGTATAGTACACCCTACATCATTACACTGGTTTAGAATAAAAACCTCTAAACCGATAGATCGGTGCTCCTGAAGTTTGCTTACATTCAAGCTTTCTTTTTATCCAAGCAAAAAAAAGGGGGGACGGAAACCCGCATTTTAGTCTGGCCCCATAAACTCCCCATGGTATCTAACTAAACCCCCATAAAGGGGTTCATAAAAGCCAAGGTCATTGCCTGAGTTTTTTTGTCGGGGGATCATGGGGGTTCTCCTTATAAAAGCCAAGTTTTTGTCATTTTTTCCAAATTTGGCACAGAGGTCCTTTGATGCTCGGGAATGCACACACAATGGTTTTAGTCCCTCCATGGGGGGGGGGCAACGCCCATGGAAGTTCTCCTTACAAAAACCAAGTTTCTGTCGGATTTCTTCTAAATTTGGCACAGAGGTCGTTTGATGCTCGGGAATTCAAAATCTAGTTTTTGTCGAATCTTTTCTTTTACTATGGGGGGGGGGGGGGCAACCCCCATTGGGGTTCTCCTTATAAAAAGCAAGTTTTTGTGGGATCTTTTCTGAATTTGGCACAGAACTTCTTTGATGCTCAGGAATTCTCATTGGGGAGTTTTCGTCCAGCTATTGGGGTCTATTTTTTTTTTTTTTTCAAAAACCAGTTTTTATAAGATCTTTTCCCAATTTGGCACAGAATTCCTTTGATGCTCGAGAATTCCCCCGTTTTAGTCCCGCTATGCATGGGGAATCCCCCGCGTGGGTTTTTGTCGGATCTATTCCAAGTTTGGTACATTTGTCCTTTGATGTTTGTGAATTCCCATAGGGTAGTTTTCGTGCCAAATTTGGGAAAATTCTGACAAAAGCTTGGATTTTTGCAAGGAAAACTCCCCTAATCGGGGGTTTGCCGCCTATAGCGGGAAGAATAATTCAAACTGCTTCAACTACTCGCAATGTAAGTTTGGCGATGCATCACGATGTAAAAATTCCTACATCGTCCAGCCCTACTGGGAATATAGAAGTGCTACTTCCTCAGCAGACATTGGGTTCTGGAAGAATAAGACATAGGTTACTTTTATGCAGAGTTACATCAATATTTGCTCATGAGAAAATTGCTGGGGATTTACTTCTTCATTGCATCGCATAAAAAAATTCCAAAAAAAAAAAAAAGATTTTTATCAAACTAATACCCTAAATTTTAAAGAAATAGTGCAATAAAATGGAGAGCTTTAAGTTTGTATATCTTTGTTCGAAAATTATACATAGAAAATGAAATTAGATAATCTTGAGAAAAAGCTTACCTTTTCCTTTTATCTATCGATTATTTGTCTTCTTAATTTTGCTTCTATGTGGAAAGCTTGTTTGGCAAAATTTATGATTAATACAGGAAGTGTATTATTGCATGCAGTACATGCTTCATACTTTGGAGTACTTTGGTACATACTTCATACTTACCTGTCTGGAACTTCAAGGGAATTAGGTTTTATATAACATAATTGATTAGAACCTTACAGATTTACTAAGATAGTTCCATAAGCATTAATGCAACCATGGCCGACGCTAAGACAGAATTGCAAGTGAGAGATTCAAAAGGTATGTAATGAAAATAGTGACTAGCGTATCGAGCAAAGTTTGCTAGTTTTTATCATATGCTTTTTATTTTCCTTTATATTTTTCAATTGAAATTTTATATTGACATTTTACTTTGTCTACAGCAAAAACCATTACTATAACTTAAATTTGGACTTACTAGTAGTTCATCTATGAAATGCTTCTGAAGGGAATTCCCTTTTTTTTTTGCTGATAATTCCTTGAGGCAGCAAATATGGCAATAAAATTAATGCTGCATTTATTTCAGCTGTAGAAACTATGTATAATGGAAAAATTCATAATTATCACAAATCAGGTAACACAAATTAGTATAGAATTTAGCGTACTAAACGTGAAAATAAACAACAAAGAACGCTTTATAATTGTTATTATTTTCAAACATGCTGCTAACTTACCTTTTTTCAAATCAAGGTTACCTTCAGTAACTTATTTTAAATTTGGGAAAAATTGAAAAAATATTGAAAATATTTAGCTGCAAAGCACAAACATATAGTTCTTTATGGAAATTAATATTTTCTTTGTAACTTAAAATGTTTTGTATAAAATTAATACTTACTTTACTTCATGTTTTATTTTGCAAGTAAAATCATTCAAAAGAAAAAAGAAAGAAACAGACTCAACAAATAATGAAGTATTGATACAACATAAACAGGAGACAGCTGCAGAAGTGTCTCCACATTACATAAACAACATGTGGTACGACTTTAATAAGTCCGGTCAACGAGCCTAACAAAAAAAAGGGGGGGGGGGTATCATTTCCGAACCATAAGCTGATAGCCAGTTTGCATTTATTTTTAATTGCATTAAGCGCTTTTTTTCCTTCATTTTTATACGCCTGTTTAAAAGGTTGCTAAGCAATTATTAAAAAATATTTTTTTTATGAACACTTTTGTGAGATAAAGTTCTTAATACTTTTAGATTATTAATTTCATCAAAATCATATTTAATTTTGCTATTAAAATATTTCATGTAGTTTTGTTAAGAATTAACTATAGAAGATCTATTGTTTACCCATTCCAAAATATTAATCTTACGTAATGGGTAGAGCAATATTTCATCGAAAACGATAAGTGTAACGTACACTTTTGGGAGAGAGCTACTGTATAAATTATTATTGTATTGAATAAAATATTTCATGTAGATTAGAAGAAGAAAAAAATACCAATACTTAGAGAGGGGGTGGGGGCGGTATATTTGTGTAAGAAAATAAAAATGCGGAGTAAAAAAAATTTGAATTATTAAACAAAAACACTTCGTTCACCAGAATTATATTAGTAAAATTCATGAAGAAGAATGAAAACACATAACCATGGAACATATTCAACGTTGCAATTAAAAGCTTCAAAGTTCTATGCTATTTATCAAGGCACTGTATTTATTATCTGCGTTGCTGTAGCTACGGTGGAATTTTTATGTAAGATTAAATTCGTAAAAATGCTTTGGTCATCTTTGTCAATTGTCTAACGGAAATAAAGGAAGTACGTTTTCGGAAACAAATGTCAACAAACACACATTTTCATTTGCAAATAAAAAATAATGTTAGTTAAGCCTAACGTGGAGGGGACTCAAAATTAGTCTATACAGAATTCCAAACCAAATCGAACAGGTCGTTTTCAATTTTAATGTGTTTTAAATACAACAATAAGCACAACACTAAACAAAAATATAACAATACATAAAAGAAGGCACAATACACATACAGATTTTAATAAATACTAACCTTTTTTTATGAATCCTTTAGAATAACTGCCGTAAAATAATTTAACGAGCAAGTACAAGACTGAAACGAAAACTCCCAGAATGCACTGCAATATGACGAAATCGGGACGAAATTATTTCGTGAAAAATTTGAGATTTCTGGTTTTGTCAAATATCAAGTGATTCGATGACGAAAGGATCGTAGAAAAGAACGAAATAGTGCTCGAGGATTGCCGAATCGTCAAAATTGAGCGTTTCATTTTTGACAGTGCAAATAATGTATGGTGAATTTTCTCACCAAATGGCTTGTGCCCATGTTATGGTTCCACGTTATGATAATTTCGTAATTTACTCGTCCATCTTATGATGATTTTGTTCTTAAAAGGCGCTATGCGCGTCACAGACATCCAGACATCCTACAGACATCCTCCAGACAGAGAGACTTTGAGCTTTATTATTAGTTAAGATAAAGATAATAAAGATACCCAAAACAACAACGGCAATAATAAGTAAAATTGTTTCTGTTGTGTATTTGAAAGAAGTGGTTTCAACCGAATCTGTTATTATTCTCTTTATTACCATCAGTGTCCTATAAGCTTGGTTTTCACCAATCAAAGCCATTACAGGTACATAGTCCATTATTGGTACATTTACCATGATGGTTCACTAATATTCTGGCACTTTTGTTTAGGTTAATTTGAGACATATAAAACACGTTAGAAAAAAAAAATTATGTTCTGAGATTATTCTTGAATTACTTAGACACCCGTGTGATATGGATACAATTATAAGAACAATTAGATTTCAACCATCCAAAAAGCAAAATTTTCAAGTTTTTTGTTGTGCAAAATTGCACTACATAACGATTAGTAAGCGATTGGGGAAGTCACATTCTATTTTAAGTCATCCCTCTAGGTACAAAACTTAAAGCACTTGAGAAAATGAAAGTTTGCTTGAAAATTTTCACGACGTACATGTCAAAATGCAACAAATTTGAAAATAGAGAGATTTGTGATTGAGAGAGCTTTCTTCAAAAATTACGGCAAATAAGGTCGGCAAAGACGAAAAGGTAGGACATCTTGTTTCTTCGTGTGTGAGATAAGACGAACTTGTCTCAATCTCGAGAAAAGTGATTGAAAAAAAGGGGGATATTATTGCCTTCTAGGGTTTTTCAGGGCAAAATGTTAATTGTCCTTATTTTGTTCAGTTTTAACAATGACATTTTTTTTATTGATCACGGCAAAACATTTATATTTCGTTTGCATTCCACAATGATTATTAGCATAAAAAGGCATTTTTGTGTGTAAATTTCATTGAATTATTTCAGAAAGATTTCTTTTTCTGTGCAATTTTTCTGCTGTCCTTATAATTCTGACCCCCCACAGTTTGACTATAAGCCCAAAACTGTCCGTCTGTGGGATAATATTCCTTCCGAAAGCTTAAATATGTATGTCTTACTGAGTTTCTAATCGTGTATTAATCGTAAATCTTTATTTTCTTTTCTTTTTTTAAGCTATTTGAGATAGTTTAAGTAATAACTGGAACTAAAATACCAGGCAATTCCACACTAAATACTCAAAACTGCAAATATATTTAAAAACAATAATGCCCTCATACAATTCTGTGGTTGTTTGCCAAAGGCTGATAGGTCAAATTTGAGGAAAATACCTCTTAACTTTACACATATCAGATTCTGTCACCGAAAAATACCTCTATAAATACATATTATGATCGATAAAGTAGTTTAACAAAGTTTAATATGTGAATCAACCGAAGGAAAAAAAAACGTAAAAAAATGCAAATTGTCAATGAACTGTTTTGCAAATTGTTGTTACTTCCAGCAATAGAGCCTCTCCATTGATACCAAAAATGCTCAGCACACAACAAGAAATTTGAAAATAGTTATAGCCAAGAGCAGTCTAGCGGGTTTAGTTCGAAAACAAACACATCGTTGTTATTTGGCAAAAGAAAAATTTACTTCCTGTTTTTCACCATACAATTTTCGGTTTTATGTGCAGAGATTTTAATGCAAATTGTACGTATTTTATACAGTTGTACATAGGGCTTGCATCGATACTTTCTGCATAATAAATAAATGATTAAAAGTGAAACTGATTTGCCAACGGAGAGAAAGAAATAAAGGTCCTTTTCCTGCCACACATTGATCTTTGACATAAAATCATGTTTCTAATGCACGCCGTTTTTTATTAAATTTATTTATTTATTTATTTTTAATGGTTAAAGATGACATACATTTATACTTTTTTAAAAACAAAATTATGGTCCGAAAAGTTTAATTTAGAATTTTTAATCAACATTATTTTTAGGTTCTTCGTGGAACTTTTTTTCAGAATTTTCCCACAAAGGTTGCTAGTTGATGCTTCATACTTCGCTCAAATCGGACCCCGGGTCACCGCGAGTGTTTACGGAAAAGGCCTCTAAAGTCACGCGCCCGGCAACCCCACCTTTACACACCGAAACCCAGCGTAACACTTTCCACCTACACCCAGCACAAAAAAATCGAAAAAAGCCTTCAAAAGTACTTGATATAATTACGCATTCCGGCTGTGCCCCTATAAATCAGAGGCGAGCAAAATACCAAAAAGAAATTCCAGATAGGAGCGTATGACGCAACATTAATAGCGCACGCTTGGACACGAACCAATGGGAGCGGGAGCCACCCCCATCCCCCCTTCCAAGGGCTCTGGGTTAGCCGGAGTAAGGGAATTTCGGGAGCTAATCTCCGTTTAGGCAGTTCTTCGCGACCATGCGTGGAAATGTTTTATTAAATATTTACGACGAGTGGTGATATTTTATTAAATACTCGAGTTGTTGCGGTCCGGATCAACTGGTGTGTGTTCAATGTGGTGTTTTCTTGCCATGTGAAGGTATTTTCTTCGCGGGGATGTCTCTGTTGCGCCGACTCCTTACCGTGTTCGGGGGCGGAGGATCTTATGTTTACCCTCACCATGGCTCTGCCGCGAAGTTTGTCTTCGAAGTGGAAGTTGTGTGCTTCTTCTAACAAAATGACTTCTTGGATTGCGTTATGAGACCGACTGACGGCCTGCAATTCACGCACCAACACCTTTCACTTATAGGAAGAGAAAATTCACGCAGTAATTCATCTTCGTTCACCACCCGCACTCTAAAAACTGTTCTTTTAACCGACATATTGGGAAAGAGATGGTGTAATGTTTACATGGAGTGCAAACTATAGTGATATTCTCAAGTGTCAGAAATATAATTCACTCGGTTAGAAAATGTAAAAGTTTAAAAATATTAATAATAGTTTTTAAAGAGACTATTTGAAGAATATTCGCATCTAAAAAATTGTCGCATCTGAAGTTTCACACATTTAATTCACTGAAACTTAAAAATATGAATATTATTTTATAATGAAAAATAACATTTATATTTTTTAATGGAAAAGGTTTTAACATTATAAAACTTTTTCGTTTTTTCTCCCCTTGTTTTTATGCAAAATAAATACCGATTAAAACTTATAATTATTCAAAACTAAAAGTATTGACTTCAATGGTGTGAAATAGCATTACGACAGACGAATCTGTTTGAAAACTGTATCTAATAACCACTGTTAACTAAAATCTAATTTGCATCTAATATTTATTACCAAAACAAAATATGTTTATAAAAATGTGTAATTAAATGAAATTTTTTTAAGTAGCAAAAGTTACTTAACTAAAACGGGTTAAACATCAAAGATAATATTGGCACAAAGTGGTGATTGATTTATCTAGAGAAACTAAACAAAAGCAATAAATATTGACAATGTAAAGCATGGCTTCTTAACATTAACCTTCGCTTAAATAACTTTAATATTTATTAAAGAATTGTGTATAAATTATCAAAGTTACTGTAGATATTTTATATATTATAAACTCAATATATGGAGAGAATTTTATATAAAATCAATGAAAATATATATTTTTGTATCTAGGTAAAAAAAAAGAAAAACGCCCATTTCGTGAAATACATTTTTATCAAAAATAAACATGACTTTTGGATAAAGTGCCTAGTTTCGCAACAGGCTTAAATTATTTACCGTTGCAGTTTGAGAGAGTGAAATTATTTATTGTTCTGAGAGAGAAATTTGCTTGCTTGTGAATTGAAAATGTCATTACAGTTGTTATTCACTACGTTTTCCATAAAACAACGATCCTCAGTGGTTACAAAATGTCTGCGTTATTTAAGGTCCGTCCACGTCATAAAATAATGTATATTTTTGTTACAGTTAGAAATATCTATAGCAATGAACTGTGTTTCAAAAACTGATTTTTGAGCAATAAGCGAAATGCCGGGGTTGAGCAACAATCCCCCCAAAAACGGCTCACCCACACGCCGGGGTGTCATAAACACATCTCTTCCTGCCAACAGACCTGTTCCCCCAGATGCTGTGGTAACGTTAACCGTTCCGGGGAGCAATGACCCCCCTCCTCCCGCGCTTCCCAGATCCCCTCTTCGAACTATCATCGGTCCCCCAAGCAGCAATTTGGGCCTGGGGAGGCCGAGGCTGATGAACAATGGGGTCAATGGGGTGCACGACACGAATGGGAACGCGATTGACCCGGCTGATGTGGCCAACGGACAGCCTGTAACTGTCAGACCAACCACCTTACTCGGATCACAACAGAAGAATGTGGCGCCAGGTGGTGCGTCCAGGGTAGGAATTCAGGCCGTCAGTGTGGCTAACGGCCAAGAGAACTCTGAAGACCCACCGTCCAGTGGGTTGAGGAGAAGCACTGGCCAAACGAACGGTGATCCTCCCACGAACGGGGGGAGAAGAGCGAACGGTCAGACGAACGGACAGGATAAGGTTTTTGAAAAGACGACGAACGCCTTGAAGAGGGAAGATGCGAACAAGGCGACCAATGGAAATGGTGAGGGTAAAAATGGAAAAGATAAAAATGGTAATGGAAAGAACGGCAATGGGACTAAGTCGCCGGCAAAAAGGCCGGCAGGTGCGGCATCTCCCACCAAAAAACCAGCAGGTGCGGCATCTCCGACAAAAAAACCGAACGGGAACGGCGCAACAGCTTCCCCGACGAAGAAAGCAAGCGGTACCACTTCACCAGTTAAGAAACCTGCGAAAGCCAGCAGCGACGACAAATCAGACGAAAAGTCTTCTCCCAAGAAAGAAACTCCTCCAAAGACTTCTAAGGACTCACCCAAAAAGACTACATCCCCTTCACCAACACGAAGACTCCCCAAACTCGAGTCTCCTACCAAAAAAACCACATCTCCTTCACCACAGAGAAGGAAAGTAGTAGCTCCTCTGCCTTCTCCTAAATTTTCTCGAAAAGGTGTTCCCGGTCAGTCGTCTCCGTCGAAACGACTGGTGCCTGGAAAGCCTCTTCCAAACGTTAGTAGACAACCACCCGGTACGTCCGAATCCGTTAAGGAAGTATCGGTTCAGGAATCTGGTGATGACGGCAAATCTTCCGATGACAAGTCTGAGAAGAAAAAACCTGAAAATATTCCAGTTCTTGACCGACTGCTGACCTTGTGCAAGAGAGGGGACTGGTTAGCAGTAGAGAGTCTTCTCAATCATCTGGATGGGTTACAGATACCAACCGATCTTGTAGACGACGTGAGTATATTTCTTGTTGTCTTCTTATGAGATAGTTTAGTTATCTTCTTTTAGATGTCAATGATTTCGTGTTTCAACTTTGTTCTCTTATTTTGAAAAAAAGTAAAAGCAAACGTTCTAGAAAGATTTTAGTAGAATTGGGCTCACATCTCATTCCTACTTGACAAAAGTCAAGTTAATTCATCATCCTCAAAAAAATGTAAATAACTTTCATAGCTATAGATCTTCTCTTAGGGCTCTGAATGGTTTTTCTCAGACGCAGAGAAGGAAAAATGTTGTAAGAGTTCAGTGTTGAGGTGTTGATAGTCCTTTACAGTCAAATTTATTCTCTCTTTTTGGATCTGATTCTTATATATCCCAGGGGGGCATTTCAACATTTCATTTGGGGGGGGGGGGTCGAGTTTTTTAAACATGAATTTTCTCAATGTGGAATAATATGCGAGTACATTTTTTTAAGTAAGGTCATTAAAGAAATTCAAATTTTAATATCCACACTTTTAATTTATTTTATAGTCAGCTATAACAGAAAAGATCTTGATACTACCGTTTCTAAAGTAAATTTTTAATGCACGATTTTTGGAATCCAGAAGAAGAGGAAATCTTGGTACTATGTTCCGTCAATATCCAGCGGCATGCTCTTGGGAGTATAGCTGAAGATGAAAGTCCCATCATGCACCAAAAAAAAAAAAAATTCTCTAACCTTCTGAGACACGAAAATGATCTTTCACAGTTAGCTGAGTTGATTGGAATCGGTGAAAAAATAATTGAAGCTACAAAGTCATGTTAGAAAACGCATCTTTAAAATTTTTCTCTTTAAAAAAAAAACCCATGCAAGTTTAAAATTTGTGCTCCAGTCTTCATTTTTCATCAGTGAAGTACACTGGCTCTTCGCAAAACAATTCTTTTTGCTTCGTTCAACAACTTTTACTTGTAACTGAAATATTTTATTTATCTTGTTCAATAACCTGCACATATAATATTGAAAGATTTATCACTAAATCTTGTGTTAATTTCATTAGAAACTGAATGAATCTATTATTTGATACAAAATATTGAGTCAATCATTTGACTTTGCATCATCATGTGGATTTTTGTCACTTTTTTATTTATTTATTTTTTAATATGCCCAATAAATCCAAATTAACAAGAAGCTCTTAATAGGAGCTCGATCAAGAGTTCTAGCTTTAACTTTTGAAGACCATTTTGTACCTCATCCAGCAAAAGTATCTGTTGATGCACGAATATTTTTCAAAAATAGCGTGTCTTTTGTAAGAAGTTTCCATGAAAGTATACAATGTATTGAACTGCTAAATATGCCTCTTAACAGGAGGAATCAATGTTCACTCACTAATTGAACGTATATTTAAAATATGAGCGCAACAATGAACTCAAAATACCAAGAAACTTCTCGTAAAAATCGGGCTAGTCACACTGCACTGCCCTTTCACATTGGAAGCAGAAGCATCATCTTAACACTGCACTTACAAGTATAAGGCATATAAACCATATGAGGAAATTTCTTCTTTAGTTGAAACAAATTTATTCTCCATCTATTTTTTTATTATGAAAGTTCTGGAAATGATTCATGAATTTCAAAGTTTTTATCCAAATAGCGAAAAACACTTGCTCGTGGCTGGACAGGTCTCGAGTTTCATCAACTTTTACTAAAGATCTTCTGCAGATTTTTTTTTTTTTTTTTTTTTTTAACTTCCTATTGCATATGATCACTGATTTGCGCGTTAGGTAAATTGAATTTCCTGATTTCTTAATATTCTGCGCAAAATATTTGAGGGTGCAAACGCCCCCTCTTGCTCCCCCTATTTGCCGCCCCTGATATATCCCCCACAATAGAACTCGTCTACCTTAAAACCAGTCCATCGAAAATGTCACAAATTCTTACAAAAATTAAATTAATTTTGTTCAAGTCGTGGTACTAACTTTTTCGTTAGGTAAATAATTAGATAGTCATGGAAAAACCATACAAAATTAGCTTTTATAGAGATGAAGAAGTTAATCCAAATGCTTTTCATAATGATACTATTCTTGTTATAACGAGCTATTTCTCAGCTGAATTCCTTCTTACATTGCTTGCTTCGCGGGATATTTTGGCATCATTGAATTTCTGTGCTGTGAACTTGCAAATTATTTCTACTTCATATGATTTTTATTTTGACCTTACTGTTTTTATTTAATTTGGCGAGGAATAACATCTTCAAACGTTTAAGAAAATACTGTTTGTTAATATGTTACAGATTGTCTTGCATATTGTAGGCAATGTAAACAGTTGACTAATATTGGTTTAATATATTAATTGAGATAAAAGCACAATTTTTTAGAAATTTTTTTTTATTGTGATTTGTTTCACTCACATTAGAAAAGAAAAAGTGAGGGTATTTTAATAGTTATTTACTTTTATTGATTCATTTTTATTAACAATACCCAGGGCTTGGATGTTGACAACCTGAAAATTAAAAAAAAAGAAAGGAATCTACAATCAAAAATGATCTATAAAGGAAACTTTAAGTGGTCGAAGAAATGTTTAATGGTAGCACTTTTGACAAAACGCAAAGATTTTCATTTCTCATCAATATCCTAAACCAGTCTTTGAACGGGGCAGTAAAGTGCAAAATCAAACCTTTTAGTTAAAATTAAAGTATTTTTCATGATTTTTGTGTATACAAACCCAGGCATCAAAATAAATTATGAATTCTACTTAACCCATTTCGGTCTTAAACCATGCATACGTTTAGCATGAAACTTCTTTAAAAAGTGGTTTTCAAATGGCTTTCAATTTTTTTTTTTTCATGCAGAAAAGACATTCAATGGACGTTTTTTTATGAACAAGTGTTGCTGGTTGAGTTCCTAATGCTTTGAAAATGATTGAAGTTTTATGCTAATTAAAAATCGTGACATTTTAGTGGATATGTAATGTTTATTGGAGACATGTCTGCACTATATTTGTTCAAGAGTAGTAGGGAAAAGAAAGGTTGAAGGATTCGAAGCACTATTTGTTTTATAAAAGCGGCAAAAATGTATTTTAATTCTTTGTTAATCTATTTTGATCTACTAGTGCTGCATTATTATAATATTTTTGAATAAAGTTTGGCTTAAAATAAAAGATAAATTTTCTATAGGCCTTGGGGGTCTGAAAAATATTTTTTTGAACTTCAAGACCTCCATTTTCGCCAAGTTGGAGCCGATCCGTAGTATAAGCAGTTTAAGGTTACTCCTAGGTTTCGCTTTGATTTCAAACTGTATTTCATTCACTTTCTATTTTTCCCTAATATTTGTATTGTGCTCTATTGCTTTAATTGTGTTCGATTGCATAATGTTTTAAGTAACATTTTATTTGGCATGTAGATGCATGCAAGCATGCAGACGTCAAAAAAAAAAACTAATATCTTTTCCACAAACATTGATGTATTGTTTTCACATCGCTCTTAAACAGGTACTAAATATTCGGAAACGCTCGAATAGTTCATTGTAGACACTAACATTTGCTGATCTTGTGTGAAATTGTATTTCACTGCCTTGTAAAGGGTTGACAGAGATTAAACTGGCTCTGGTTCAGAACTTACTTGAATTACCATTAATGGGGTTGTTTCCTTCAGTCAAACGGTAGTACTTTTTGTCACTGAAATTGATAGAATAAGCAAAAAAAAAAAAAAAAAAAGACATGGACCCAGAAAATACTTTTATTTTCCTAACAGTTATTTTTTAATTAATTTTTTTAAATGTCCGATTTTTCAAACAAGGCGTGGGCTTGACGACGTCACAAATGATGCTCTTTGGCGCATCTTTCTATCGCGTTTCCACGTTATGATAATCAAGAAGCGAATTAAAATTACGCTCTACGCTTGCTATCAACCCTATCGTTGCCAATACACGTGAATAAAGATGCGAGTCAAATATTTTGTTCTGTGAATGGAAACACTGAATGGCATTTCAACATTTGTGATGTCATCGGACAGAAGCATAAATAATGAAAGCGCACCGATTTAAGTATTTTTTTAAAAATATTAAGCTTAAACAAATTATTCAAGAAATGGTCAGATTCTATGTTTTTAAGCAGGCTCTTTCAGAAAAAAATACTTTTAAAATTTTGGAACAGACCCCATTGTAATACTAATAATACTGATGGAAATTAGTACAAACTAATCTTACTTGATATAATGTCATGAGAAAAGTAAGCTATTCATTGAATGACGGCATATAATATTGAATAAATAAAATAAAGTTGTTACATATTTTAATATCTGATGCGTTTATGAGTGAAATGCCTAACCGTGCTCAATTGCTAATTTCATTCTTCACTCAATACATGATAAAATAGAAGTAAATTCCCTGCATTCTTACTACGTAGATATAAACTTCCAATTGAAAATTAGATTATACTCAGTAAGAGAGTTGTACTCAAATTTTTTTTATTTTTGGGATTTTTCTCCATTAAAAATATTTTTACCTCTTCTTTTTATACCGTTTTCCATTCCTTAATTTACCCCTCTGTAATCAAAAAAAAATACTGCTCTTAATTCAAACAAGTGTTTCTTTTTTTTTTCTTTAATCAAGAACTAATTCAAAAAATGTCGCAAAAATTGTTATAGGGTCGTCCAACCTAGGAGAAAACATTACCCAGTGAATGAACAGTTTCGCTTTTCTTTCTTTATTTTTAATTTTATGTACATGAAAAAGTGATTTGAGGACAATAACCTTCTTTCAAACAATTTCAAAAAGAAAAAAAATAATTAAAAAAAATCAATTTTGAAGCACTAGAGCGAGAACGAAAGAAAGCAATGCAGGAAAACCTTAGAAGAGTAATAAGTGGAGTATACGTTAGAATAAAAATCACACAGAACGTGAATAAACCTTATTGAAACATAAAAAATACCGACGAATCGAATATGACATCCATAGATTGCAGTTCCGTCCTGAACTGTAGTCTCTGCATTTCGTTATTCGGCTGTCAGTATTTTTCATGTAGCCCAGGCAAAGAAGGCATACAGTAAACTCCCGATTATCGGCGGTCGGATTATCCGTGGTTCGGATTATCCGCGGATCCTTTCTCATTTTTTTTAACGTGATGACTTATAACTAACCGAGTTTTTTTTATATAAAAAAACTAAAATCTGTTCTAATATTATAGTCATTCAATATTTTTTAAGCTTATGATTGTGTTATTGTTCGTTTTTAGCGTTTGCATGTATTTTTTACTTTTAAAATTATCGTCTTTAGCTATCATTTAAATGTATGTGGGAGTATTATTCATATTTTTTAGTTGTCATATACACTTTTTTATATATTATTTGGATTATCCGTGGTTTTGGCTTATGCACGGTTGCCGTGCCACCCTATTCCGCGGATAATCGAGAGTTTACTGTAGTTTGCTCCTTACTACTTAAGCTTTTCCCTTAGTGAGTAGTAGAGTGTTGAAATACGCCATTGTTACGGTCTCTTGCTGCTTCTTTTTTTTAACTGGAGCTAAACTTGGTTTTAGCTACCAGTTTTCAGTCACTCGCAGCTTCAATGAGAGAACTTATGCCTCCTGATTGGCTATTGACTGACTATTCCTGACTAATGAGTCCATAACAAGAATCTGAAGTCTCTGAATGTGAGAAGCGTGATGTCAGTATTTTGGATATAGTTCTGTCTCTGCCCTGACTTATGGGCGGGGACTTACTGTATAATGAGAATGCTTATGAAAAAAAAATCCTGCATGTGTATTAACTAGACAATGTTGTGTTAGTTCCCTTTCTGAAAAAGCCGCAGCAGAACCTCTGAAGATCCCCCCCCCTCCTTTTTTCAGTAACTCAACAATTACACAAATCAAGTCAAATGTTTTAACTGTTACGTGGCAAACGCCATTTTTATTTATATAATGAACTAGCTGCGTTGCCCGGCTTTTTCTGGTTTTCCTTAATAATAAAAATTGCGTCAAGTGACGTATATTCAACAATAAGGCTTAAATGAATGAAAAAAAATCATGCAAAATTTCGGATGGATTCGAAAAGCGTAACCGTGGAAACGCGAAAATAAAATGATTACAACTTGAATGGAGAGAGATGAGATTTTTAGAGCTTGATTTAAAAAAGGCTTATAACTTTTTTTCTTTTGGAGATAGAAGCTTAGTTTTGCGACCAGAGGTCGAGATAGATCTGGAATAAAAAATACCGTTTTTCCAATGATGTCAAAAAGAAAACTGTGGGACAATTCCTTCATTTTTAATTGATACATTTAATGATGAAAATAGTGTTTAACTTTCAGCTAAGCTTAAAACAATTCGAGCTAAAAACGAAAATAACTCCCGCCGTAATTAAGTTACAACATTGAAACAAACTGCGTATAACATGGAAAATTCTACCCTTTCCAACGATAGGTAACATTAATATGTGCAAGTAATTTTTCACACCCATATTCAGGAATTTATGTAAAAATTGGGCTTAAATTGGAATAAAAAAGAACTACTTATCGGATTTTTTTCGAACTGGTCTGCAAACCTTTCCGGTGCTGAAAGAAACAAACTGAAAATTTCAGCGAAATCGGCTGGGTAGTTCTCGAGTTTTGCGCGTTTAACAAACAGACTTTTTTTGGAGACTTCATATTATAATTTTTAGAGATTTCAGAAAATGAAAGCCTGCTTAAGTGGTAATTTATTGGTTGTATAAAAACTAAAGCAGTTGTAAGTCAAGACAAGATTTGTGACTAAAGTTACAGAAAAAAATTAAAATTAAATATTTCCAAGAATTAATTTCTGTGATTATGAAAAATCAATCATATCGTCTTGCATAAAGAAACTCTTCAGTTTCTCTCAATTTCTAAATTAATCAAGTCAAACATTTCGGTTAATTTCACCTACACTCTGCAGAAACTTGTTCCAGGAACATGCTTTGTAGGGAAGTCAGTCTTTTCATAGAAGATTAGGGTTTTAAAGAAGAAGTAATTTCTGTTTTGAGCCTTCTAGATTTCCTTGTAATTTACCTGAATCTGTGAGGTAGCTATTTATTTGAGTGCGTTTGCCTTGCTAAATATCTTATGTGTTTGAAAACTTGAAGCTTTGTTTTCACTTTTAACTTAGGTTTATACGAATTATTTACGCCGTTCATTTAGTTTCAAAAACTTGGTTTGAGCGCTATTTAAATCTCAATTACACTAGAAGATGCAATCTGAGTTTTAGTGTTGAAGTTTCCTAAGATTAATATCAAGTTGAAAATGTGAATATATATATATATATATATATATATATATATATATATATATATATATATATATATATATATATATATATATATATATATATATATATATATATACAGTGGCTCCCAAAAGTGTTCGTACACCTACGACTTTCAATGAAATAGGCCATTATCCATTGGTTAAAATTAATATTTCGGAATAGGTATTTTATTATAAGATCTATGATCTATTCTTAACAAAACTACATGAAAATTTTTAATAAAACATTAAAACATAATTTTTAAAAAATCAAAAACCAAAGATTGCCGGAAATTTTTTCTCACAAAAGTCTTCGTACACTTTGAAAAAAATGTCAAAAAATTCGTAAATAATCTAAATTTTTACAAAATTATTATTTAGTAGAATATCATGCAGTATCAACAACAGCTTTTAAACGTATGGGAATAGATTTCATTGTTTTTTCTTTCTTTTTTTGTGTAATTTCTGAGTAAGTGTTCAGCCGCACTTCGAGGCCTACTGTTTCTAGTTCGCTTTTCGTTTCAATGGTGTATTTTCGTAATCCAGCTACCAGATATCTCCAAATATGTTCCATTAAGTTTAAATCTGGCGATCGATTAGATATTTCTAAGCTTAAGGACAATTTTTGAGGCACCAAACGCAAATGTGTGCTTTATCTGGTTATCTTGATAAAAAACAAAGTTGTTTCCGATTACCAAATTTTGGGCTAATAGTTTAAAATTGCTTTTTAAACTATTTAACTAAACAGAATGATTCATTATTTCATCAAAAAATTCCCAATTTCCAAGTCCTGATGCTGTAATGCACCCTCACACTAGAACACCTTTACCGTCCTGATTAACTGATCCAACTAAGTTCTTAAGATTAAATTCCTCATTTTTTTCTTCTATTTACAATTATACAACAATTTAACCCAAAGTGTTAAATTTATTTTCATCTATAAGTAAGACATTGTTCCAAAACGTTTCGAGCTTATTTATCATTGATATTACGACGGAAAGCATAAGCTTACTGTTTTTCGCACGAACATGAAAATTTCTGCGGGAAGAGGTCCCATTTAATCTAGCTAATCAGAGAACTTGGCGAACAATTTTAGGTGAAAATTAAATGTAAAATGTTTCATTCAATTCTGCAGAAACTTTTTCAGCACTCAAATGTGTATTTTTCATAATTTTTTTAACTGTAAACCTCCGATCACGCATTGTTAACTTTGCCAGTTGACCTTTTCGTACCTTGTTTTCGATCCGATTCCTTTCTTTAAAGCATTTTATCAAGCACTTTACTATAGAATGGAATAAATTAACTAATTTAGAGACATTTCAAACCAATTTACCACTACTGCGGGGAAAAAATTCAACTTTCGAATGGTGTTTGTGGTTCTTTTCGAATACCAGCCATTTTAAAGTAATAAGCACAATATTAAGGAATAAATACACAAAAAATTAAAACCAAATGACCTTTAAGGGTCAACACAATGCAAAAATAGTAAAAAAACGACATGTGATAACTTTAATCATGAATTTATTCGAAAATATTTCAGTGTACGATGACTTTTGTGGCGTATTTTTTCTCTTTTTCTTCGTTTTTTGACAAATTTCAAAAATAAAATCTGGTAATATTTTGAAAAAAACTACTTGGTTTTATTGAGAATGGCATAGGAATGGTGTGAAAAAAAATTGGTCTTCATATTCGAATTTTGTTTTGCGTTATTTTGTTTTTACTCGAGGTGTACGAACAACTTTTGGGAGCCACTGTATATATATATATTATGTATACTCATTTGGTCCAGTATTAAAAAAAATGAACCTACTAGAGTTGAGCATCAAATATGTTCATGAAATGTCCCCAATGGGAAATATCCCCACCCCATTTTATATAAAAATTTAAGGGTCCGAAAATTGAACCACAGATGAATAAATAAATAAATTCAACTCGGATATTTTACAATACCCCAATCTGTTTATTTATTTACTTATTTTTGGCCAAATACTCAACATCTGTATCTTTATTAAAATTACGTTCTTTTGTTAACAAATTTTTCTTTAATTATATTTTACAATTTGTTGCTATTGAATGAATGAATAAATAAAAATTTAAATAGATAGATTAAAAGTAAAAATATATGTTTGTTAAGTAATCGTAGCTTGAAGTTTATTAGTTTCGAAATACATTTCTCTACTGTAAGCAATATGAATATACATTTGTGTTTAAATTATCCACAATTTTCTTGTTTTTAAATTATCCATTGCTTTTTTTGTTGGAAATCACTAGTCTGCTCACTAAGTACAAATTTGTTTTTTTAAGAAAAATATTAAGTCTCTTTCTCTCTCTCTCTCTGTGGGTTAGTGAGTGAGTGAGTGAAAAATATATAGACTTGTACCGAAGTTGATGATGAAATTTCGTATCGAGTGAAAAAAGACGTCTATTGACAAAACCCATGAAATAATGTAATGGGGTCGTTTCCAAAATTTTAAAAGTATTTTTTTTTTGAAAGAGCATGCTTAAAAACATAGGATCTGATCATTTTTTAAATAATTTGTTTAAGTTTAATATTTTTTAAAAATTACTTAAATCGGTGCGCTTTCAATGTTTATGCTTCTGTCTGATGACATCACAAATGATGAAATGCCATTTAGTGTTGCCATTTACAGAGCAAAATATTTAATTCGTATCTTTACTCACGTGTATTGGCAATGATAGGGTTGATAGCAAGCATAGAGCGCAATTTTAATTCGCTTCTTGATTATCATGCGGAAAGATGCGGTAAAGTGCATCATTTGTGACGTCATCAAGACCAAGCCTTGTTTCAAAAATCGAACACTCAAAAAAATTAATGAAAAAATAACTGTTTGGGAAAATGAAAATATTTTCTGGGTCCATGTTATTATTTTTTTTTTTGCTTATTCTATCAATTTCAGTGACAAAAAGTACTACTTTTGACTCTAGGAAACAACCCCATTAAAACGTAAAAGCAATCATATCATATCAGGTTCAGTTTTTATGCGCTACAAATCCAGTAGAATTTATTATTTGTTTTTCCACTCATCTCTAATAGTTGAAGTCATTTTGTCCTTCAAATTTTTTATCTCTTTAAATACAATTTTTTGCGTTATTGAACTCAAATGAGCTTTTTACGTTGACTAATATCTGTACCGCAGAAACAGACTAGCGTAAGTCCAAAAATTGCGATTTTCCGTTTATTTTTACACTGTGTGTAGAATCTTATTCCGCATCCAGCCATGTGTACGTTATTCTAAAAAAAATCCTTTCTAATTATTTAACAGTGTTAAAAAAGCATGCGTTCCATCCTTTGCAGGCGCCAGACAAACGTTTTCCCTTTCTCCTGTAAAGTAGCGATTATGTGACTTACGTTGTTCTGGCTCTGAGGTACAGATTTATCTATTCATTTTTTTAAATTCCGAATGAAGCCTTTTACATATTATTTTTCAATGTTCGGCTAATTTAAAATAACTTTCGATTAAACTGTAAGGGTAAAATCATGAGTGAAGTAAAATGTTCTTCATTTCATTCCTATGAATGAAAATTTATTGTACGTGAGCCCGTCTTAATCGCGCCAATTTAAGCTTCAGGTAATATTTCAATTTTACAAGTACAACAACTTTTTGCTCTGTAAAAATTGCGAATTTCTCAGCTCGAAAAATCACCGATATCTTCATTTCCGCGAAAATTACCGCTCGTCAAAATAAGTGTTTTTACCTGTACATAGTTAACTCATTTATCGTTACTTTGTGTTGCAAACAGTTACAGTGATCAGTTAATGTTTCTTACTATCAAATATTTCTTTTGTACGAGGCGTGTTTTTAAAGTAAGGTCCGTTTTGAAATAAAAAAAGAACGAGTACAGATAGAGCAAAGAAATTTATTGCACAAAAATCTACCACGCATACGTTTAGTTTCGACATTGCTCCCGTGATTTTCCAAGCGTTTGTCATAGCGTGGTACAGGTTTTTGTATGCCTATTCGTACAAAGTTGTAGCTTGTGTAGTCAACCATGAGGACTCTTAAGGGGCTTTGGCTGGAACGTTTTTGAACATCCTCTGGGTCTTACCCCACCTCGCTCGCAGCAACGTTTATTTGTTTCGGCATCTAACATCGTTCCTAAGTGGTATGTGGCAGAACAGCAATAATGATCTCAGAGAGCATGTTTCCCCATAGTTGACTACACAGGCGGCAATTTTCTACGAATAGGTATACAAAAAACTGTACCACGCTATGACAAATGCTTGGAAAATCATAGAGCAATGTCAAAATATAGCATAAGGGTGGTAGATTTTTGTGCAATAAATTTCTTTGCTCTATCTGTACTCGTTCATTTTTTATTTCAAAACGGACCTTACTTTAAAAACGGCCCTCGTATTCCAAGTGTTGTAATGACTATGGAAGCTAAGAAGAATATTATGGAATATTATAATTTCTTATGTCCATGAGCTACTTTTCCGAAAACTAAAAAATGTCCTCCCTGCTTACATATATCAAAAGATAAGATTAAAACTGAGAAATGGGGAGTGGAGAGAGAGAAAATTTCCCGTCAGCTAAACTGGCGCAACACCATTTACATTATATTATGTACTAGTGGTACCGGCACGGCTTTGCTCGTAGTAGAAAATTAAGAGGTCTTTTGGTTCGCCTGTATATTTACAAAAGATGTATGATAAATTTCTCGCCAATTGGCTTGCCCATGTTATAACTTGGTAATTTACTCGTCCATCTTATGTTAATTTTGCTCAGTAAAATGTTCTTAAAATTGGATTAGAAAAAAAACAAAATCGAATTTTCAAAAAATCGCTTCGAGGTGCACACCCCCATACTACAGACTAACTTTGTGCCAAATTTCATGAAAATCGGCCGAACGGTCTAGGCGCTATGCGTGTCACAGAGATCCAGACATCCTCCAGGCAGAGAGAGTTTCAGCTTTATTATTAGTAAAGATAAAGAAGACTTACATTACATAAGTTCATTGGGATCCCAAAATGTTACCGTTATAGAGGGATATATCTTTGTGTCGAATATTCGAATATTAAATGCAAATGTTTTTCTAAATGTGTATGGATGGGGGGGGAGGGGGGACAAACGCTATCCCCTTCTGTTTCTGTTGTTAAATAAGTGAAAAACTCTTGCCAAGAGAATAATAGTATTCTGTACCGTACGATAGATTAACTCTGTAGTAATTAGTAAACATGAATTATTTGTAACTTCGTGATTTTTGTAGCTCGGAGCATTTTTTCACCATTATGTTACATTAAAAATTACCGTCAAAAGAGGAAGCTCGACTAAATTTCGCAGTATCTGCCAAATATTGTTTATTTAAATTCAATTTACTGGGCTTTTTTTCTTCATAATGATTCATCACGTTCCACTTCGTAATGACCTTTTTGAATTCAAGATGCACTTAATTAGTTAATGGAAAAGTTACATTCTGTTTGAAGATTCATGATTCAATAATTTTGTGATTTACATAAATGATTTTTTTTTTTCCGTTCCAACTGAGTATAGACATTCGAAAGTAGTGCATGAAAGTTTTTGTTTTACAAATCGTTGTTTAGGTATTAAAACATAGTCTTTGGTAAGGGATTCCAGCGAATAAACAGTTCATATTTCTCAGAAAAAATAGTTTCTAAAAGGTTTTCCTTTGATGAATTGGCAACAGTAGCTTTGTTCTGTACAATCCTAAAAAGAAAACAACTATAACTGGGGCAAACCATACCTGGCAGTGTCGCAATGGTATAGTTAGGATCTGCGCAACGTTCGCAATGCTGCCAGGTTAAATTTACACCAACTACAGATAAATGTGTTTGTCCACTGATTTGACGCGTTTATTTTCCGGATTTCTGAAGCAATTTTTCTTTAAGTGCCCTTGTTACATAGTGCATCGTTAGATTGCTCAATCTGATATATCGCGCATTTTCAATGTCTCCGAAAAAATTGAATAAATCAATAATAATAACAAAGCTTTGGCTTTAAGTTTGAGGTCACAGAAGTAAAAATATTCATTACTCAGGAAAAGTCGTTTTTTCTTTAAAAATAATAAATAGAAGTAGTACTTTCTATTCATCTAAATTCTCTACGCTTTAATCTTTAAATTTGGATTCTTATTTCATCAATAGACATTAGAAATGTTTTTTAATTCAGTTTTCTCACTTAGAAGAACAATAACGGAATATATTTTTATTTTTAATTTGTATTGAGGAAGTCAAATTAAACAAAATGTTTTGTATGTATATAGACATTATTAATTAGTGTGTCAAATGCATTGATATTTTTCATATAACCTCGGTCATGTAGAAGTCTCGGGGAAAATCGCACTTTTTTGTTGTCTCTCGA
The DNA here is from genome assembly GCF_026930045.1 of Uloborus diversus. NCBI lineage: Eukaryota > Metazoa > Arthropoda > Arachnida > Araneae > Uloboridae > Uloborus > Uloborus diversus. The sequence goes on along the minus strand of NC_072737.1, from coordinate 19,549,857 downwards.
TATAACAGGGGTTTCTGCATACCAAGAAACCTGAAACAGATCCTTAAAGTTCTCCCGATTTTTTTTTTTTTTTTTTTTTTGAATACCTTTCTCAACGAAGGTTTTTTAAACGCTATGTTTGAAATACTGAAGTTTTTCTGATATTAAGAATTTCTAAAAATAAACTTGTATTTAGGTGTTCGGTCGCTGATACGATTTACCCACATGCGGCTTAAGTCGTCGTTGTTCATATGTCTGAATCAAAAAACGTCGCTATTGCAACCAACGCAGTAACGAAAATTCTGTGACAGAAAAATATTGAAACGACTGAAATTTAGATTTTACCTTTCAATATCTTGTCACCTACTTAACCTTCTTTGCGGAAAGTCAGAGTTTAATAGATTGGTCTATGAAGCTTGATCAAAATATGTCGAGGAATTCATCTTCCAAACGATCTTTTTCAGGGGAAAAAATGCTACAATATCCAAATTTCATACTTTTTCCCGCATCTTTTAATTATGTTTAGATAAAAATATTTTTATCAATTGAATTCATTAAAACTTGAGTCCTTTTGAGGTAGTAAGTTTCTGAATTTAATTAATAGCTTATTAAAAAGAACAGTGTCCACTCTGTAATTCTAAAGCAGCGGTTCGCACCCTTTTCACTACTGAGGACCACTTGGTACCCTTCTGAATCCGAAGCGAACCATAAACGATAGAAATAATGTTTAAAAAACTATTACATTAGGTGAAATGAGATGAATTCTGAAGATTTCTTCTGTAACTTCATTTACAGCGAGATAAATGATATAGATTAACTTTCATTAGCTGTTCGCGGACCACGTGAAAATTGTTCGTGGATCACTCGTGGTCCGTAGATCTCAGGTTAAGAATCACTGCCTTTGGTCACATCTATATATAGCTGTTATCGAGTGCCATAGCAGGACAAATTAATTGTTTTAAAGTAAATTAATATCAATTAGAGAGTTGTGTAGTAGAAGAGAGAGAGGTTCGCTGTAACAGTGCTTATCATTTTAAAAACAACCATGCAAAGTTAAGTGAAACATTTTTTTCTACCGCTTTTCTGTGTTTTGCTGGTATATCCTTAAAAAAAAAATCATGAAACCCATGATCCATGATGCTTAAGTGATACAGTCGAATTCGCTTATATAACGTATGCAAAGGGACCGCGATATTCGCTCGTTACAACCGAGCGCTCGTAAAGAGCAAGTTCCTGAAAAATATCACAAAATTCATCATAGTTGCTTTTTTTCTTCTTTTTAAATACTGTTCATTGCCAAATAAGTTGGTTACTTTGCTTTGAACTGTCCAAATGTCTTTCCTATGTCATTGTTTTTGAGGAATACACATGTGCACACATATATCATTTTTATAAGTTTTTTAACTCCACACATTAAAAAAAAAGTACTGTCATCGCTTGTTCTCAGGATTTATGATTTATCAAACTTAGGTTGATTTTGGAACATTAAAGAAAATTAACTAAAAAAGGATAAGCTGAGCTGAAAGTCAATAGAAATTTTACGAATCTCAGAAATACTTCTCGCACTAAGTGGGGTTAGCTCGTTAAAAGCGAATTATGCTCCCACAAACTTAACAGTGTACCAACCAAGCATTTCTGATTTCCTCGCTAATTCCCTCTTTTCGTTAAATCAAGGCTCCTTATAAGTGAGTTCAACTGTACTAGTTTGATAACTTTTGCGTTGTTTCCAGAAATGGTTATAGTTTTTATTTTTGTTGTTACAACGATGTAAAATATTTGCTACTTAAAAACTAATATGCTAAAAACGCAAATGTGAGTTCACACAATCTTTTGAATGACGGTCGGACATTTAAGTTAAAAGAGTTACTTCTACCCTAATCTCGTTTTCCGTCATGTAGCGGAACCGACATCGTTTCTGTAAAACGAGTTACGTTGCGGAGATAGTAATATTGTGGTAAAACAACTACCAGTGACAGATGCAAAACCTTCCGTAAGGTATCTCAAAGGCAGGAAGATAACAGTCAAAATAACAGCCAATCAGTTTAAAAAAATTGATGAAATACTATGTGGTAAAGGGAGTTTTAAGACTTGTGCAAGTATTTTATAATATTCTTGCCTTAAAATCAGTGCACGGCTTCTTGAGAATGACCCTTCGAAATCATTCGAGGTCATTTTCTGTGTATTTTTCAGTACTAAGAGAAGTTAGGTGACAATGGTTAGATTGAATAGGAAAATAATTTCAAAAAGCAAAGAAAAGGGAAAAGAGGAAAGAAAAACGGTTGTATGGAAGAAACGTTTTATACAATGGAAGAAAAAAAAAGTAAATCAAAAAGCAATGAAAACAAAAGAGGAGTCATTAGTTGAGGGAAAGCAAAAAAAGGCTAGTTCAGAATAAATATACAATGAAACCTCAATGAAACTTTGGTTTCAAACAGAAAACCCATAGCTCAACGGGTAGAACATTTTATATTTTTTCACCAATTAGACACATGCTCGCTGACTGTGTTGCTACACCGCTGTTTACTTAAGCTCCCGAAAATAATTAAGTGAGTAAAATAAATAAATAAATAAATAAATAAATAAAAGTAAGTAAAAATATACAAATAAATAATAAATAAATAAACAAATAAGAGACAAATAGATAAACAAAAACAAATAAATGAATGAAAATTAATGTACAGGGTGTTCCGTTTTAACCTGCAAGACCTCTATGTTCGCAATCGTTAGTCCTAGATGCGTACTTCCAATAGCAAAAATGTTCAAAGTCAGATGTAGAGTTAAGATATTGAACATTTTAAGTAAAAATAAAAATGAGTAAAAAAAATACAAAATTTAATCTTTTACATGGGCCCCAGGTCCTCTAACTTACATTTAGGGAAATAATCTCCATTGAAAAACAATTCCAACACAAAAAGTTTGACATTTGTACAACCAATATTCACCGAGATATGAAACGCAGCGTTTTGTGACTTACAAAACTTTACACTCACCGTCAATAACACCTTTTGGGGAAAATATAGCAGTTAAAAAGTGTTTAAAACTATATGTGCGCAGAGTGTGGTTTTTCAAATTGTTCGAAGTTTTGCAGCGTTTTTTGCGTGTCAGGGTATAACATTTGCATGAATTTTTGAATAGCAATGACAAATATCCTAAGATGGTTAATAAAAAAAACCTTGTTTTGCCAACCTGTCATTCTTCTGAAAAGGCGATAAGTTTCAATCTCATCTTCTGTATGGTCCCTTAAAACTTTGAAATGGAATATCTCCTTAAGTTTTGGTCGCACAAATGTGAAGTATTTTGTGTCAGTAATAGTTTTCAATTTAAATTATTTCTCTAAATATAAGTAAGGGGATCTAGGGCTCGTATAAAAAGTTAAATTTTGTACTTTTTGATTCATTTTTATTTTTGCTTCAAACTTTCAATATCTTAACTCCGCAGCTGATTTTGAATATTTTTGCAATTGGAAGTATGCATCTAGGACTAACGGTTGCGAAAATAAAGGTCTTGCAGGTTAATACGGAACACCCTGTATAAATAAAAATAAGTAAGTTAAAATGCATAAACAAATACAAATAAAACAATTAAGAAACAATAATCTTTATACATAAAGGGCTAATCTCTGTCCGGATGTGCGGGGTAAACTTCAAAATTACTGGAGGGATTTTAACCATTTTTTCACCATAGATAGCTACATAATCGGGGAAAAACTTAGGCTATAATTTATCGCTAAAAAGCTTAATCTAAAAACGTCGTGATCGAAAACTTTAAATGTCATGTAATTTCCACATCAAATGATTAAAGATGAAACCCATTGATTCGAAAATTCGTTGCCTAACAACAGCAATATTAAAAGTAATCATAATGTAACTTTTGAATCAAGGCCTCTCTGGAGCAAGCATGACATTGGTTTCTTAGGAATTGCATCCTCATCTTCTTTATGCATAAAGGTCTAAGCTCTGTCCGGATGTCCGGGGTAAACGTCAAAACTACTGGAGGGATTTCAACCATTTTTTCACCATAGATAGCTACATAATTGGGGAACAACTTAGGCTATAATTTGTTCCTTAAAAACATAGTTTTCAAAAGTCATGGTGCAAAACAGCAAATTTCATGAAATTTCCCCCTTGAATGATTAAATATAAAATTCATTGTTGGGTAAATTCGTTGCCTAACAACAGGAATGTTAAAATTGCTGACGACATTGTGCTGTGGTGCTCTGGCCCTGATGTGAAAAATATTGAATCGACCTTAAACGCTACGTTAAAGGATGTGTGGAAGTTTGCAAACAACCACAAACTGAATTTTAACGTCACTAAATCATATGTTGGACTTTTTACCACCAATAAACACCTGTACTCGTACCACCCCCAAGTCCTCTTTCAAGATCAGCCTCTTTCATATGTTAAACATCCAAAGTACTTGGGCTTTGTTTTAGATCAGGAGATTACGAGCAACGGACACATCTCAAATCTGGTGATCAAGAGCCGTAAGAGACTGAATATCCTTAAGTACATCTCTGGCAGAGACTGGGGTGCTGACGCCAAAACACTCAGATCAACATACATTGCACTAATCAGGCCTATCCTTGAGTATGGATTCCCGGTATACTTCTGCGCCTCGACATCTAACCTTCTCCAGTTGGAGAGAGTGCAATTGAGTGCGGCTCGCATCATAACAGGCCTAAGAAACAGTTGCCCAAATGATATAGTGCTTTATGAGGCTGATCTCCCTCCCCTTGGCCTCGTTAGAAACTCGAAACTGGTGAAATACTTCAACAAACTAAAAAGCTATGAAAATCAGAACCGTACATCTGAATATCTGTCCAGCTGGAGTAGCAACCAGAGACTCAAAAGGAATAGCCCACTTGGTCTGGCCGACAAACTGGATATTATATCCCATTCAGTGGAGTACTCATCTCTAACACCCTGTGTTAGTCCGACTGAGGGACTCCTTGGAGTTCACTTCCACTCTGAACTACCGTCTCAAACCAACAAAAACTCTGATGTCCCTGAATATCTACGACAACTGGCTCTGGAGGTCATAAATAGTATCCCGAGTTACGCTACTCTTATTTATACAGATGGGAGTAAAGACGAGTCAAATCATACTGGGAGTGGTATATATATTGAGAATCCTTCTGTACGTCTCTCTCGACGCAACCCAGACCACTGCTCGGTCTTTAAGAGCGAATTAATAGCTATTAAGGAGGGTTTAAATCAAATTCTCCACTCCACAGACTGTAGTGACATCTGGATTCTTACAGACAGCCGTAGCTCAATTCAACATCTACAGGACTGGAACCAAGTAAATGACCTAGTAAGCATTCAAATCATCAATATGCTTAAAACTATTTCAAAGCGAAGAGACGTCCACCTTCAGTGGATCCCCTCCCACGTCAACATTCCGGGAAATGAAACTGCGGATGCTTTGGCAAAAAGAGGCTGCTCTGAGATGGCCACGACTGATTACGACCTAACCTTTGAAGAAATTTTCTCTGCGGCGAAAAATAGAGACCGGCATGTCTGGCTAGCTCCTCCAGCTCATTCTTGGTACAGTAGACCAAAACCAGGAGGTGCATTACGTTTCAAGGCCGACAGACAGGACCAAACGGCCATCTCAAGACTCTTCAGTGGGCACCTGAAATGCATGTCATTTGAATCCGGCCGTAAAGTCTTCCCAACGTGTCCCAAGTGCCATCTGCTGCCGGCCTCCCCGCAACACCTACTGGATTGCTTGGGGCTCACTCTTGAGGATGTCCGCGACAACCCACTCCTGGTGCTCGACTTTGCGAGGGTGCATGGAATTATGGATTTGATTTAGCTGTCGCTAGATCCTGAAGGATTGGACACAACAGGAATGTTAAAAGTAATCACAATGTAAAATTTGAATCAAGGCCTCTCTGGAGCAAGCATGACATTTATTGCTTTCTTAGGAGTTGTATCTTTATCTTTATACATAAAGGTCTAAGCTCTGTCCGGATGTCCGGGGTAAACGTCAAAACTACTGGAGGGATTTTAACCATTTTTTCACCATAGATAGCTACATAATCGGGGAACAACTTAGGCTATAATTTGTTCCTTAAAAACATAGTTTTCAAAAGTTATGGTGGAAAACAGCAAATTTCATGAAATTTCCCCATTGAATGATTAAATATAAAATCCATTGTTGGGTAAATTCGTTGCCTAACAACAGGAATGTTAAAAGTAATCACAATGTAAAATTTGAATCAAGGCCTCTCTGGAGCAAGCATGACATTTATTGCTTTCTTAGGAGTTGCATCCTCATCTTTATACATAAAGGTCTAATCTCTGTCCGGATGTCCGGGGTAAACGTCAAAACCACTGGAGGGATTTCAACCATTTTTTCACCATTGATAGGTACATTATCGGGGAACAACTTAGGCTATAATTCATTGCTAAAAAAATAGTTTAAGAACGTCGTGATCGAAAACAGTGAATGTCATGTAATTTCCACATCAAATGATTACAGATTAAACCCATTGTTTCGAAAATTCGTTACCTAACAGCAGCAATATTAAAAGTAATCATAATGTAAATTTTGAATCAAGGCCTCTCTGGAGCAAGCATGACATTGCTTTCTCAGGAATTGCATCCTCATCTTTATACATAAAGGGCTAATCTCTGCCCGGATGTCCGGGGTAAACTTCAAAACTACTGGAGGGATTTTAACCATTTTTTCACCATAGATAGCTACATAATCGGGGAACAACTTAGGCTATAATTTATTGCTAAAAAACTTAGTTTAAGAACCTCGTGATCGAAAACAGTAAATTTCATGTAATTTCCACATCAAATGATTACAGATTAAACCCATTGATTCGAAAATTCGTTGCCTAACAACAGCAATATTAAAAGTAATCATAATGTAAATTTTGAATCAAGGCCTCTCTGGAGCAAGCATGACATTGCTTTCTTAAGAATTGCATCCTTATCTTTACACATAAAGGGCTAATCTCTGTCCAGATGTCCAGGGTAAACTTCAAAACTACTGGGGGGATTTTAACCATTTTTTCACCATAGATAGCTACATAATCGGGGAACAACTTAGGCTATAATTTATTGCTAAAAAACTTAGTTTAAGAACGTCGTGGTCGAAAACGGTAAATATCATGTAATTTCCACATCAAATGATTAAAGATTAAACCCATTTGGAACTCCAGCGCTCGAATACGCTACCTTGCGGTGATTTATAAAACTGCGTCTGCACCTAAAACATTGCCACGTTGCGCATCACGTGTGTCTGTTGACGTAAACACAGGCAGTTTGTTCTGAGTATTTATTAACGCAATCGATGTGTCTTAGTTTGCTTTCAGCTACAGAAATTAATTCGTCCCTTAGTAGTATTCTCGAGCTTCTCAAAATAATGTTAGTTTTTCTTATTTCTTTCAAAAAAGTATTAAATGGTGGAAGCGTAAACAAGAAAACTCTGGATTAACAAAATTGGATAACGTTATACCAGGTAAAAATTTTTTATTGTTTTGTATGAATTTGTAAGAATATGAGTTTTTTTTAATCTTAAATTAATTTAACTAATCATATTTTACAGCAGCATTTAGTTGGAATGGACAGTATGCAAAATATTTTCTTGAATTTATTATCGTAGAACAAAATGAAAAATGTTTAACCGAGAAAGAATTTACTTTATTCCTTTTATTCTCAGCTGAAAGGTTTCGCCAAATTTGTTTAGGGTTATAGTAGTTTTAGTATTGTGCAAGCAAAGTAGCCTTGGCGAGTTTTCGCGTTTTTAGTTAAACCATTTTTAATTTTTATCATGAGTGGAATAAAATGATAGTAAGATTACAGAATTCGATAAGTAAAAAGAAATAATGGTCAATCAACTGAAAAGAAAACTACCACCATATATAAACTGTGAGTACACATTTTATTTATTTTGTTCTGAGTGAATTTGAATAAATATCAGTTTTTCAATTCGATGAAAAAAAAACGAACTTAACAACATTGACTGGACACTTTTCTTTAACCTAATTCCACATAAATGATTTAAATAAAATTTGTTACTACAGTATCCTACTGAAATAGACAGTATGCAAATAAATTTTCTTGAAAATATTTATCGCAGAACAGATTGAAAAATCCAGAAAGAACGTTAAGAATTTGAACAATAAAAAATAAAAGTTCGCCAAAAATCTGTTTATAGTGTTATGGTTTTAAAATTATGTGAAAGAATAATGTATCTTGACAAGATTTCGCATATCAGGTAAATCATTTCCATGACGAATGAATTAAATGCATGATTTCTTTGGATATCCAATCATATAGTCATAGAAATAAATTATCTAGTGTTAAACGTTACTCTTGACAGTCTGCCACGTATGTGCACTATGTGACAAAAATGTCAACAAATGCTGGAAATGTCACGAAACTGAACTTAATATGTACTAATGTATAGAAAAAACGGTACAAAATGAAAATGCCGTTCGAAGCGAACCAAAAATTTATGAATTCCGAATTCAACATCGTGAAAATGGCTGCTTCAGAACAACTTACTGTGTGTTCTACATTAATTGTTTACTTTCGTAATACTTTTTGGTTTCTAATCTCTTTCTATATGGGTCAGAATATCCACAAGACTTTGAAAAATCTTTTCAAACGAATAAAGCGAAAAAATCATACATACGAACAAAAATCACAACACTTTTAGCATTTTCTTCGCTACCACATGCGTTTGTTTTAGTTTTCAATTCCGCCATTAAACAGTGACTGCAGTGCCCCCTATAGTTCGTTGGAGTTGCGAATTGTTTCGAAAATTCGTTGCCTAACAACAGCAACATTAAAAGTAAACATAATGTAAATTTTGAATCAAGGCTTCTCCGGAGCAAACATGAGAATAAAGTCAATTAAACATTTGGAAACTCACTTTTTGCACACTTAGGTGAACATAGTAGAGAGCATTTTTTTTTTTTTTTTTTTGTGTGTGTACTATTTAAGTAAATAAAGCGCACAGTTTTTTTTAGTGATCTTTGTTTTTTTTATTAGATATATTTTGGAAATTCTTCAAATTTTTATATGCTTCACTTTGCGCTTTCGTTTCTAAATTAATACTCTTTCATTCTTTATATTTATTGCTGTTTTACTTTTATGGGTAAGGATGAAGCTCAATTTTGAATGACGTCAAAGCGGTGTGTTTTAAGTTCTTTCACTTAAAACAGAAAACAAAAGAAAGTAGCGATTGTTTCTCACAATTATTACTGACCCAGGCAACGCCGGGTACATTTGCTAGTCTTTATACATAAAGGGCTACTACTGTCCGGATGTTCGGGGTAAACTTCAAAACTACTGGACGGATTTTAACCATTTTTTCACCATAGGTAGCTACATTATCAGGGAACAACTTAGGCCATAATTTATTGCTAAAAAGCTTAGTTTAAAAACGTCGTAATCGAAAACTGTAAATGTCATGTAATTTCCACATCAAATGATTAAAGATTAAACCCATTGTTTCGAAAATTCGTTGCCTAACAACAGCAACATTAAAAGTAATCATAATGTAAATTTTGAATCAAGGCATCTCTGGAGCAAGCAAGATGTATATTGCTTTCTTAGGAGTTGCATCCTTATCTTTATACAAAAATGGCTACTTCTGTCTGGATGTCCGGGGTAAACTTCAAAACTACTGGACGGATTTTAACCATTTTTTCACCATAGACAGCTACATTATCAGGGAACAACTTAGGCTATAATTTATTGCTAAAAAGCTTAGTTTAAAACCGTCGTGATCGAAAACTGTAAATGTCATGTAATTTCCACATCAAATGATTAAAGATTAAACTCATTGTTTCGAAAATTCGTTGCCTAACAACAGCAACATTAAAAGTAATCATAATGTAGATTTTGAATCAAGGCCTCTCTGGAGCAAGCATGACATTTATCTTTTTACATAAAGGTCTACTTCTGTCCGGATATCCGGGGTAAACTTCAAAACTACTGGACGGATTTTAACTATTTTTTCCACATAGTTCCACATTATTAGGGAGCAACTTAGGCTATAATTTATTCCTTAAAAACTTAGTTTAAAAAAGTTACGGTGGAAAACAGTAAATTTCATGTAATTTCCCCATATTATGATTAAATATAAAAAACATTGTTACGAAAATTTGTTGCCAGCAGCAGCAATATTAAAAGCAATCATAAAGAAAATTTTGAATCAAGGCTTCTCCGGAGTAAACATGAATTTAAAGTCATTTAAACACTTGGAAACTCTACTTTTTGCACACTTAGGGAAACATAGTAGAGAGTTTTTTTTTTTTTTTTTGAGTGTACTATTTAATTAAATAAAGCGCAAAGTTTTTTTTACTGATCTTTGTTTTTGTTAGTTCATATTTTGGAAATTCTGCAAATTTTTATGTGCTTAAATGTCGTGCTTTTGTTTCTAACGGTGAATACTCGTTCGTTCTTCATACTTATATCTATTTTACTTTTATGGGTAAGGAAGAAGCTCGATTTTTAATCACGTCAAAGCGGTTTTGCTTTGAGTTCTTTCAGTTAAAACAGAAAACGAAAGAAAGTAGCGATTGTTTCTCACAATCATTACTGACCCAGGCAACGCCGGGTATTTTTGCTAGTAAAACATAAAGCAGAACCATAAAGCTCTTTTTTTTCTTCAGATAACTACATTTTTCAACATAAATGTTTTGCACTTCATGTACCAAATGCTATAGTCTTCAATATTTATTGTTAAATATCTGAAAAGAAAATGGTGCTTAAGTTTTCAGTTCACTTCTGGTCAAACTACCCTAGTTTATATCACTGGTATTTTTTTTTTTAACATCGGAGTACATTGGAGCAGCGCTCTTTATTCTGCATATTATGCACTGCTAAAATCGGCAATGTCATTAATCAGTCAGAAGTGAGGCCATAGCATGTAATTAGTGAAAAAATTACGACACTGGTGCTATTTTCGGAACCGTTTACTTTTCCAAACAGGATTTCGGATGATTCATTGCTACGTTCGTTCTATCCATTATCTCGGAAGCCTCCTTTCTAATATCGGCCTAAGGTGTCATATACTTTCATTTTTATAGGAGTTCCAAGCAGGCTCTGATTTCTACGAGGAAATTGGGCATTTTCCCAGGGCCTCTGCTGTTTGTGGGCTTCCTAGTTCGGCCCTGTCATTAATATGTTTTTCTAGAGATTTAAACTGTTGTTTGTGGAAAAAAAAAGGTAAATGAGTGAATTTTTTCCTCTGAAGTTTCATACTATTTTATTTTTCAATATTAAAATATTTTTATTTCATTATGAGAATTATTTCTGAACATTTTTTCATGTAAAATGATCTGTGTAAAAGCTGCGGGTGCATTTTTTCTTCAAAGATTTAGCAAGAAAAAAGTGCGAGTATAAAAGCCGAAACTTGCAAAAAATTCTGATGTTCAAGTATACATCTTGGCTGAAAAAACAAATTTGTGGAAAATCATAGAGGTTTCCGGAGTATCATGCATTCATGCAGGATTTCCTAAATATTCTGAGTTCGTTCTGAGTCGTCTCTGAGTTCGTATCTGAAATGTGCGGTTGGTTTCATTAACTAATTTTTATTCATAATACGTGTTTCATTACAATATAAAATGCTGTGTGGGAAGCAGTACTGCAACATAAAATGACATTGGGCCGTCCATTTTTTTCTTTGCGTCAGATCTACTAGAAATTAAAATTGAGCCCCGACTTACAAAGCTTTAAAAATTATTTGTTTTCTTTGATTTACGAAGCGATTGCTTACAAAAGTTACTGCTAATTAGAAGTTCGGTTAGTACTAAGTAAGGTAACTTTAGAAATGCTTTTGGAGCTCTTGATTCGGTTAAAGTTTAGGAAATGGGGTAGAATAGGGTTTTTTTTTTGCGTTGACGACTTGTTTAATTCTTTGCTTGGTGGAAATAAACAAACATCGTTCGCTTCGTCCACAAGTTTATCTCCTGCTTTGACATAACACTTCTATGGAAGATTTAATATTTTTCAATGTCTTACTATTATATTTAATTCGCCGATTTTTTTGCGTTTTGAGGGCGCTTTTAACGTGTGGCTTAGTTTTTTGGTAATTTTACATTTTTATAAAGCTTCATAGGCTTAATTTATTTACTAGGCATATTATTTAAGTCAGTTAAATATGAGTTACGTAATTTAGCTTGAATTCGAAAGGTTTTGTTGAAGTAAAATCATTACCTAGCTCTTTTTTGTTTTTTTGGAGGGGAGGGGGTGATAAATCTTTTTCCATGCAAAAATAGAGAAGAGGCTGAAACGTTAAGTCTCATAAAAAGCGGGAGACAAGAGTTTAAAAAAAAAAGCTAAATGCTCAAATACTATCCTTATTGAAAAGTGTATTATGGGGAAGGGGAAGTGCTAACATTTTTTCGAAAATACTCTTTCGCGTGAAAAAAAGGTTAGAGAAAAAAAATAAACAAATAAAAAATAAATTTATTATTAAACTGAAAAAATACGGGGGGGGGGGAATAAAGTTGCAAATAAAAGCATCAAATGCAGCACTTAAAGAGTACCTACGCTTACATCTCTAGAATAACAAGTATCAGTAATGGCGAGAGAAAGTGTTATAGAAATGCAAATGTTTCATTGAAAATTGAAATAATACTTTACCAATACAAAAGTTCGAACCAATGCAATGAAAGAAGTTGAATATTACGTTGTTAAATAAAATCAGGAAATAGTATACTGACAGTAAATTATAAACTCTAAAAATATCGAAACATAAATTTATGTATTTTAAAAAATTATGGGACAATATAACAGCGAGTCATTTTTGGGTGCAATATGGATGCCTCAGTTGCCCAATCGATTAACTCCATTTAAAAAAAAAATCCACATTTCTGCTTTAATAGTGCTCAATCAATGCTTAGAATGTGAATTTATATTAAACGTTTGGTTCAGTACATTTCTGATCCTGCGATGGCAGAAAATGTAAGACGTGAGCCCATTCACTCCTATGGATAACACTATCTTCTTCATCATTTTTCTCGACTTTTTGCTTTATGGAATTAATTGGTTTGGCAAGTAAAGCATCCACGTATCATATTATGTATACATATTTACTGTACATAATGAATGCAGATTCAAGTAACATTTTTAATGTTTCTTGAGGGTGATAAAGCGTTTCGCACCTTCTTGATACTTCTTTTCCTAACCTTATTTACTGGCGTTTTATTTAAATATCGTCGGGCCTCAGAGCAACAGTAAAATAACTTAGTGTTATTTCTGGGATCAGATATCTTACTGTTGCTCTGAGGCGACAATATATACAATCTTGAAAGTTTAAGTGAAATCTTTTGAGCGCATTTCAGGTAAATAAGAGCTGTGATCCGTTTTGTGCTTAGAAAACGTTATTACCTACTGGGATTTTTGAGATTTTTTGTCATTATTTTAATGTTATTTTGTTTTACTTGGGATCCTTATATTACATTCCCCTTTTATTATATTTATTGATGTACTACGCAGCTGGAGTAGAGGTAAATTCATTTCGACGTATTTTTTATTATTCCCCGAAAGCTTTTGTTTCTTTGAAAGGTTCTTATCACAATATACGGAAAAAATGATATGAATCTTTTCGAAAAAATTTCCAAGCATAATTATTACTTTTTAAAATTGCAGAATCTTGTATTCGCCTGAAAAAGAAACGTATGTAGACACATACTACTTTGCATGCAGCGTTTAAAACTTTTAGCCCTACATTATCTTGTTAAAAATGCCAAAGTGTTGGCACTCTAAATGCTCCACTACTTCCTTTTCAGTTGAGCAAAGTGCTAAGTCTTAAATAAATTATTTTTTTTTTCTGTTTATCGTCTGCCGATAAGGAAGGAGGAAGTGAAGTGAAATAGGAAATTTCTTCTTGGTTTTTCTTTCATAAAAAGCGTGTAACATTGTTTCTTTTTCAATGAATGTATTTTTTGATACCCACGTACTTTGCAAAAAACTATATTTTAATTTAAAATATAGTCCGCTGTGTGATTTCATTCTTGCAATTGAGACAAAGCATTTTGAAATGTAGATAAATAAACAATAGTTTTTAAAAAATGAATTTATTTCAGGCACATCAAAATTTCTGCATTCAAGCCGTTTTTCAAACGTTGTTTTTTGATACTTTTTTTTTCTTTTTCGAATTTTTATATTGTATAGCTGATCATGCTGAAAGTTAAAATTTTGCATAAATTTCAGTCTATATTTAAAGATAAAGTAGACAAAATGAAGGTGAAAAATCGCTGTAAATGAATTTATTCAAAAAAAGGAAATTCGAAGTTAGATATGATTCAAATAATCATTGTCAGACCTAACGTAATTCCATACTGAGGATTTAAGGTCCACCCACCACAAAATGTAAAATACCGCTATCTACCAACGATAAAGCGAGCAATGGGTCTCGTTACTTCTCAGTTACGTATCACAAAGATAATAGATTTGAGAATCGTCAGGACAAGGCAAAGTGATAAAGCAATAAGTAATCTTGATTGCTCAATAAATAGAAAGTAAGATTTAAAAATAATAATAATTTGAATTTTGACATCTTGAATTCAAATTATGTTTTTCGCAATCACGAGTGTGTGTATGTAGGCGTGTGTGTTTGTGTGTGGGGGTATGTGTGTTTGTATGTAGAGGGTATGTGTGTGTAGCCATGTGTGTTTGTGTCTGAGTGCTGGCATAAGTGTGTGGGTAGTTGTGTGTATGAATGTGTGCATGGGGGGTATGTGTGTGTAGGCATATGTGTTTGTGTCTGTGTGCAGGCATGAATGAAAGGGTAGTTGTGTGTATGTGTGTGTATGTTTTTGTGTATGTGTATGTGTGTGTAGGTGTCTGTATGTATGCATGAATATGTGAGTAGTTGTGTGTATACATGTGTGTATGTTTTTGTGTAGGTGTCTGTATGTATGTGTATGTGTGTAGGTGTATGTGTGTGCATGTGTTTGTGTGTGTGTGTGTGTGTGTAGTTGCGAATGTATGCGCGTGTGTGTAGGACATGGATGCAACCTGGAGATGGCTTTCGCTATAGGAGCAGCATCGTGAGGAGCCGGTCGACGGTGATGGTGCGGAGGGTGGCGGTGGAAAAATAAAATGATAGGACATCAAAACAGTCGAGTGAGAACAATAAGCAATCGTGATTGCTCAAAAAAAAATTTTTTTCTTTATCTTATCGGATTTTTTAAATATTGATCTGCATATTAAGTTGGAAAAGCCTCGAGCTTTGTTTCATAGCTTACGAACTTTTAATAAACATAAATTTAGTGTTTTATTCTCATTATCGTTCACATCTTTTCTTTACTAATAATAAAGCTGAAAGCCTGTGTCTCTGGATTTTTGTCTGCTGTGAGCAGAGCAGCTAGACCGTTCGGCTTATTTTCATGAAAATTGCACAAAATTAGTTCGTAGCATGGGGGGAGCACCTCAAAGAGGATTTTCGAAAATTTGATTTTGTTCTTTTTCTATTCCAATTTTAAGAACATTTTACCGAGCAAATTATCGTAACATGGACGAGTAAATTGGCGAGGAATTCATCATCCATTGTTTTTAAATATACAGGCGTACCAAATGACCTTTTAATTTTCCACTACGGGCAAAGCCGTGCGGGTACCACTAGTTACAAAGGTAACGAGTGTTTCATTCCGATGTATTGATGACAAGGTAATAAATTCTTTGATTACTTTAATAAATCACAGATCATGTCCCAAATCAGACCAAGACAAGATTACCCTAGATCTTTTTAGCGTTTATTATCGAAATAATTTTCAGACAAATGCTCGGGTATCATCGTAAAACAGTGAATTTGGAAAAAAATATCACAAAAAAATCCCACTGTCAATTATTCAGCTTTCTGCGGATCTCGTTCCAAGGGTTAAGGGGAGGGAATAATATCATGTATTCATGAATGCATAGTAATTACAGCTTTCAATTCCATCGAACACTGGAAGGGATTCTCGACACAGATTTAATTAGGGATTGTTTCAGGAACCGCGCAGGTGCTCACCATTACAGAAAGCGCGGTAATGACACGCTTTTGTAAGGGCGACGAGACATGTTCCGGCGATTTATGTTCGAGAAACATGAATTTTTGAGCAATGGACGCTTTGACATGGAAAATCGAAATTTGAGAGAATCTAAAATGCAGGCTTCAAACATTGAAACTGTTTTTTTCCTAACGAGATGGCATTTTTATGGTGGTTAAGAGTGGGCGAGAGAAACTGGGGTTCTTAAAGTTTAGTTCATCGTTTTCTATTAACCTGAAAAAGCGAGAACTAAAATAAGCATTGCAGCCACTTTTCTAGCAATAAGAAATAGAAAAAAATCTATTTTTGCTTGCACATTCTTCAGTGCATTGTTTTACTTTAATTTCCAGACCCTTTTCTACTTGAATTCTTTCCTTCAGGAGAATGGATTTTTTTTTTTTAAATTTAGTGCTCGTCCTTATGTCCTTGTTTTTGTCTTGTCATTGTCTTGTTTACATTTTTTATATTACGCAGAAAATTTTCTCAGATATTTCTTTCGGCT
This sequence comes from Uloborus diversus, assembly GCF_026930045.1. Taxonomy (NCBI): domain Eukaryota; kingdom Metazoa; phylum Arthropoda; class Arachnida; order Araneae; family Uloboridae; genus Uloborus; species Uloborus diversus. Next base: position 19,533,364 of record NC_072737.1, on the reverse strand, counting down.
CGCCACTCAAAATTTAAAACTTCGTTTATGTAACGTAAGAAATAACAACGTCAAAAAGCAAATTGCAGATTACTGCAGACACGTGTTTCGGCGTTACAAGGAACGCCTTTTTCAATGCAAAAGGTAATGAGCTTATGGATGAACAGACATCCGACAAAAGATAAATACATTATCCATAAGCTCATTACATTTTGCATTGAAAAAGATGTTCCTTTTTATAACCCGAAACACGTGTCTGCAGTAATCTGCAATTTGTGCTTTTTGACGTTGTTATTTTTTACTTTACTTTTCAGCACAAAGGTTATTTATCTTTGTTTATGTGCTTATTTTGGGTAATTTTTCAAAATTCTTGAAGTTTTTTGTCCTTTGCTTCATCAACAAAACTCACTTTTTTTGGCTCTTCTTTCCACAGTTTAACAATCGTTTAATATATTTTAGGCTATTCGCAGGATAGCCTATTAAGGCTCTTGCTCCAAAAACCCAATCAAACCAACAACCATCTTTAAATGGTTTCTTTCCTTCATTTCATCTTTCCTTTAGTTATAAGAACAATATTCATAACGAATGCGTTTTTAATACTTTATTTTAATATCCATGTCTGAAACTTTTTATACTAGATATACCCATTATTTGAGAATAAAAAACTGATAAAAAAAATGTATTTGTCTGAACTTACTCTTTCTGATACCCCTGTTGTTGAACTAAAAGTCATAATTAGTTGAAAATAAAATCATGTGGAATCGCGAGAAAAATGGTAAATTTTAGACAGAAAAAATACATAACATGTGTATACTTCATTGTGGCTCTAGGTTGTTTTTCTTCTGTAACTAATTGATCTCTGTAAGCTTTCATGAGAACACGATAGAGGACTCTGGAATCTAATTGGTCTTGCTAATTGCACAATTATTCGGTGATTGGTTAAGAATCAACGGATGACATTGGCGCATGTGCGTGGACATTGCAATTTATTTCCCGTGGATTAAGAGAGTTAGTTACCCTCATTTATATCCTGAAAAATGCAAAGTAAAACAGAGCTGAATAACAGTCAAAATAAATTCAGTAGTGGTTCCTACGACGTGGCACTTTTTGTGCCAATAAAAATGCCCACAACCCTATACGTTATATTCATATGTGTTTGCGTGTGTATTAACCTATATTTCTACAATTTCAAAATTCTTGCACTCAATTATTGATTTTTCAATTTACCATGAACGAGTTTTACGTTAAGAGTAGAACGTTTTCATATGAAGTATACAAGAACAAATTTTATAAGTTTACAAAAAGTAACATATAATATAAAATCTATGGATAGGGACTCAATGTCAACTTCTGAAACAAAAATTTAAACAATACTTTTATTAATAATGTTATATGCAACTAACATCACTGCAAAAGAAAATTAAAATGCTATTTTGGGGCCTCGTTGGATCTGATGTAGAAGCTTAGTCTTCTAAGTTGGAGGCCGTGGGTTCGATTCCCGCCGGTTATTTTCTTCTTTTGTGTTGTAAATAATTCCTGTGTGTGTCCGGAGGAAACCGTTGTGAAGCTGTTTCGCTTCTGTGTAAATAAATTTTAAAAAGATAAAATGCTATTTTTCTTCTTGCATAACGCTTTGATAACTAATCTGCCGCGGGCAGGTAAACGGCAGTATCTGCAGAAATGAGTTTTCGAGATATTCGAAGAAATGTGTGTTGGATTCAATGCTAGCAATAGGGAAAAGTTGGAATTAGATTTTTTCAGGGCCTTTATTTCTTCGGAAACCAAATGAGCAAGCTTGTATAATAAAGCTAACATACAACGGATGACAAAAATGAAAATTTTGGAGTTACTGCCCTTTACCTACACACGGCAGTAATATCGTCTATATTGGAATAATATTGCGATTTCGTAACAAATATTAACGACCCTATTTGAGGACGCGACAAACAGAGTGGAAATCCCTGAAATTTAGGGTTGATTGAACTGCTAGAACACTGTACCGTTTCAAAATACCCCTCTAGAAGCACAGCATACGTGTAAACAAAAAGCCTGTCCATTTCTTCCGTACGAGCTTGTCGTGCACAATTATCACCTCTTTCGACTGGAATACTAAGAGGCCGAGGATTGATCCAGCTCGGGGGGCGTCAAAGTGGGTTACTCGGCGAAGCAGGGTGAACGTGCCCGGGGTCCCTACTCGGAGGAGAAATCTCGCGGGACCCTCACACGAAAGAAACCCTCATGTGAAACGGGGACCGCTGAATGGACATCGAACCCAAGAGAGAAAAGTGGTCATTAATAAGGCGGTTGCGTTTCTTCAGGTATTTGTAACATATCGTCGGGTAGATATTATAAATAGGTAACTACAACTCGGCTGTTTTGAGAAAAACCCGAATGTTTTTTAACGATTTTTTCAGACTGTGAAGACTTAACTAAACGTTTTTTCACTACCATTTCTGAATATTCTATTTTTTTAATGGTTGAACCTGAGAGCAGGAATTTAAATGCAGTGAGCAAGTCCAATCATTAGCGTCTCAAAATATGACCCAAAGACCCCAAGTCACGTGACTCAACAACGACGAATGGTTGGCACGTTTCGCGTGAAACAAGCGAAAGGAACCTGATTTCTTCCAATACTTTGCTTTAAAATCTATCCCGTGATGTGGGGTCTTGGTTTCATGAATGAAAGTCTTCACATTTTATCTCTTCTCAATGGGTTTAACCATGGCCTCACTTAATTCTTATAGGCCGTGGCAATCGCTGATACTCATAGCAAACAAAGAGGGCACTACAGGGAACCCTTGTTTCCATTAAGTTGCCATTGATTGGTGGATACAGGGGTTCCGCTCAGCGCCTCTTGTGGTCAAAATGGGCGACGTCCAATCAAAAATACACAAACTTTGAAACATTGACATTGATTGGTGGATGCATTAGCTGCATCAGTTTGACACAGAAAAGTAATGAATTGTCAAGGCCCGTTAAGCGTCAGTGCCATCTAGTAGGGCCATGGTTGAACATATTGTCGGGTGAATGCTACAAGGAGGTACAACTCAGCTTTTTTGAGAAAATTCTAACGTTCTTCAACGATTTCTCGAGATGGAGTGAAGACTTGGTTAAATGTTATTTTACTACCATTTTTAATTTTTATTTAATAAAAAGTATTTATGTCTTCTTTCGAACAGAAACTTAGAAAAATGTGAAAAACATTTTGTCAAATGCTAGGATGATCCCAATTACCTAGTTGTAGCATCAATCAAGAAACCAAGCAAAAGAGTAATGCTGAAAAGAAAATTAAAAAAGTAGAAATTTAAAGAGCACTGTAAAACATGCTTCTTAATGCATAAATTTTTTGCCTTCGTTTTTGCCGTTGCCGAAATATCAAATCTTTAAATCTGCCGAAATTTTAAAAAAAGTTGCCAAACTTAGCGAATTTCTGTAAGTAATTGAAGACCTCTTTCACGTTACTTGTAGATGCATGCAGATGGTGAATTTGGGAAATCGATTTCCCATCAAGTCTTTAAATTTGGCGTTTTTCTTAAAATTTCGGCAGACCTTAAGACCTTATATCTCCTTAACTGGAGGAAGAAAGCAAACATTTTTTTGCGTCAAAAATATGTCTCAAGATGCTCTTTTGATCGCAACCAATTTTATTTATTTTTTTTTTGAGCAATCACGATTGCTTATTGTTCTCATTTGACTGTTTTGATGTCCTTTTATTTTATTTTCCCACCGCCACCCTCCGCACCATCACCGTCAACCGGGTCCTCACGATGCTGCTCCTATAGCGAAAGCCGTCTCCAGGTTGCATCCATGTCCTACACACACGCGCATACATACACAACTGCACACACACGCACGCACACACAAAAACACACACACTCAAATACACACACATACATCTACACACACATACACACAACTACCCACACATTCATGCCTGCACACAGACACAAACACATATGCCTACACACGCATACACATACTAACTACACACAAACACACATACCCCCCACACACAAACACACACTCGGGATTGCGAAAAACATAATTTGAATTCCAGATGTCAAAATTCAAATTAATTTTTAATTTTTTTTTTCATTATTGCACATATCGTGTGATTCTTTAATAAGAATATTTTTGAAATTGATTTAGCGGTATTTAGATACCAAATGTTCAAGTGCGATGTTTTTTTAATTTTTATTTTACGAGTAGTGTTTTTAGTATGATATTTTTTGTTTCATATTCAATTTAGGCAGCCATGCTTGTAAATAAGGTCGTTGCGCGACACTAATGTGAAGTTGATATGTATATTTGTTTAGTTGTTGCTCCAACCTTGCAATATGCAATCTTGATCTGTTGCGCAACTAGGTATGTGAACTTGTCTATTTGCAGAATAGATTTTTTTTCTAATGATCAACGTATCCCGTTTTGGAAATTCTACACAGCACCTATGAAATATCTACTACAGTTTCATAGCAGTAGTGTGTTAGGGAACTAGTATAATTTAATTTTACTTTGCAGTTACTCCAATTTTTCCAAATTTGTAGTTGTCTAGTCGAAGTACTCATGCCGACGATGTGTAAGCGCAAGCCCCAGTTTGACCTCTGGTTGCGATTATTTCTCTGCCACAAATATCTAGTGGGACGGTTTCGTTCACTAAAAGTTCATCGTAAAAACTCGGATGCGTACACCATTTGGTTTCCTTGCACGCCAATTAAATAATCTGCAACTTTTAGCAATTGAAATAACAGATTTTTTAAAAAACTTACTAAGCACTTTTCATAATGCACTCTAAAGGACAAAATAACTTTTCTGGGTCAGAAAGGACAGTTTAAGTATTCCAGTTGTGCTGCTTCACTTTTCCAACTGTACCGTAATTTGGTGTGAAGTCCGACTTCCACAGTACACACTTGCCATTGGAACCCGTTTGTAGGGTAGGCAACCATTCGCAGCATAACAACACATTCACACAAAGAAAAGACAAGGACAGGAGAGAGAAAGTGCATCCATGCCCGAACCTGGATTCGAACCCGGGACCTTCCCGTCGCAGTCAGACGTCTCTGACCACTAAACAGGGTGGGCGGCGAGCTATCTGGTTCTCCTTTCTAACGACGCAAACGGAACTTTGCATTTAAGCCAAAGGAATCCATCCGGATCTTCCAAACCTGTGATTAAAATAAAAAAAAAATCAAAATGTGTGAATTGTGTGTTTCTTTTTCGCCATAAAATGGGAAAAAATCTTTAAAACGATACCACAATTATGAAGTTTGGTGACGTATTAAGGAAAATATAGAGGTTTAAAAAAAAGAAAGAAAGAAAAGAAAAAGAAAAAAAATGCCAAATATGCAATTAGATTTAATATTTTAAATAAATCATTTAGAACTAGAGTCGTCCGGGGTATTTCCTTGTCAAAAAGCATAAACATTCAATTGTTACAAAACGTATCTAAGCTAGAGTTACTAATTTTGGCATAGAGTAAGCACATTGCGATGCCCATCTAATAAAATATTAATTTCATTAATAGCGTACAAGATATATGAATAATTATAGTTAAATAGGGACCAGAACTTACCCCAGGGTTGGGGTTATTCCTATCCATCAGTGGGGTGTCATTCGCATACTTGGTGCACATACATGCATTTTTCTTGCATATTATGAATACAATTTATTGAACTAATTAAATCATTCTTTTTATTATATACAGCTAATTCAAAAATGTACTTAGTTATTAAAGGGTTAAATGCAAATTTATTTAACATAAGAAATATATACAATCAACACACCTGTAGTCAAAATTTGTTTTATAAAATTTGTTCAAATTATTTATATCTTCTATATCTGCTAGGAATGCTCTATTCTGTATCGCTTCGGTCAGTGTACGTTTTCTGATCCTTTTCCTAGAAATTTTACCCGAACTTCATCGCCCTCCACTTGTGTAACTTTTCCAACACAGAGCTGATCTTTATCATAATATACTGCATAGTAACTATGCTCTTCTATTGAATTCTAGAGGCATATTAACAATACATAAATGATAAGAACAATATTAGTCAGGTATTATCCCATTGACCAAGATGTATCGTGTATCCCAGGAATATGAGACAATTTTTATAGTGCATTCCTGTAAATTATTTAAATAATAATAGTAAAACCACAAAACTAGTATTATTTAGTAACTGAAGTAGTTCTCTATTCAATCAAAAAGAGAAAAAAATAAAAGCAGTTAAAACTTTAGTTGGGACCAAGAGCTTTGCAAAAAACGTATCATAACTAATACCAATGTTGTTTTAAAGAAATTTAACAAGCCGTTTCAAAAAGATTTTTTTCCTCAAAATAAATAAAAAATAAACTCATTAATTAAGTAAGAAAATACCAATGAGGATAATTCACATGATTTTTTCTTTTTGGTGGAGAGTTCTTTAAATATAAAAAGTACTGTGAGCACAAGAAACTTCCTGACAAAGGAAGCATATAAAAGGAACCTTATAATTGTTTCTGGTCCCTTAGCCATGATTTTCCCCCATCCAACGCATATGAACTAATTTTTGTTCCTCTGAAGCTCTGAATTCACGTTTAAATGTTTTTAATCACCCCCCCTTCGAATACTGTCTAAATGATCTGGTTTCTAAATGAAACAATAATTAGAGAATGTAAAACAAACTAAAACAAACTACAGGGTGTTTCTGAACTCTTGGGCAAAACGTTAAGGGGCGGATAATACACATTTCGACAAACAATGTAATGGCAAAAATAAGGGTCCCAAACGACTTCCGAAGGAGATAAGCGCCATTCAAGTTTAGAGTACAAAATTTCAAATAATTATAAAAAACAGAAAAATTGGTCGATTCGTTTGCGGTTTTCGCTAAAATTACTCTTGTTTTTAGTATTTTCTTGAAAATGAATTTTGAAGATGTAGTTTAAAAAATGTCGATAAAGGGCACTTCAGACTTTGGAGTAACGAACAACTATTACAACCGCTATTTTTGAATCTCATTAGATTTTTTCGAATGCTTAAATTTAAACTTAAATTTTCAGTTCAAAATCAGAATCATTGGACGTGATTAAGTCGCGCAAACTGAACTGTGCTCAGAAGTTGAAATACACTTTGTCACAAAAAATGTACGCATCATAAATAAATTGAGCAGCAACCAACAAACTCAGCAGGAATGTAGTTTGGAAAGGGATGATTTCAATTTTGTCACCAGTGACGAAAGGGTAAATGCACTATGCGCGTATCAGATGCGCAGATAGGTACAATTGAAAGTGTGAAAGCTTGCGTCAAAGGACACCTCAAACGAAACTGTCGAATTGTAAGGACGCTATTGTGACTAGGACCACCTTTTAGAGGTATACGAACAATTGTTGGACTTTTTAAAGGGCCGTACAGTAGGTCTCATAGAAGCAGGTTGGTTGAACGCGTATCAGCCGCCACTTAGGTCGGAGCGCTATGGTAGTAGCTTAGTGTAGGCAAAAATAAATGAATCACTCCATTGCGGTCCGTAAAGGCATACTAGAAACAGAAATGAGCACGAAGATCGTAAATCATAAGACCGGCCACTACCGTATCAACAAGGTCTCTAACAATAGTTCCATGCCTTTTAAAACGTTCCAAGAAACTGATGGTATCAAGAAAAACAATCCTGAGTAGACTGAAAGTCGCTGGTATCTCGAACCGGCGTCCACTGTGATGTATTGGATTTTCGTCGATTGGGTTTTCGCTGCACTTGATTAATTGGGCTGTGACAGACAGGAAGCATGTTATCTTCAACGATGAATCCCAACTTAGACCCAGTGGTCATAGGTAACCTATTTCACTCCATACCACGCCGTGTTTTGTCTTGTATAGCTGCTAGAGGAGGCTTTACAACTTACGGTTTTGTAACCTTTATTGCATCATAACTTCTTAATAAAACAATCTTTTGTTCTGAATTCGTAATCTTTTCCTTATCTTGTCATAGGCCACATCCATTTTAAGTTTTTTGAAGATCGCTCGTTTTCTTCCGGGTTAATTTTTTTTTTTTTTTTTTTTGTGAAAGAGAGTATATTTCAACTTCTGAACACAGTTCAGTTTGCGCGACACTTAATCACGCCCAAAGATTCTGATTTTGAGCTGAAAATTTAAGTTTAAATCCACGCATTAGAAAAAATCTAATGAGATTCAAAAATAGCGGTAAAAAATAGTTGTTCGTTCTACAAAGTCTAAAGCGCCCTCTCTCGTCATTTTTTTAACTACGTCTTCAAAATTTATTTTCAAGAAAATACTGATAAAAAGAATAATTTTACCGAAAACAGCAAGCGAATTGACTAGTTTTTCCGTTTTTTATGTTCATTTGAAATTTTGGAGCCTAAACTTCAATGGCGCCTATTTCCTTCGGAAGACGTTTGGGACCGTTATTTTTGCTATTATATTGTTTGTCCTGATGTGTACTATCTACCCTTAAAGTTTTGCCCAAGAGTTTAGAAACACCCTGTATAAAGCAGATGGAAGACGTTTTTACATGGTAGCCAATCAGCAGTCTTCGAATTTTACTTGGTCTCTAGCAAAGTAAAGGTTGTTTATATGCGAACAGGAATCACCACGGCTAACTCTACTCATCCTTTGGAAATTTTGGCAAGAATCTATAATGAAAATTAATAAGGATCTGGTCACAAATGATGTCACGCTTTCAGGTGAGGAGGGAGCTCGTGAAATTGTGAGTTTATATCAAAAGAGGGGAAGGAGGTAACAAATAGGAGTTTTTTTAAGTAAGAATATGTTGATGAAAAATAGCTTGACACGTGACAAAGGGGTGGAGAAGGTAAAATTAAGAGTGACACTTTGGGAAAAAGGAGACAGGGTTAAAATGTTGAAAACAGTGTGACATTGTTTATGGATAGCTCTTATAAGTAAATACACAAGCAGATGAAAAAAAATTAGTGAATAAATATACTTGAATGAACAAATTTCAAAAAATAGAAATCTTCTGTTCCTTTTTTCTTCATTCACTTTTATCTACCACATCGCAGCAATATATCCATTTATGAAGTGTCCAAATTAATTCTCTAAAAGAGGCTAGCATAATGTGTTAATGAGAATGATCGTATTGACGTCATTACCCTAGCCACTTTTCGCGGTCGTCATAACAAAACACAAGTTGAGTTGAAAAGCTGGACGACCTCTTATAATTCTACGAAAAAGCGGTTAAAACTGTGGTTTGAAATTTCACCCTGCAGAATAATCAAGATAATTTACTTGCCTCACGCGGGAATCAAATTTGAGTAATATCTTAGTGGGTTGGGGGTAAAAAAAAAGGGGGACTTAGTGAAAAATTGCTTGAACGTTTTTCGTTGCGACAAACTTTTCGAGACTTGATTCATTCATATTATTACACGTAACTACGCGGATTTTAACAAGTTTTAATATGCAGCTGAATGATGTTTTTTTTTTTTTTTTGTACCTTAAACTTGCAGTTTCTCAGATACCTCATAAACAAAGGTAAAAAATTTATAAAAAAAAACCTCAATTTGACTTTTAATTAATTGAATATTCAATGTTTTAGTTATCGCTTAAGAAAATTTTAGATTTTGCATGGTTCATCTATGTCACTGCACTACTGCTCAGGAAATTACGATGGGCGATATCGTCGGCACGATGTTAAACTAACGACTGTGAAAAATCGCGTTTTCCAATTTCGATGTTCGGCATTTCTCAAAAAATGCTACTGGCCATAATTACTTCAAACGACCGTTTTTTACTCCTAAAATTATCTACAAAAATTAAAACATTGAAAATAACTAAACGCTTCAGATGGGGGGGGGGGGATATTGTTTTTGCTCTCCTGAAAAGTGCCAATTTTCACATTCGTTAATTTACCATGGTGTCGACGATATTAGGAACATGGGCGATATTTGGGGCTCCAACCTAATAAAAACAAAAATTCCTTCAAAATAAAATTTCATATTTGAAGAAGTAAAAAATATATAATAAAACAAAGTAAGATCAATTTCTATACCTTCCTTTTCAGGCTTCCTTAAGGAGCCTGATTTTTATTAAATAACATTTTAAAAAAATGTTATTTTACTCATTGCAAAAAAACTTCAAGCTTAAAAAATTTTATTCGAAAAGATTTTTTCTTTTGCTTTACAAACGTTGCCAAAAACAAAAATAAATAATAGCTATTAAAAAATTATTATTAAATTGGTTGTATATGTTATTCCATTTTTATGTGAAGAAGACTCCTTAACATTATTTTACAGTTGATATTTTGTGCTACATATTATTTATCCCAGATGGTTATATTTTACGTGTCTCTGGTGTAAAATATTTAACCAAGATTTCATCCCAGAATTCCCCCCCCCCCACACGATTTCATTTCATCCCAGAGCTGAATTTGTTGACAGCATTGCTTTTGATCAAAATCAGAGACTTTTTCTTCAAATTATTCGGTACATTAAGATATACAGTTGAACCCTTTTAATGCGACCACGGTTAATACGAAATCATGGCGAAACTGAACATTATGTAAGTAAAGTTTGGTTAACTATTTGATTGCGTTAAAAATATCATAAATGCATTAAAATAAAATTTCGGCTGAGACAAACAAACATTTTTGAGCTTGAATGAAAATTTTTCGCGATTGGTTATCGAAACTTTTTTTAAAGAAATTATTCAGCATGTTATACGGTTGAAGAAAACCTAAATAGGTATCTTGGAATGTATTTTAAATACTTTTGTAAAGAGAATAAAGCCTATGTTTACCTTCGGCGATTTCAATTCGCTTAGAGATAAAACTGAAAATATTTCATTGTGGAGAGCCAGTTTTATACAATGTTATGTGATGCAGTCAGAAACGGTCAATCTAGAAATGGTGCTAAGCGTTTAAAGCCAAGGTATATGAATGGTGAAATTTTAACAGGCCTTAAAACAACAAAATATAATGGACTTTGTTTTTTCCGAAAATATTAAGTTTTAAGAAAATAAGTTACACCTTTCAATGGAATCAGTTTACAATGAGCGAATTAGTAATAGCAAAATGGCAGACATTCCTTTTTAATATCTACCAATTTGTTAAAAAATATGCATTTCTTTTATTTTTTTCACAAATACATTTATTGAAAGTTGTTACGAATAAGTTCTAGTGCGAACAAATTCGTGAATTTTTGACAATTCATATTGAATGAGTTCAATGGTAGTTTAAGCCTTGAGAAAAAGTTCAGAGTGGCCTCACAGTCCAAACCGACTCATCTGACCTTCAATTTAGGTGAGAGAGTATCATTAATAACAAAACACTTCTGCGGATTCCTACAGCAATGGAAGGTCATCCACGACGTGCTGATGGCTCTCTCCAGAGGATACTTCGAATGACATTCCTGCAGACACATTTTCAATGTTTGGTCGGGATCCGTGTTTTGCATGCATAATGAAGCCTAATAGCCATTATATTTTCATCTTCGTCGCTGAAGAATCATCCCCATCGGCAATTAAGGGCCATCTAGAGACCAATCCCGTAATGAAACTACTTGGGGCTATACACCCGCATTCTTCACACTATGGTAAATTCGGGACGGAATTTGCATACACAACGCATAAATGAGTTTTATCTTATTAGGTGAAGTTTGAAAGCAATCGTCGCGAAAGAAAAATCGACGTTTGTGTGCTATGAAAAAAAAAAAAAAAATTAAAGTGAATAACTGATAAAATTAGTACTATACGAGATTGCGCAGGTGAAGTAATAGAATAAGACATAGGTCACATCAAATGCATGGGGTGAAGCAACATGTGTCTCGTATTAAACTTCTTTCATTCTCATTGGTTGTTTGCAATTCTTGCTCTCTGGTTCTTTAAGAGTTACATGTTTCTAACCGGGCTTTTGTTGAATATCTTTAAGCCGATGAGAGCTGGGTCCATGATCGGAGGGTTACGAGTTCTGACCCCAGTCCAAAAAAGGACATTCCTGTGTGCTAAAAGCAACTGGTCAACATTAAATCTGGTCATGAATTCTTCTAGCCTGTGCAGGTTCTTGAAGGTGATAGCTGCGAAAATCCACCTCTTGGGTAGCTGAGGTTCAATTTAGGAAATCCAACCTCTTGAGACATAAACACTCTCTTATCCATTGTACTGACTTTAGACACGACAATAACAACGAAAAATACACCACAATTTACTTTTCTTAAAGAAATTTTGTTGGTATTATGATTGGTAAATATCAAGTCTCAGTTACTGTGTCATTAATAAATTCAAGAAAGTTGAAATAATGAGGAAAAAATCGTGTCTCTGGTAGTTAATTTTCTCGTCTGTTTTTTTGTGTGTGTGTGTGTAAAAATAGTATTTGTTTGTCCTTCCTCCTTTTTTTTCTTTCCTTTGTCTCCTTTTGTATTTTTTTTCCATTTCTAGTTTTTTTCTGTTTGAATTTGGTTTCGGATTGGATACTCTGCATACTTGTTTATTTACTAGTTTTTTTTTCTTAAGTATGGTATCACCCTTTCTCAGACCTCTTTTTCGTGAATAGACATAAGTAATATACATAAGTACAGTGACCGCCGCTTATTAAAATCACATTCGTTCTCAGGACATTTGATTTCATAAAGCGGCTGATTTTATTAACCGGCATACCTACGTTTAAAAAAGTGAAAGGTTTTGAAGTTTAAATTCTTTAAAAAACGAAATGCATTACGTCATTTTTTTTTTGTTTTAAGTATTTCAAAATACAGTTGTCATTTTTACTGAACATTAGGTTTTTTTTTCTTTAACACAAGGGTCTTAAAATATTGGCGTATTGCAGTTTGATTAACAGAACTGGAGAGTAAAGGTTCAATATCGTTTACGAGTTCACTAATTCTTTTGTAACGTTCAACATTATATTTTCTTCTTTGCTCTAAAGTGTATTGTATGTCATCAAGCGCTTTTCTGACATCCATTGAAGATTTTAATATATTTTGGTATTGCAATGATTTTGTTCTTCTAGGTTTGATTTTAAAAAGCGGTTGATTTTATAATCCAGTGATTTTATTAGTGGCGGGTACTGTATATACATAAGTAATATCATGAAAAACCTGATGAGGCACAAAAGAAAAGCTCGCGATGAAAGTGTGCAAAAAGAAAGACCGTTTCGAATGCAGCAAAAGCCCATCCTCGAGTGACGGCTCCTGCGTGACGACACCTTCTCGAGATTTGTTAGTCAATCAAGTGTCCACCGTCGGTGGTGTAAAGTTTCGTCATCGCGATGTAGCTTTGCAATACCTCTTACATGCCATTTCTCTCTCCTCGTAAACGCAAACATTCCCAGGGCGTCCCCGATTCCCGCGGCACGTACGGTTGGCGTGCAGTCCGAGACGTGGGAAGCATCGTCTGAAACAGTTTAGCCGAAAGTGGGGGAGGGGCGCACACACTCACACACACGGGGTTTGTGGAATCTCAATCGAGTTTCTGGTGCTTTCGTTGCACGCGCGGAGATTTTTCTCCGGCCAGCACTTTTTTCGGGAATGTTTTATTTGATACGACAGGATGAAAAAAAAATTTTTTCTTTGCGTCCGCGAAACAAGTTAAGGGGTTCAATCGCGAGGCAGAAACTAAGTAGGAATTTGCCTTTCCGGTCACTACACCACAAATCTTTACTAATAACAAAGCTGAAAGTTTGTCTCTCTACCCGTATGTTACGCTAGTGGGGCCCAAATCTTTCGGTAGATTTTCAAGAAATTTGGCAGTATATTGCATGTAGTTCTGCCTTAACCCTGGCTTAGGGGCGATAACTTACTGCTAAGTCTTTCATATTTTTAATCCTTTTGACTGCTGTTTAAAGTTCGAAACGCAAAGTTTCTTTATGTTGATGAAAATGCTTCTTACTACCCCTAAAAACAAGTGTATTTACTGTATCCGTAATTTTTAACTTCTATATACTGTGTGGTCCGGAAGTGGGCGTAGCCTCTATCCCCCTTTGTTTTCAACATTATATTGGCAATGGTTGAATGATCTTTATACAGATGCGTTAAAGTCTTAAGAGACATAAACATTAGTAGGAGCACTATCCATGTAGCAACACATCTGATTTCTTCGCCATTTTCTCGCAGATGTTTACGGAGATACTCCGGAGTCACGAGCAGAACCAAATTAAGGCATGAGGGCAGGACTCAGGGCACTAAAATTTGGATGTCACGAAATCCATAGCTAATTTTTTAAACCATCGCGTAATTACATATCGCACTATAGCAAGGTCTAAATATTCAAACAAGGGAATAAAATATCCATAAATTTTTAAGATTTTCCACAAATCATCTAGCTCTTGAAGCTTTATACCATATTTTCACGATTATTACATTTAAGAGTAATTGCACTATTAGATACTTTTAAATTTCATTAATGGATACATTTTATATTAGTGTCTGGTTACAATCAGAATCACAATTTGTTTTTTACTTATATTATAATACATATTTATTACGTATATCATTATTGCTTATAATATATATGAGCGTGTATGGTAATCTATATCGTATTATAAGACACATCCAAAATTGACCTGATTGTAATAATAAGTAAGTATTAAAAATGTATGACTTCACTAAACAGTATAAATAGAGGGGAAGGGGGTCACCAAATAAAATTCGTGCCCAAAAAGCATTATTTGGTCCTGGTCACGAAGGATGAATGCGTGCGCCACAGACACTCGTAGTATTTAGTGCGTCGTGTGATATCGATTGCAATTTATTCACTTGAGCAATAATCTGAATGAGACATTTCCTGGCCGGAAAAAGTTCTGCATCTTCACCAGCTCCCTTTCCCAGCCCTCATCGAAGTCGCGATCTGACGATACCTGACAATCAGGGCCTGATTACCCAAAAGGCTCGGGAAACTTGAGCTTCCCCTCAGAATTTTTAGGGGGCCCAAATATCACTGTAAAATTCAGCTTAACATTTCCAGTTTCTGCTTTTAACTGTGTTTTTTAAAGAGATTGCAAACATTTGAACTAGCTAAGCAAAAATGTTTGAAGGAATTAAATTATTGAAAGTGAGGGACACATTTGATAAAACGTAGCTATAAGCTAGATTTTCAAGTGTGGGATTTGATTCAATTCTGTTAGAATGTATTTTTATGACATTTAAATTCCTTTTTGAAGTGTCAAATGTTACTACGCAGATTTGCTGAGAATTGAAGTGCAACGCATGCACTAAACAAAATTTCTGTCAGTTGGTAAGTTGCAATAAACTTAACTCTGAATTCTGCTGGGCCACTTAGCATTAGTCAGTGTTGTATCAATGTGCATAGAATGTTTAAAAAAATTCCCCAAACAAAAAGGGGGGGGGGCAATATGAGACCGAGCTACCCCTAATTTCAGAAGTTTATGACCCTGCTGACAATGCGGTCTCATAGAGTCTTAAAAAGCAATAAGTAAGCAACACTCGATGTCACACAACGCAGGAATTACGAGCGGTTGTGAAGCACGCCTGTGCCCTCGTCACTCCGGAGTTTCTCCCGCAAAACATCTGCTAGAACATGGCACAGAGTTAAGCTATGTTGCGACATGAGTGGTGTCCATGCCGATGTTTATGACACTCAAGACTTTGTGGTAAATGTATATAACAAACATTCAACCATAACTAGGAAGATACTGAAAATTAAAAGGGCTACGCCTAGTTCCGTGAGTATATATTATTAGGGTTTCCCAAAGCAAATGAAAGTCGATTTTTTTATAGCATATCCTCTTATTCTTTCCCTTTTTTCAAAACAATTGTAGAAAATGTTTCATTTAACCTAAGCAACGGCAACCCGTGCCGACTTGCGTTCGAAAGAATGAACTTTTTGTATCAGGGAAAATAGAAAACACTTTTTCTGAGAATTCAATATTTCAAGTAGATAAAAAGTTGCCCTTATAGTGGACATAATATGGACCGAAAAGTGATCAGGTTGGCGAAAATCCCAGGGCTCTTGGAAATGCACGTGCAACACGTTTTTTGCGTGGTGTTTTGTCGTACGTCTAGAATCTGAATGTTTTCTGAATACGACCGGATAATTGAGTGCCAAGTTTCAAGAACTCTACTAGAGAGAGAGAGAGAGTGGAAGGACTATTAGAGGCTGTGGCGGCTTTATCAGAAAGGCGTCGGACTCGTAACTAGAAGATCCCGTGTTGGATGCTAGTCGGTTTGTTATTGGTGACTGGTGCATGTTAAATATTTTCGTGGTCACAAGTCCTCTCATTTCCCATTCCAAATCTATGCTTCTGGGGATGCTGGATCAAAGGCTGCTGGGTTCCTGATCTGGGATCAAAAATCCTAGCAGTCTTCAGGGTCCCATCCAACCGGTTATTACCGTACGCTGGAGTGTAATGTAATGAAGAAAACAATTCAGGGACACAGGTTGTTTGTGTAGTTTGAACTACCCTCGCTGTCACCTCATTGCAAAAGAAAACTACGGTGTAGACCTGCATTCAAGGGCGCCCATGTGCAAAATTTTAAGGGGGGGTCTCAGATATTTTCCCCGTGGTTTAGCAGGATATTTTCCTCATAGAAACCGATTTCAGTTCAGATTAGAGTTATTAAAATTTGACATTTTTAATAACTTATTCATTAATTGCTGGAGAAGAAATATTTTTACATTTTTGCAAAGAAAAAAGAACTAAAAGCAATGAAGTTCTAATTTCTAAGGGGGGAGGCTTGAGCTCCTATTTGTCCCCCCCCCCCATATGGGCGCCTTTGCCTGTTCAAATGTGGACCTATTGACTGTCTTTCTTTATTCACTTTTCTTTTAATTATTACTGTCCGTGTAATACGAAATTAATCTGAATTGCCCGCGTTTAATATTTTACATATTATTCGCAATTCATTTCAAATCTGCTCATTTCGACCCCTGTATATTGTCGGTGGTTTTATACTGGTGTTTGGGTGCTTGCACTCCCTTACTCCCATTCTCTTAAGTCTGTTTTTCTATGAGACTTGAATCACAAGTCCAATTTTAATATTATTTTTTAGCGATAACTAAATGTTTCCCCAGCTCATATTTTATTATAATTGACATTCCTACTTAAGTTACTGCCGTTGTTTCAGTCGCGCATATTTAAAAAAGTACTGTTAGTTCACCTTCTAATATGTCTTTTACCAGTAGTGCCCGACCATTTTCACCCGAAGCCTGCTCCTCATTCTAAGATGAGAATCTCGCGGGCCCGAACACATACATAATTAAAATATATTTCAATCTTTTTTTATAGATAACATAAGAAAACGCGAAAATGAAAGAAAACTAGCATTTGGTGTATTAAACTTAAAACACTTTTATTGACATTGGGGGGGGGGTGTAAAAGTAAAATAATAATAATAAACTGGGAGAATTTTATGTTATGGCTTCATATTTTTGTGGGCTTAAGGAAAAAGTGGTGCAGCAACCCAATATTACTGTTTCTAATTCAGGTGAGAAAAAACTTTGGAATCCTTAATTAAAAAACAATAAATAAAAAACGAACTGTTCACCGATTGGTGACTAACTAAGCAGACTACCCTATATGCAAAGATGTGCCGTGCTATTAGACCCATGCTAATGATTGTGTTGAATATTACAAGCAAAAATCTATTGACAACATCTTCCCATTGTAAATGCAGCAACCCTTATCTTACTACTTGTTTTCTGCATGACGAAATGCCCCCGCTCAAGGTCAAGCCTCATTGTATGAACCCATTTTAAGCAATCTATTCAATGTGTGCATATAACCAGCGGACAAACACAAAATTCTGTAGTCTTTATCTTCTTGGAATTGCATAGGAAGAAAACCAGTGATGTACCTAGCATGGGTGACGCCCAGGGCGGTAATGTGTGGTGTCACCCCTTCCACCTCTTTCCCCGTACAAACAAAAAACATTTTCTATGCAAACATGAAATGCGAAATACATACAATTTTCAGAAACATCTATTTGTGCTGTAACGAAATTTTAAGTGAGCTAATATACAAAAAAAAAAAAAACAAAAATGAACGCTTTTCCTATAACTTGCTCTAGACGCATATGTGCAGGTGTGATATTGATGGCCCCCTTATTATTTCAGACACATCTAAACACAATGAAAGATAATGGGGCTTAGTTTTTTTGTTTAAGAGGAAGTCACTATTAGGTCTAAGTATTATCAATATGAATATAACATTCACTCCATGATGTGGGTTGCGGAAAAGCAGGTCCGAAGGTTTAACCCCCCCCCCCTCACCCCCACTCCCAGAACTTTTTCAAATTTGTAGTTTAAAAAATGTATTTTAACTTTATTTTTCAAAAACTTGCAATTCCATTTTGGGTGGCACACCCCAAATGGGGTAACACCCGGGGTAGAACACCCCTCTCTCCCCCTACCCCGCAGCGACACCTCTGCTGAAACCATAGCCAGGTTGGTCAGATTGTGATAGCCTGTGTTGTTCCTATAGTGATATACTCCATATGCGCCGTATACTCTCAAACATTTTTTAGAAATATAGTGCATACCCTCAAACTTCAAAAATTTTCATATTATGTATATGATCGCACACACATATTGTGCGTAGTGGATTACTGGGAGTATACCCTCAGAAAAATTGCTGGAAACATCATTGGTGATAGGAACAAGGGAGCCTCGGGGGTGATGTAACTTTTGCCAAATCATCTAAGAAAAAAACTTTTTAAATTTGTTTTAAAAAATCACTAGCTCATCTTCCACCGGGGTGTGTTCAATCACCGGCTGAACTACCTTATCTTAGGAATATTACCAGTTATGAGGAGGACAGACTTCGAAAAAAGTCGCATTTGAAATGGCGTGTCTTAAGGCATCCACAGTCGAAGCGTGCTGTCGGAATCGATCGCTTTGCCAGCGCGGGAACTGTCGGGCGGAACCGGACAAAGGGTGGCCGAACTGCCTATCGGATGGATCGGTGCCGAGGTCGTTTTGGGTGGAGACCGGACAAAAAGATTTCTCGCTTTTTGCGAAACGGCTCTTTCAGTGCCCGCGGTAAGAAAGACCGCCCTTGGCACCAGAAGCCAAGGTTGCCTCGGGGATCGGGATCAGGAGGTTGATGACATCCAGACCCAGAAGGAGGGCGTTCTATTATTCGAAATTGTTCCTTGGAGGATCTGATTCATGATTATGGCAGTTATTGACGGTTAGCTACCTAATATGTATAAATTAGTGTCGTGGCATTGGAACATGGGAGTCGTTGACAAGTTAAATCGTGGAATATATATGACGTATTGTTAAACCGTGGATAAAATTACTTATTGAAAATTGGGAAATAGCAGTCAATCAAAATCTACAGATGAAATGAACTTGATGATTACCTAGGGTAGCCCATCATTGTCGCTTCCACAAACCAACGATAACTAGCGATTGACTACAAGACGGTAAAGTAAATGCATGTTCATCTTCACCGAAAGTAGGAAATTTCGATCCAGCATTGATCGAAAATTAAATTATGATAACGATAATAACCGCAAAGCACAAAACAAACTACTAAATATAACTGTTTATTAAAGAAACAAAAACGAAGTTAATAGTGTATTGCATACATCTTTTTTTTTTTTTTAGTCATTTCATATCGAGCATCCTGACTCTAAAAAAACAGTCCTAACTAAGCAGTCCTAACTAAGCAGCTTTTGGTTGTGCTGTAACGTTTTCATCTCTCGCGTAAAGGTAACAAGAGAATGCATAGAATCTAAGAGACGTTTAATACATCTATTATTTACAGCTATTTTACAATATTTTTATGTTACAAGATATTTGTGAACTTCGAGAGTCCATCGTTTGTGGCTCTCCAGCTCTTTGCTCAGTAATGTCTCTCCTCCTTGACCTACTTCCTTTCCCTTATATACGGTAATCGTTTGGTGGTTAATGCACAACTGTTTACAACAGTCAGACGATATTGACAAAATGCGTTAAGATATTTTCCTTCTGCTGTTTGAGGTTTCAAACTGCGTTTACAGGGTGGTTGGAGAATGTTTGCTATAGTGTCAGAGACATCATCTCACACTAAACGGAGAAAGTTTATTTGCACAACAAAATGTCCAGCTCCGGGTAGAATTCAACTATTTTGAAGATCATGTTGCAAGCATTTTGCAGAAAAGGGAAAGCTAAAGCCGTATTTACGTGTGGTTCTAGACTTATCCAGCTTCCAATCTGGTGATAAGATATAAAACACCAGCGTACGTGCTTTTCTCACGATGAGTGTAGTCTAGGAAATAATTTCTAGATCAACCCCACACATTGAATCGAAATAGCAAACAACTAGAGGAATTGCATCGGTATAGTCCCTACTGCTTAGTGACAAGAAGTTCAAAACGTTCTATATCGAGGGCCCCTTTGTTTTCATTGTGGCTGTTATTTAGTGTCTGAGAGACCAAAACTTTCCCCTTTTTAAAAATGGTTTTCTTCAGATTCTTATTAAAACCACACTTGTTGTTGTCTTTTTTAATATCCATGGCAGAAACACTCTGTCTGAAAAGAGGAGGCTTATAGAGTCAGGATTTCTAAGAAACCATGATAACTAGTTTAATCATCCAAAGATGGACCCTTTATTCCTCTCCCCTTCCACAATTAAGATACGAGGCAGTTTCAGAAAATAAGGCAACAAGCCCATGCAGAATAAAAATTTATTCAGGAATTACAAATATATATATATAATGAAAGGAGCAAAGATACACAGATTATTTCTTTACATAGTCACCATACTTATAGAGGCATTTGTTCCAGTGGTGCACCAAACCATCGAAACCAGCATGGAAGAAACCATTGTCAAGGTCGTGAAACCACGTACAGAAAGTTTGGCAGCATCGGTTCAGAAATGTGTTGACCCTCCCCCCAAGTGATACTTCAAAGGTCCTCGGACTATCACTTGGTGTGAGGTCACGGGTCGTAGCGGTAAAAAGAGTGGTCCAATACCTCCCACCGAAATTGCTTTAACAAATTGCGCGTAGATGTGGCATTTTACGGTCGGTCATTGTCGTGCAACAATGAATGCTGTGAGCAGTCCTTGTTGTTTTTGGCAAATTGCCTCTCACGATTGACCAAGAGTGGCACGATAATGGGCAGCATTTACCGTTGACAATGTTTCCGTCAACGTAGCCAGCTTCTAACTGACAGCTTGCTCTGTTAGTGGACACCCAGCTCTATCTGCCTGCACCGTTTGAAAGCTCTGATCATCTTCGTTATCTTAATCGTGATTTTTTTTTTCAAGCAGAGAATCTGCACACCCGTTAGAGCGCTGTTGCCTTACGTATCAAGCTGAGAGAAAAGGACATTTTCTTCAATCCCTTCTAGCCGAAGTAACTGCTCAAAGCCCTACCACAGAACTTTCGAGCCCTAAGATTTAACGAGAACCGTACCCTGCATGTACTCGGTGGGTCATTTGGCCTCGTTGATCGAACTCAACAGCTCCTCCGTTCCATCTCCCGATATCTCCACCGCTAAAAAAAAGGCTCCCCACTTTTCTCAAGCACTATTAATCTTTTTTTTTTCTTTTTTGATAACATGGGAAAACGCGGAAAGTGAAAGAAAATTACAAACCAAGAACTGTTGTTATTAGTACGTGCTTATTGTTTTCACACAAAGTTTTCATCTGTTTTTTAGAAGCAGATTTCTAATTATTTGGCATCAAATTGGCAACAATCATTCGTTATAATGAATAAAGGCTATCTGCTGTTTTGGAAGGTTCCAGAATATATTTTTCGATTCGTTTCATTGAACAAAACAACGGGCCACATCTGGCTCGCAGGTAGTAGGTTTGGCAACACTGAACTATAGTTTTCAGCAAGGTAATTTCTCTACCGAATTTTACTAAACATAAATAAAATGCTACGTCAAAATTTCAAAAATCAAAAAGTGCAAACTGTTTACAACAGCGGATGAGTTTTTATCTACATTTAGTACTAACTCATTTTGCATCCTGGTAAAGGTCTTTAAACATGTCCATAAAAGCTGTAAAAATTTTGATACGACAGCTTTTCGCCAGAATGCTTTCATAGTTCGTTAAGCGATATTTTTTGTTTATGATGTATTTGCGCATTTGCGATACTTCACGGTGTTGTATTTGGTTTAAGACACGTCCATGTTAAAGAAAAAAAGCATCGCATATTATACTGACGTGAAAAGACAAAGGAAAATATCTGAAGAAAGGAGTTTTCGAGATATTTGAAGAAATGCATTTTGGATTCCAAACTAACAATAGGAAATGTTTAAGTTGGACGTTATTTTACTAACAACGTGGAATTTTTTTGTAATTTGACGTTATTTTACCAACAATAGGGAAATGCTGCGATTTGACGTTATTTTCGTGCTTCATTTTCAGCGGAAACCAAAAAAGCAAGCTTGTACAATAAAGTTAAAGTACAATAAATGACAAAAATGTTTTTAACCGACTTCAAAAAGGAGGCGGTTATCAGTTCATACCGTATGTATGTTTTTTTTTTTTTTGTTTGTCCACTCACAGCGTCTCACCTAGTAAACCGATTTTGATGATTCTTTTTTTAATGTATAGGGGATGGCTCAACTTAGGTCCCATTACTTTGCTTGACCATATTTGTCCTTTAGAAAAAAAGTTATGGGCAAAAAACAACAAATTTCATGCAATTTCCTTATTAAATGATTAAATATATAAAACCCATTGTTATGAAAGTTTGGTGCCATACGACAGTAACATTAATAGTAATTGTAGTGATAATTTTGAATGAAGGCTTCTCTGAAGCAAGCATCAAGTTTCTTCAGGGGGATATTTCGATAATCGGGAATCTGGCGCTGTCGTCTCATTTTTGGCATAAATAATTTGATTTTGGTAATCCTGCTGATTTATAGTAAGCCTATGAGAATTATCGAAATCTTCCCTTCTTCAGTGCTATTGCTCCGTAGTGGGGGTAAAACTAACCTGGAAGCGAGGTGATGCAGTGATTAGGATCTGCTTAGCCTTCACAATGCTACCATTTGGTTTGCCTCAACTACACAGTAGTATTTTTATCGTTATCATCTACGCCAATAACAGATGATCGGGGATAAGTAAGAAAATACAGGATTGCATAACAAGAAACTTGTATGCTGTGAAATGGAAACTAGTTAGGGAAAACGTAATACTTAAATGGTTATAATTAAATTAACTACACATGAATTCTAGAGAGGAACACACATAAGTTTTTAGTGCCAATCGCCTAAAATTTAATGCGTGTTTATAGTTTTTTTTTTTTTTAGTATGGAGCATTTTTATGAAAAAAATAAGACGAAGTTTCGTGATGGTAACTTCTTACTATTCCTGAAATACCTACATTTACACTAAAAAGAATGAAATAAAAAAATTTTGAAAAAAAAATAGAACCGACTTCAAAATTGCTCTAAAAAGTGAAAAATAATTTTATTCTTTAAACACCATCGATAATACTTTTAAACATAATTTTTGAAGTTGGCGCAAAAACGATAGATAAGATCATTCACAGCCATAACTCAACTACAACTATAAATTTAACCAGGCATAGTTTCTTCACTACCACATACATTATGCATTGATAACAGCATATTTGAGTAACGATATAAATGTTTCATTCGTAACTTTGGATGCTTATCTGAAAAAAATATGAACGAAGCATGCTTACACTGGATTTTACGTTTTGTTTTTGCGCCAACTTTAAAAATTATGTTTAAAAGCATATCGATGGTGTTTAAAGAAAAATGACCCTAAACAATTTTGAGATAATTTTACAAAATAAATAAAAAATTTGCAGATATTTCCCATTACGTTCCAACGGCAGTATAATAAACCATTCCTGTACAGTGGTAAAGGTTCACTTCTTGCAAAAAACGGTACCTTTATCACTAAAGTTTCTCCTTTAATCGCCGCCTTATTTCAATCACCAAATCGACTCACGCCCAAATTTCTACGCCCCTTCATTTGCTACTATATAAGAGGCTTGTTCGAAAATACCCTAAAAATGCATTCACGAAACTTCCCCCTACAAACTGCTTAACGTTATTTTTAACAAATCCTTGAGATAACAATTACCCACGATGGCAAACCCTGAAAGATCAAAATAACCATCTCCTTTCCCATATATCCTTGCAGCTTTCGGTCAGTAACATCAGAAGAGCCAATCGCTTCCCCGGATAACATTGACCTACCTCTGCACTTTGGCATTCCAGTAAACCAGTACCCCTAACTCGGAAATATATTCCTAACTCAGGAAGAAAAAAAAAATCCTCAGAAATCATAGTGTGGCACATTTCCCCAGGGGTCTCATTCCGACTTCCACCAATCCTTACGCTTTCCGAGGTCCCTGGTGGGACGAATATCTGGCAAATGCAGACGAAAACGTTCTAGTCCATTACTTAAATTGAGACAGGGCGAGGCTGCCGTGTACTGGTACCGAGGATTGTACCACTGCTCGAATTTTGACGAGTCTTTTCACGCGTTCGATTGTGTGGGCGAAAGGGTTGAGCCCTCCCGACATTTCGACAGACGATTTCTAAAGCGACATTGTGAAAGAATTCCGCTTCTTCTGAGTTCAAATGGAAAACCGATTCGGTTTCAAGGGAAGCTTTTGAACTTCGGAAAGTATTTTAGTGTAATGAAAATATTTTTTCCAGGTTATTTTGTGGCATCTGTTGCTATAAAATGTGTGTCACTCGCATCTTATTTCTGAAACATTAAGAAAATGATGCTCAAATGACGGAAATTGTAATGTGTGGAAACAAAAGGATATCTTTTTGTTTTACCATTATTTTCGATCTTACGTTTCTGTACCTTCGAATTCTGATTCTGAATTCGATAACAAAAGGTTAAATAGGGTAAATCAGGGGAAATCGCCGCAACCGGGATAGATGCCGCACCCCTTTTATCTCTTGTAATTATTGATAGAAAGTAGTCAGAAGCTCTGTAAAGGTGTAAAATATTGTTTTTTAACCAGTGTATAGTCCCAATACGATGATTAAGTTTAGCTGCGCAGTCGTTATTTTGAGTTAAGTGCGTAATTTCCAGAAGCAGAGTGTTTTCGCGCTTCCACGCTACAGACCTGGGTTCGATTCTCGGGTTGGGCGCGGTCGACTCATCCTTTCATCCTTTCAGTAAGTTAATAAAATGAGTGCCAAGCGTGCTCGGGAACCAAACCCGGGAAGTTCCGCGTTCGGTTGGTCACTTTACCTTGAACATCTGCTTTGCACCTCAGAGCCCTCGGTCTCGTAAACTGATATGGGGACGGTCAAGCCCGACGAAAGGCCATGTGAGCCTAGTCAGAAACTATGAACCCGGGCCTTGTGCAGGCCCAGCTCGAAATCGAAGTAGTAAGAATTTTATAAATTTTATGGGGGTAGGGGGCCCTTCCGACCAAAGTGACAAGGGGCCCACCTTGACTCTCGGCGGCCCTGTTCACACTAGGCCTTGGGCCCCATAGGCTGTTGTGTCACTGAGTTTTGTTTAGTTTTACCATACTTTCCCAACCTCAAACCCTTACTCGTAAACACCTGATGCTAAAATATGTTTTGTCCAAAGAATATCGTCAATGACAGAACTGAGTTTAAAATTTTTGTAGAATAACGTGTGTATGAAGACGCCATTTTCTGTTTCAAGGGCAGGCAACTATGGTGTGCGGCTTCTGAACCGTACAACAATATGGGATATGTGCTGCACCACGTTCCAGTATACATACCACAGTTTGTCTCTTCGGGATACTGTTGTTATGAAAATTGAATTTTTGTCTTAACTATATCTTATTTTACTATCATACTGAGCTTTGTGTTACTAGAATAGGTTTTGTGGGTTTCATTAATGTTATGAACTTTCTACTTCTTTTTGCTAACAACGATCGTCGAAATCATTTGTTGTAGACACTGGCGTGTAGCTCAGTGCTAATACCGAAAGCACAATAGGAGGCAAATTCATCAAGTAAAGTACTGAGTCAAGTAAAGCTTACCACAAATCAATTTAAAACATGTAGAACCTGGAAGTAATAGTTAAAGTTAAAACAGTCCTTATATTTACTAAGAAACTAAATAAAATATCTCATTCCAAGACTTAGCCAGGTAAAGCACCTAATGGAGAAACCAGC
Source organism: Uloborus diversus (assembly GCF_026930045.1). Lineage (NCBI taxonomy): Eukaryota > Metazoa > Arthropoda > Arachnida > Araneae > Uloboridae > Uloborus > Uloborus diversus. Next base: position 19,507,399 of record NC_072737.1, on the reverse strand, counting down.
AGTACTCTTAGACGCTATGCAAATAAATCAAATTTAGGGTAATAATTTCAAAAATTTAAAAAATATTTTTAAAAAAAAATGAAAAACTTAATTTTTAATGGAATGATAACCCCACAACGGATCATCAGATATTGATGAATCTTCAAGCATTATCAAGTTTACTACAGTTGCCATCATTCAGTTTCCTTTTGCTTTTACTTAGTAAATAACACTCAGGTAATTATTGTTTGATTCTATTCGGGGTTGCCAGGCGCGGCATGAACTCCCGCACAATGTGCGCCGTCGTACCCCTAGGGTGACGCGTCGCAGTGTAATGGTTCAGAGAAAAATTCTTAAACATATTAAATATTTTTTTTATCGCTGTCCCCTCAGTTTAGCTGACACGAAATCCCCCCCCCCCCTGTTTTTCAGTTTCAATTATACCTTTTGGTAGGGAGGAAATTTGAAATGACGTAAAGTTAAAAAACAACGTTTAAATTGCTCAAATTGCAGTAAAAATGTCTAAATTTGTTTCAGGGTTAAAAGGTTAATGATTTTCAGTTCAAAGAAATAACATTGTTGATGAAATAGCATCCGACGAAAGTCGGTTGTCTTTTTAAGATGAAGTTCATTTCTTATAGATTCAAGTCAAGTCGGATGCCTTTTCATCCAGAAGAACATCCGATCTTAGCATTGAGATCGGATGTTTTTTCATTCACAAACTCATTTTTTTACTTAAAAGTCTGATTCCTTTTCATCCATAACTTCATTTCTTTGCTTTGCTATCGGATGTCTATTCATCTATAAGTTCATTTCTTTGCTTTGATGTCTGGTGTCTCTTCCTCCATAAGCTCATTTCTTTGCTTTGGTATTGGTATCGGATGTCTATTCATTTATAAGCTCATTTCTTTGCTTTGCTATCGGATGTCTATTCATTTACAAGCTCATTTCCTTGCTTTGATGTTGGATGTCTCTTCATCCATAAGCCATTGGGCAGAATCAAAGTAACGGACGTACCATTTGAAAATAAAAAAGTACAATGATTCATGATGTTTTATAGCTCATTTATTGATTTGCTGGTTAAAATTTTGGCATGTTTTGATCAAGTATAGCATTTCCTTTCACTCTGTACAAGTTTTCATTCTCATACATAAAATAAATCTGAGAACCATACATTTTTGCGAATGGTAACGGACGTACTATTTTTGGACAAGACTTTCAATAGAAGGCTAGTATTGATCAAAATTATGTGATTTACTGCATCTCATAAGTGAAAAAAAAATTTTCGTACTGATTTAAATGTACAAAGATTTAAAAACAATCACAACATTTAAAGAAATTTTTTCATTATGATGAAAAAAAAAATATTTTGTGTTGGTAACGGACGTACCAACAATGGTAACGGACGTACCTTTTCCAAAAGATCTAGCATAAAAATTAAAATAATTGACAAAAAGGTTTGTATGATTAAATCAGAACTTTCATATAGGATTTTTTAAATAATGTCGAACAAAGATGTCAATAATTGAAACATTAAACAGAGCCATAGTATTAACACAGTCATAATTAAAGCAGTAGTGTAATACAATGATAACGTTCAGGTCCATTGTCTATAAATATCTTGCTATTTTCATAAACATTTCACCTTATATCCAACATCCACTCGCGTCAGATTTGTAAGTTCAGCTATGAATAACAGTTTTTTGCATTTAATTGCAATTTTAACATGAACAAATGATCGTAATTTTTTAGCATTACAATAATTTTCCTCCTCTTCACAGGCTGTCCCATTTAATTTTCCACCCTTTTATTTTATCTATTCCTGAAAACTCATCGGTACAAGGATTTGATAGTCTTTTATAGATTTTATGTAATGTAAACTTAGGGTATTAGCTACAGCTGTTATCAAACCTTGTTAAATATTTATCAGTGTGCGGAATCGCAACATATTAAATATGTATTTTTAGATTGTCCTCCATTGCAAGTGAAACAAATTCTGAAGCGTCTCGAAGGCTCCCCCAATACCACCAAACATTCCTTTCCCAAGAAAAGTTGCAAATGATCTTGAGAATGTTTAAGTTTTCAAAACAATTTGAATTTCAAAATTATTATTTTTTTTTTAACCACGAAGAAACTCCATTCGGACATGTACTTTTCACTATTTGAGATACCTATAAACTCTGCTTTTTTCATAATCTAAATAGTCAGAAACTAACACATACCTTTTATTATTTTCTGTTAATCTATGCAGATCTAGTGTATAAAGTATATTGAGCATTTGCTCAGTGAGCGCTTTAAATTTTCTTTTGACTTTTAAATAAAATTTAAGAAATTCACCGGTGAAACAACTTAATTCACATACACTTTGCTTTTTAAATTGTCCATACTTTAACCATGTTAACCATACATTTGAATTAAGGATGGTTTCAGCTGCTTTTTCAGCAATTTTAATTGTAAATAGACATTAAAAATATTATCAATATGTATAACCAAAAAGTTTTAGCTTTTTTTTTTTTTAATCGCAAAACTAAAAAAAAAAAAAAAATTAAAATATCCTTTCCAAAATAATCTTTTTATTGTTCTTTTTTTTTAAATTTTGAAGTAAAATGATAGACAATTTGATAAAAACAAATGCTTTATGTATTTAGAATATAAAAATAATCTAAAATTGTAAAAAAATGGAAGATCTAAAAAGGCCTAATTTTGGTTGATCTACTTAATTATTTTCGTCAAATAATAATTATTTTTAGTATGATGTTGTTGTTTAACTGAAACTAAAAGTAAGCCTATGATTTGGAAGTTTCCTGCTAAATCATATAATAAAAACTTATGGCATCATTTTAAACCGAATTTGGTAACGGACGTAACAAAGTAAGTCAGAAAAAACCATAAGCATTTTTAGACGTATTAAATCTATTGTTAAAAAAAACTTTATTAACTAATCAGAACCTTTGAATAATAAGCAAATAAAACAGTTGAAAAGAAAAAATATATTTGATATTTTCCTTCTTAAATACGTAGTCTAACTTATCACCCTTGCGTACTACTGTTTCTAACTAATTGATAGTTGCCAAAACATGAACTCAAAATAAAAATTATGTTGCAAATATAAGCATTATTAACACACATTCAAAATCTGCAAGGTTTCATCTTTGAAATGAGGTATCATTCAAGTTTTTATGGAAAATTTGAATTTTTGAGAAAAAGTTTAATTTGAGATGATTTTACCCCATTTCTTAGCATTGATGTTGGATGTCTTTTTATACATAACCCCTTTTTGTATGTTGCATCTGCAAAGTTTTTCAACATTTCCTTTTAATTCCGAAACGCTTGTCTGAAATTGTATTGCTATTTGCATTTTAGAAGTTTTTTTATATGTATTTTTTTGTTAAATAAAGACTCTACTAGTCGACCCGTGCGGAACTCCGCACTGTACTTCGAATCGTTTCATAAGGCATTTCGCTCTTTAAAAATTTCAAAGAAAGAATATTATGAAGAAAAACCGAAAAAAGTAAACGGAAAAAAGTAAGCGCACAAGAGAAGGCATGTAATTTGAAGACATCAGTTACAAAACCTCGTTAAATACAACGTTGTGATAATTTGATCATCGCTCCCCTTTTGGTTGTATGTATTTTCAATGCAAATATAAATATCATTAAAAGTGTGGATGAGTGACTCGTGAAAAATCAGTAATTTTGCATGTGAAAAAAGAGGTTGTGGCAAATACAGTCCTGCCCATGTGAGCATCTGACGGAAAAAAAAGAAACATTAAAGAGATATTTAGTGGCACGGATTCAAACTGGCGCCCTTCTGATTAACAGTACGACGCTCCAACAAACCTAGCAACTGTGCCTTCCTTTTCGAATGCTATTCATTAAAGGAATGCGTAATAAAACACAGTAAAAAAGTTTTTCGCCGAAAAAAATATAATAAGATCATGCGTCTATGTTTTGTCATTAGCCAGCATGATACGATTTAAAATTATTCGTAAAACATGGAATTTGATTAAAGAATGAGGAAGAACTCACGTAGCGATTGAAACACACATTCTAGAGAAGTAATAAATTCGGTTGAAAAAATAAGTGTTTTTATTTTTGAATATTCAACAATTTCCTATAGCAGGCTTCTTTAATCTGTACGGCTTAAAAGCCCGCACTTGTTTTTCTTTTAATCGAACACTTAAAATCCAAGAGTTTTTTGTGAGAAGCTTAGCAATAGTTAAACCTACCTTTTTATGAATAGTTTAGTCATAGTCTGGTAAAGACAGTCAAAACACTTAAAACTGTATTATAAAACGAGTTCTTATTGAGGTACATTTTAAAAATCCACTTCCTTCCCTTTTTTTAAGTAGCTAGTAATGTTCCACCCACAAATTGTTCCTGAAGAAAGAATGTAGCAAACGAAGGTACGGGACCTATTCCATACCTTCGTTTGCCATCTTTAAGCTTGACCATTTTTAATTGAAAAAAAAAAAGAAATAATAATAGTCGATTGAAATGTGAAGCGGTATGAATTGACAGCTTACTCCTTTTCCAAGTCGGTAAAGAACATAGAACTTATATTATGGCGGTTATTTTTCAAAAATGAGAATTGCATCAAGTGAATGACTACATTTATAAATCATTTTTTAAACATTTTATCGGAAGATTAATATTCGTTAAACTATTTCGGATCTTTACTATAATAATAAAGCTGAAAGTCTCTCTGGATCTCTGTCTGGATATCTGTCAGGATCTCTGTGACGCGCATAACGCCTAGACCGTTCGGCCGATGAAATTTGGCTCAGAATTAGTTTTTAGCATGGGGGTGTGCACCTCGAAGCGATTTTTCGAAAATTCAATTTTGTTCCTTTTCTATTCCAATTTTAAGAACATTTTACCGAGCAAATTATCAAAAGGTGGATGAGTGAATTACCAAATTATCATAACGTGGATCCGTAACATGGATGAGCAAATGAATTTTGCAAATTGGCGAGAAATTCATCATCCATTATTTGGAAATATACAGGCGAACCAAATGAACTTTTAATTTTCTACTACGGGCAAAGCCGTGCAGGTACCACTAGTAAGTAATATAGTGCGTGACCATCTTCTCAAAGAACATATTTAAATGGCTATAATTCAACAAGATAGTTTTTATCATATATTTTGAAAGAAGTTTAAATTCGGTTTAATGATTAGTTTCTGGGACCCTTCCATGAAAAGTTTCCCAAATAAAATTGATCGAACCAAAACTAATAAGAGTAGTGCTAAAGAAAGAAGCTTTAATACAACTGATAACCCGAAGAAAGATAAGTTGGAACAGGTCATGGAAGAAAAGAAGCGTAAGGCCGGTAAGAAAATGTTATGTTGGCTCAAAAAGAGCAACAACTTGTTAACGGTTCCGGTGCAGCTTCAACTTTTATGCAAGGACGACACAGTTCTTGAGAAAACCACAGGAGATTTATTTACACTATGTACAGGAAAGATCGTCAACAACTGCTAAATTAATCATCAGCAATTAAGCAAATATCACTCAACGCCGTAAACTCAACGGTTACACACGTACTTACATTCAAATACGCAAAACAAAACAGCGAAATGCCTCGCAATAAACAGAGCTAATACACAGAGCAAAATAAATGCTCTCAGCCCAACGGTTCAGACGAGACTGACTTTTTATCATGCGGCGACTATTTATTAACATCGAAAAGTTTCCACAATATTCGAAATGCTTCTCGAAAATCGTAGCGTAGACCGTTATCTTATTTTTTTTTCCATTCACAAATTTTATCATTCAGAAATGAGGGGCCCGTATACTTCAGCCGAATGTATGGGGGCTGTATATTCATTACAAGAAACTATTTACAGGATTTGTAACAAACTATTTTTACATGGCATTCAAACTTTTGTGAGAAAACAGACGAAAAGTGTTAACGTGGATAACATTGTTACATTGGTTTTTACATTTTTTTTTAATATTCAAAAACGAGTTGATGTGTGCATCACATGACTTCCTTTTACGCTGATTTAATGATAATAGTGTCTTGGAGTAAGCAAAAAAACTTTAAATATTTTTGCCCCAAGTTTGTTGCGAACTGAAGCATAAAAACGTTTTATACAACTTAATTTTCCCAATATTGGACATTTTAATGTTATTCAATGGTTAACCCTCTAAATATCGCCAATAGTGGCCAAAATGAAACCAGATTGAAAAAAAAAAAAAAAAAACCCACCAAATTTGTCGCCAAGTTGGCAAAAAAACTTGGCGACCAAAAGCTTGGCGATATATTGCCAAGTGTTTGCCAAATTCTAACATATCTTTAGCTGGCATTGAAAATTCACAATGATTTCCCCCCAAAAAAGGTGTAAAAGAGCCCCTTTGGAACATCCGAATGCAACCAAAAGGAGAGGTGCACAACTAGACCCCACCAGGAGTCTACGTACCAAATTTCAACTTTGTAGGACTTGAGTTATGCGAGGTACATACGCACATACACGCATACATACGTACATACAGAAGTCAAGAGAAAAATCGTTTTAATTAATTCAGGTATTGTCAAAATGGATTTTTCGGGTATTTTCCCGTTCTTAGACATATATCCACGTGTGGTCGGGTTAAAAAACGAATTCAGTATTCATTCGGAGGCGAGCAAAATGGAAATTAAGGCCGATTTTTGGGTGAAACTTTTTTCTCAAATACAATACTTCCTTTACTTCGTAAAAGGAAGTAAAAAGTAACAAAAACATTTTTTGTGATAAACAAGATGAGTTTTAATTCAATGAATATTTTTTCCCTATATTTTACCTTTCAGCACCCATTATTCCAGACTTCCACAAATGCTTGTCTGAAAGACTGAAACTCATTTTACACCATAAATTGAAACTATATCATTAATATCGTGATACGTTTTTATCACGAGGGTAATAAAAACGTATTTTTAATGGCATTTTGGGAGGAGTGAGACTCGAAAATTAGACCTAAGTGCTAGGCTTCAAAGTTTTATTATGAATTTAATACAAATCTCTGATTGACAAATCTGAACCTTTCACATAAATCTTACTCTTCTGATGAATTTGTATTCCTGCCCTACATTCAAGGTGCTCCAGCAATCCGGAAGCAGGGTTGAATTCAATGATAAATCGATCGATTTTATTCCAATAGATATAAATCTACTAGACTGGATCGTTTGATTCATCCTGATTTTGGATTGATTTCTCGGACAGTCTCTAAACTTGATTCAATAATTTCACGTAGACTAGTTGAGATCATGTGAAACCTCACATTATTGAACCCCGTAAGAGTGTCAATTGTATTTGCAACGAGATGCTTAAACAGGAATTCAAGAAAGTCAAATATTAATAGGGGAATGTGGGGCAAAGTGAAATTGTTAAGATAGTTTAGCTTTTTCAAAATAAACAAATTAGAATTTTGTTTTGAAAATTACAGTACATAAAGGAAGAGCAATCTATTTTATAATAAAACTTGCATTGAATCGTTATTTGATATTTTTGGCATTAATTTTGTGCTTTCAAAAAAAAAAAGTAAAAGTGGAAAATTTCCAATCTTTTCTCTTATGGGTGCAAAGTGAAAAATGAAATATTTTTCAAATGAAATCCTTTCTAATCAATTGCAAAAAGTATTTTTGTTCAAATAGATGAAAATATAAAAGAATGAATCGATAAATGAAAAGATAATAGACTAAGAGCTGGCTACACAAAAAAAGTACTCATAAGGTACATTAAAAATTTCTGTATGGAATGAAAGTACATACATAGCCAAGCATTTATGGCTTGGTCTGCCAGGGCGGTTAAGGGACCGGGCGGGTTGGCGGAGGATCAAAGATCACCAATTTTTAGCAGGAAAACTGCAGATTTCTGCATGAAAACTGCAGTTTTTCTGCGCCACTGATCAGTTCAGCGCCACTGATTAAGCTATGGATTTTAGGAAAAAAATGCTGGAATGATTTTGGAGATGGCAGATGGATGGCCAATCTCTTTTGCGCGTAGTCATACTTGGACACTTTAGCCAGAGGTTTTTCCCTACCCCAATGGCGCCCACCCCCAAATGTTGCATAGCAAACCCCCCTCCACCTTACCTTCCTCAAAAAAGAAATTCCCTCTAATAGAGTGATTAAAAATCGGATTGACGTTTAAAAATCGGATTCAAAAATAAAAACAGCGCATTCTGCGTCATGACCCCCCCCCCTCTCCTTCCCTGTCTTCGCCGCCATTTTTGGGCAGTAATGCTCTTTAGCCATTATTATTGAAACAACGTGCTAGAATGTTTTTGGAGATGGCCGATGGCTGTTCTCTACTACTTGTCTTAATATTTAGAAACTATAGGAGGGGTAATCCCACCAGAAAATGGTGCCCCCCCCCAAATTTTGCAGCGTCCCCCCTAAAATAAGGAAACCCCAGGAAAATGAGAGTAACTCCACGTTCGAGAACCGCCATGAAACTTTTCAACTGCTCATTCTGCGTCATGAACCTCCCTCCCCTCTTCTCCGTGTTCGCCGCCATTTTTGGGCACTAATGCTCTTTAGCTATTATTATTGAAATAACATGTTCTAATGTTTTTCGAGATGACCGATAACTGATCTCTACTACGTGTCTTAATATTCAGAAACTTAAGGAAAGGGTACTCCCCCCCCCCTCTCAAATTTTGCAGCGAGTCACTATTTTTTGGTAGGGTAGAATCCATCCCTAAAGTTTCTGAATATTAAGATACGTAGTAGAGATCAGACATCGGCCATCTCGAAAAACATTCGAGCACGTTATTTCAATAATAATGGCAGAAGAGCATTAGTGCCCAAAAATGGCGACGAAGGGGGGGGGGGGCTTTAAGACGCAGAATGCGCCGTTAAAAAGTTTCATGGCTGTTCTCGAACGTGGATTTACTGTCATTTTTCTGATGTTTCCTTCTTTTAAAGGGGAGTGAGGCTGCAAGGTGGAGAATCCATTTTTCTGGGAAGGCCCCAGCTGTTTGTGTTAAGACACGTATCAGAAGATCCCAGCCATCAGTCATCTCGAAAAACATCGGAACACGTTGTTTCAATAATAAATGAATAACATTAGTGCCCAAAAATAACGTTAACTGAGGAAAGGGGGGGGCTCATAACGCAGAATGCGCAGTTGAAAAGTTTCATGGCGGTTCTCGAACGTGGAGTTACTCTCATTTTCCTGGGGTTTCCTTATTTTAAGGGGGGTGCTGCAAAATTTGGGGGGCAACATTTTCTGAGGGGGATTACCCCTCCATAAAGTTTCTAAATATTAAGACACGTAGTAGAGATCAGCCACAGGCCATGTCGAAAAACATTCGAGCACGTTATTTCAATAATAATGGCTAAAGAGCATTAATGCCCAAAAATGGCAGCGAAGACGGGGAAGGAGAGGGGGGGTCATGACGCAGAATGCGCTGTTTTTATTTTTGAATCCGATTTTTAAACGTCAATCCGATTTTTAATCACTTATTTAGAGGGAATTTCTTTTTTGAGGAAGGTAAGGTGGAGGGGGGTTTGCTATGCAACATTTGGGGGTGGGCGCCATTGGGGTAGGGAGAAACCTCTGGCTAAAGTGTCCAATTATGACTACGCGCAAAAGAGATTCGCCATCTGCCATCTCCAAAATCATTCCAGCATTTTTTTCCTAAAATCCATAGCTTAATCAGTGGCGCCCTTTATAGTTCAAAATCACCCCCCCCCCCTTATACAGATCACCCCTCGTTCTGAAAAACAGAAAGAAACACTGCCATATACGTGTACTACCTACCCGCTCACATACGTAATCTCATGACATAATTGTAACTAAAATACTTGTATCTAAACACATCAATGTAACTAGTGTAATCAAATGAGTACCACATTTTGTTTTGCGCGAAAATGCCTAATTTTAAACGGGAATAGCCAAATGTGCTGCGTTTTCTTTACAAAATCTGCAGAAGTTTACCTGCAGAAATTTTGAAGAGTTCTGCAGATATTTTAAAGATTTGAGGCTTTACCTTCAGAAAAACTGCAGTTTTCATGCAGAAATCTGCAGTTTTCCTGCTAGAAATTGGTGATCTTTGATCCTCCGCCAACCCGCCCGGGTCCCTTACCCGCCCTGGCAGACCAAGCCATAAATGCTTGGCTATGTACGTACTTTCATTCCATACAGAATTTTTTACTGTACCTTATGAGTACTTTTTTTGTGTAGCCAGCTCTTGGTCTATAATGAAACAAGAAACTAATAAATAAATAAAATTAATAAATATATGAGGAAAAATAAATGACAGAGGATGAATAAGAAAAAAAGCGAATGAATGAATAAATGAGTAAATTATTAAATGAAGGAATGTAAATAAGTTGATTAATAAATGAATACGTAAGCAATGTAGTAAATGATTGAATGAGTAAAAAAATGAACTATTTCACTTTGTCCCACATGCACTTGATTAATTGCAAAAAAATATTTGAAATACAAATAAGCTTAATAGTAACAAAACAAATACTGCACCGAATATTAGTACGTCTGAATTAACAATTAAAACGTTAATAACAAAAACTTTATTATTAAATAATAACAAAAGTAGTTTTTGATTTACAACAAAATATTACAATATGAATATCAATTTTTGAAAATTGCTTGTATTATCGTATTCTTTGATTTTCAGAGGCCATTTTTTGGAATAGACAACTTGTGTTACTACATAGTTAAAATATTACTAGATAGATGGCGCTAAAAGCAGAGTAAATATTTAGCAATTTCACTTTGCCCCGATAGTTCACTTCGCCCCACATTCCTTTACTTTTATTACTGCTGGCACATCGAATACATTTCCATATCTGTGTACTTTCAAACTGTGCATATTAGAAGCAGTTACAGTGCGTAATAAGTTGACGAAACGTAGAGTCAACTCACACTTAGTACACATGGACGAGCATTATGTGTATTATAGAGTAAGATAGAGATGACACGTAAAACTAAGAAATTGTAGCCGGGAGCTGCACCGATGTATTCCAAGTAAAAGCTATTTGATAAAGATCTTGTGATGCATTTTGATTCATAACATTTGATTACTGAATCTCAATTGGTAGTTGCCGTCCGCCCTGTCTAGTGGTCAGAGGAGTCTGACTGAGATGGGGAGGTCCCGGGTTCGAATCCCGGCTCGGACATGGACTTTGTGTTCCTTCCTTTGTGTGAATGTGTTGTTGTGTTGTGAATGGTTGCCAACGCTATAAACGAGTCCTTATGGCATGGGTATGTTGTGGAAGTCGGACTGCACACCAAATTACGGTACAGTTGCAAAAGTTTAGCAGCGCACCCCAAATTCCTAGCCTAGCTGGCACACGAAAACAACAACAATTGGTTGCGAATTTAGTCCTAGATATTGTTGCAAGTTTATGAAGCACGTTTTTGAAATTGCATTAAATTAAGAATTAAATCGCAAACCCTATCCGCCAATTACTTTATTCGGTCTCTTCGCGAGATTGGCGATAACCATGTTCGCAAAGCAATCACGTTATCACAACCCCGTCCATTTTCTCACCCATGTATCTCATAATTCCTACTTCAATTTCATCTTTTTTTTTTTTTTTTTTTACCAGAGACGTGGCCTTTCTACTTAAATTTCTTTACTCTATGATGTGATGTATACTGAGTGCGTAGTGATGAAATCATTATTGTACTCGTCCATTTCATGAAAAGTGGCCATTTGGGTGGGGAAAAAATCTCCAAATATTCCCCTGATCTTCTTGAGAAAGTCTTCAGACTATTTCATAGTTGGGCAGAAGAAAAAAAAACTTAAAATTTTTCGAAGAAAAAAAAAATCCTAAACTGCAGTTAAACAAGATTTGTAGCAGATTTTCTGAAATGTAATCTACATGTAGCATGTCCTTGTATTAACATTATATTTCTAAGCATTTCCTAGTGCCGATTTAAGTTTCACGGTTAAACTGGTGTTGGTTTATCTTGCAGACTAGTTTTTGATTTTTGATCTGCGTCGCAGACTGCTGAAACAAACTCTGCTATCAGGAATATTCTAAATTTTTGGTGATTAACTCTTAAGAGACAGTATTTTTATACTAGAAAATCGCCCGTCATGGTATGACGGGTGAAAATTGCTTCTACATTTGAACGAAGTCATTGCTTGTTTGGTGATAGTTTGTTAATTGAAATTTTAACCCTAACTCCAGTGAATGAACCCTAAACTCCAGTACTTAGCGTTAATAGTTGACCACTTTGTCGTTTCTTCACTCTCCTAAAATGACAGTCTTACCAGTAAAACAGTTAAGTGACTGAATCCAGTTCAGCCTCGGCAAAATAGAGCATTTCCATGCGTGTCAAACATTACCAAAAAATATTAACAAATTATCATACCGTGGTGCGAGTTTCATTGTTGATGACGTCAGGAGCGTTACTCGATCATTCGCTATTATATATATGAAGATTTGTTTACCAGTAAAACAAAGCACAGCATCATTTTAGATGCAGAACTTTTAATGATTTTCAGCATGCCTTTAATCATTCTCTTTATCGCCTCTCGCGATCAAATATGTAGTCCATTGTATAAAATTACAACTTCAAGGCTTCCTTCCAACAAAATAATCCTTTCATCGTCTACCCCGGAGGAATTTTCACTTCGCCACGCACGTCACGCTCGTGTTGGCTACTTCATGAATATGGAAAAGATCCAGCATTGTTCGCGCCGGGAGGTCTTCTTTCTTTTTTGAATGCCCCCCAAACCCACCTTTCCGGAAGGGTTTTTGGAACGTTTACACTGCTCTGTGGACACTCTGAAGATGTCGTTTGGATTGCCTTTGGCAGAGCTGCAGAAAGCAAAGGCGGGCCTCTTGTCATTTATGTCGCCCCTCCCGCCCCCCAAAAAAGAAGAAAGAAAAGAAAAGGGGGAAAGAAGAAGAAAAGGGGGAAATAAGAGGAAAAGGAGGGGGGAATCAAAACTACTCACTAGAAAACAATTAACTCTATTTCAAGCGCCACAACAGTTCATACTAAAAGAGTAAATTTTAATTAATCTTTACGTTTTTTCTTATTTGGAGTTCCCCTCTCCCCTTTTCTTTCTTTTTTTTCCTCTTCTTTTTCGTTCTTTCTTTTTTTTTTCGTTAGTGTCGCCGCCCCCCCCCTTCCAAAGGCCCAGGCCCCTAGTTTCCGACAAGGCTGACATGGCCTCTCGTCGGGCCTGGTCATTGGTATTGTAACGGATCCGGTGCGACTTCGAACATTCTTGAAAGGGCGACACAGTTCTTGATAAAAACACAGGAGCTTTATTTACACTATGTACAGAAGAAATCGTTAACAACTGCTAAATTAATCATCAGCAATTAAGCAAATGTCACTCAACACCGTAAACTCAACGGTTACACACGCATTTACTTCCAAATACGAAAAACAACACTGCTAAATGCCTCGCAATAAACAGAGCAAATACGCTCTCAGTTCGAATTCTCAATCGAAACTAAACTTTTTATCACGCGGGACGCTTTTATAAGCATCGAAAGAAATCTCTCAAACATTCCACAAGATTCCAAACGCTTCCCGAAAATAGTAGACCGGTATCAAATTTTATCAATGAACAAAAAAGAAATAGGGGATCGTATACTTTAGCCGAATGTATAGGAGTTGTATTTTCATTACGGGAAACTATATACAGGTTACGTTACTACAATAATTACTATTTACAGAATTTGTAACAGTATTGAAGGGGATAAGTATGTGATCCAGAGAATTGTAGTAAAATGGCATTTATTGTTGTGAAAAACTCAAACATTCAAAGAAACTCCTGAAACATGAATGACATTTTCAAAAACTACTAGGGAGCACTACGACTTGCTCGCTACCACTCAGCAACTCCAGAAAATTGCTTCGCAATCTTATTTAGTTAAATCGCCAGCTAGGAAGAATTGGATTAAAATATGCGTTACGATTAGAACAAAATGAAGATCCCACTGCCCCTCTCGTAGAAAATGGAATAGAAATCAGATCCATTTTTACGATATCTTTTTTAACGTATTACTTACTATACGAACTTATAAATTGAAAAATTTAATTTTGTTCTCGCGTGCTATCTTTGTACAGCGTGTCTGCATTTAACTTGCAAGACCTCCATTTTCGCTGCCGTTAGCTCTGGATTCAATTGCAAATATGGTCAAAATGTGATGTACAGTTAAGATATGAAAGTTTGAAGGGGAAAAAAAAATTAGTGAAGAAATACGAAAGCTACTTTTTGTATGATTCCCAAAGTCCCCCACATTGCATTCAGGGAAATAATCCCCATTGAAAAGCAATACAAACACACGAAAATGTCAAACATATCAAAATTCAAGGAGATAATATTCGAGTTCAAATTTAGTAGGGACCGTGCTGAAGGTGAGATTGCAACGCATGGCCCTTTCAGAATACCACATGTTGTCAAAATAAAAAAACAAAATATTTTTTTTTTGTAATCTTACTACTATTATATATGCGAAAGTTTGTCTGTATGGATGTATGGATGTATGGATGTTTGTTACTCTTTCACGCAAAAACTACTGAATGCATTTTGATGAAACTTTACAATAATATAGCTTATGCATCAGAATAACACATAGGGTAATTTTCGTCCCATTATGGGGGGCAAAAACACAATTTTCATATAAATTCTCTAATATGGGGGTGAAAAAATACTTGCACATATTAACATTATATGTCCATCGAAAGCTCTGATTTTTCTGCTGAAGATGGCACCTGTTCGAAATTTCTAAGTAGAATAAAAAACGAGTTATGAGCTCTTTAGTTCCATGTTCGAAGGCTTTCCTTAACTCAATACAATATTTAGTGTATCATCTCAACTCCCTGTCGATAACGACTATTGTTGTATTGTTGACTATCTTTGCTTTTCGTGACTGTTCAAGGCTTTTCTCAAGTCAAATCTTGAAGTAAGATTTTTGCACAAGATTGGCAAATAATACATGGATTTGGCTGATTTTTTTCTATTTTAATGCAACTTTGAGGCAATTAATGTTTTTTTTTTTTTTATTTGTATTGACTGTGTATTTAATCGATCAGCTGGAATCTAGCCAAACTTTTTTTGTGGAATCATTTCAATAGCTAAGGCATTTGACATTTTTTTCAACTGTCGCTGTTTTTGAAGCTTAAGACTACGCAATACTGTTTCTCGGTTTTCACCATGTAACCAAATATCGCCATTTCTTTGATATTTCTTTTTTTTTAATTTGTTAACACGTAAAATAATTCGCCAACTAATTCGCAAATTCATAAACAGCGCAAAAACTTCCATTACTTTGTCTTTGCACACAATTTCAAACAATTGCCAAATTTTTACTGTTTATTGGAAACATTTCGGGTAGCATCATTGTTGACCCTATTTTGGGACGATTTTTACGGTAAGAAGCTACACATTATACAATAATTTAGATTGCCGGTGTAGCGCTGGCGATTATGTATTTGATGGAGATCGGGATTATAAGGGAACTGTTTCACATTATTTAAGAATAGTTGACCTCACTCGAATTGGATTTTTTGGGAATTACCCAAACTGACTTCCTTACAACTCCTGAACGTTTTCGTGATTTATTTTTTGTGATTTTTGGGTTTCTTCTCAGTTTTGCACACATTTCATTTACTCCCTTTCCCCCTAATTTTTAGTTAAAATCATACCTTTTGATACATTCAAGGGGGCAGGCAATTTGAATGTTGGCGAAACTAGAGACAAACAATGTTTTGGTAACTATTTGACCTCTTCCTGTAATGAACATTAACTTGAATCAATTGAAAAAAAAAACTACATCAACGTGAGCGAAGCCGCGGGCAAGAGCTAGTTGATAAATAAATTCCAATGTTATGCTATGATATGCAAAAGCACAGTATAAAAGCTCAATTTGAACTAGTATGTTGTGGCTATTACGAAACTTTCTTCTATATTTTTCTTTTTTTTTCTGATCCCTCTCCATGCTTGATGAGGAAGAAATATTCCCAACAAAAATAAAATTTCACATGAAAAAACTTGACGACCATCCCAATGTCTGAATTATTGCAAAAGCAAAGCAAAGAGCGAAAAATGAAAGTTATTTTAAAAGCCTTGCTTGAATTAATTACAAATATTTCACTTGTTAACAAACATAAGATGGCAACAGTTAAAAATTTTGAATCATTGAGATAATATTTCCGATCATTTCCATACAATTAAAATCACGAGAAATACGTAGACGAGAATCTATTACGACTTATCTTTCTTATTGTTGCATTAATAAAGCTATTTTTATTCGCAAAAAAAAAAAAAAAAAAATCAACACCTCTTGGAGCGATTGGCGTCCAAATTGAACCAAAGCCTGTTTACATATGGATTCACATATATTCCAAATTTCAACCAGAACGTAGCATTACTTCTTGAGATAGGGCACTCACAATGGAAAAAAAGAACGGGTGATTGCGCTACCCCCTTTTTAGCTGTTGACACCAAAATAAAATCAGCTCTTATACCCACTAAGGGTTACTTGCCGATAAATTTTTCTTTCATTCCGTTCATTATTTCTTGAGATACAGCAGTCACAATTCACGACAAAAAACGTTCTATAGCTCAGCCCCCGTTTGAGTTATTGACACCAAAATTGAATTAGCACCTGTTCCTGTTAATGGCAACATATGGACCAAATTTTGTTTAATTCCGATAGTTACTTCCTGAGGAATAGCAAGCACGCGTAACTCAAAAAACGTCCCATTGCTCCACCCCCCTTGGAGAGATTCGCGCCAAAAACCAATGGGCACAAGTTCACATAGCGGCACATATGTGTACCAAATTTCGTTCGATTTCATGCGGTAGTTTTTGCTGTAGAGCGGCCACAAAAAACTGGTCACACACAGACGTGACACACACACACACACACACACACACACACACACACACACACACACACACACACACAGACAGACATTTTCCAAAAATAGTCGAAATGGACTCAGCAAACCTCAAAACGTTCGAATCCGTCAAAATTCGAAATTCGAAAATTTGCACGAATCCAATACTTTCTTCTATATATTAGATATAGAAGAAAGTAAAAATCACTATATCAGAGCAACAATAGGATATCTTACTGTTATTCCTGGGATTAGATGTTTTACTGTTGCTCTGAGGCGACGATATGCAATGCACTAGTATTTTTTTAAACATATAATTTTAAAGATTTGATATCGAACGAAGCTAAATGACTTCCAAACATCATGCCGTTTTTTAAAAAAAATCATTTGCTTTCTTTTCGTGGTATTTTTTTTAACTAGGAGGGAGGGGGGGAGTCTCCGGTGCCCTGCTCGCTTTGCTCGCCAACCCTCGCTCCCCACCTGCAAAAAAAAACGAAAAAAGGGGGAAAAAAAAACCTCCCAGGTCCGATAAATAAAATAAAATACAAACTAAAAAATATATTTAAAAAAAAAATCTGTACCTCAGAACCAAAAGGACGTCAGCCCAAAAATTGCGATTTTCCGTTTATTAGTGCATTGTACGTAGACTATCCGCATCAAGCCGTAATTCTTTAAAAAAAAAAAAAAAAAAAACTTTTCAATTTTTTACCTGGGTTAAAAGAGCGCGTGTCCCACCCTTTGATTGCGCCAGGAAAATGGTTTTCCTCTCTCCTGTAAAATTATCATAATGTGACTTACGTCCAGCTGGCTCTGAGATACAGAATTGATGATTTAAGCGTTTTTCCCCTGGACTTCCTGTAAACTGTTTTTATCAATTCATGTCTCCTGCCCCTTAAGGTTTTGAGAGGTGATGCAGGTCGGGATGGCTTTAACTGGATGCCCTACATCCAGCGGTACCAGTATTGCCCTGGTAGACACTGACAGTAAAGTGGAGATAGGGTGACAGACACAGAGACGGACAAGCACAGGCTTTAATAGCATACATTTAATTCTCTTTTTTTCTCCGTGCATGAGTGTGTGTGTGTTTTAATCGTTTGGTTTATTGCAATGTTAAATACGCTTGCTTGGATATATATATAAACTAGTATGTTGTGGCCATCACGAAACTTTCTTCTACATTTTTCTTTTTTTTTTTTTTCTGATCCCTCCCCATGCTTGACGAGGAAGCAATATTCCCAACAAAAACAAAATTACACATGCAAAAACTTGACGACCATCCCAATGTCTGGATTATTGCAAAAGCAAAGCAAAGAGCGAAAATTGAAAGTTATTTTAAAAGCCTTGCTTCAATGAATTACAAATATTTTATTTGTTAACAAACATAAGATGGCAACAGTTAAAAATTTTAAATCATTGAGATAATATTTCCTATCATTTCCATACAATTAAAATCACGAGAAATACGCAGACGACAATCTATTACGATTTATCTTTCTTATTGTTGCATTAATAAAAATATTTTTATTCGCAAAAAAAAAAAAAAAAAATCAACACCTCTTGGAGCGATCGGCGTCAAAATAGAACCAAAGCCTGTTTACATATGGATTCACATATATTCCAAATTTCAACCAGAACGTAGCATTACTTCTTGAGATAGGGCACTCAAAATGGAAAAAAAGAACGGGTGATTGCGCTACCCCCCTTTTAGCTGTTGACACAAAAATAAAATCAGTTCTTATACCCACTAAGGGCTACTTGCCGATAAATTTTTCTTTCATTCCGTTCATTATTTCTTGAGATACAGCAGTCACAATTGACGACAAAAAACGTTCTACAGCTCAACCCCCGTTTGAGTTATTGACACCAAAATTGAATCAGCACCTGTTCCTGTTAATACCAACATATGGACCAAATTTTGTTTGATTCCGCCAGTAACTTCCTGAGGAATAGCAAGCACGCGTAACTCGAAAAACGTCCCATTGCTCCACCCCCCTTGGAGGAATTCGCGCCAAAAACTAATGGGCACAAGTTCACATAGGGGCACATATGTGTACTAAATTTCGTTCGATTTCATGCGGTAGTTTTTGTTGTAGAGCGGCCACAAAAAACTGGTCACACACAGACGTGACACACATACATACACACACACACACACACACACACACACACACACACACACATACATACACACACAGAGACAGACAGACAGACATTTTCCAAAAATGGTCGAAATGGACTCAGCACACCTCAAAACGTTCGAATCCGTCAAAATTCGAAATTCGAAAATTTGCACGAATCCAATACTTTCTTCTATATATTAGATATAGAAGAAAGTAAAAATCTGATTATCTTACAAGTATGTTTTAATATAGCATTTTAAATTGAAAAATGCTTATGTTTAATCTTTACTAATAATAAAGCTGAAAGTCTCTCTGTCTGGAGCTCTGTCTGTCTGGATGTCTGGACCTCTGTGACGCGCATAGCGCCTAGACCGTTCTGCCGATTTTCATGAAATTTGACACAAAGTTAGTTTGTAGATGGGGGTGTGCACCTCGAAGCGATTTTTCAAAAATTCGATTTTGTTCTTTTTCTATTCCAATTTTAAGAACATTTTCCAGAGCAAAATTATCATAAGATGGACGAGTAAATTAATAAATTATCATAACGTGGGACCGTAACATGGGCAAGCCAATTGGCGAGAAATACACCATCCATTATTTGTAAATGTACAGGCGAACCAAAAGACCTTTCAATTTTCTACTACAGGCAAAGCCGTGCGGATACCATTAGTAGTTAATAGATGTCCACGCCAATTTTCGTCCGATCACGAAAATGATGCACCTGTCCATCATTTGAGAAGCGAGTTCATTTCTTAATAGAGGTAGAGAAGGAAGAAAGGACGCGAGCCATATTTACGAGTTACGCGATATCTTGGGAATAAAAATGTTTTTTTTTTCCAAGTTTTATGAAAAAGAAAATACTTCTTTGACTATAGGAGGCTAAAAAAAAGGTGACATTGCAACAAACCATTCACAATTTACCGCCTGCAATATTTTATTAATTCATAACTTATTTCAATTTGAATTGCAGTAAATATATCTTAATAAATATAAAATATATACAAATATATTATTGTGAAATAAATAATAGTTTTACATATTTTTTTTAAATAATATATAAAAGTATTATTTATTTTACAATAATATTTGAAGTAATTCAATTCATAATTTATCGTGTGCTGATCGTAGTTTGATGGTGTTTATTATCAAAAATCTGATGCGGACCTCATACTACTACCTTTTGCGTCTATTAAGTAATAAATGTTTTTAATAATTCAAAAGAATGGGTGTATGTACGCATGTTAGAAGCAATGCTTCTTAAATGAATAGCTTTTTAGAATTCTTTTCTATACCCCTAAAAGAATGATGAACATAGACGGTGAATTGGATACCACACCGAGAAGTGGATACTTTTCGGTGGTACTTCACTTGGCTCATTTTAAATACTGGCGATTATTTTTCATTTCGTCCATTGCCATCATGTTTGGTCAAAGTTTCATAAAAACTACTTGTTTGGCGACTTCTGTCTATGTTTTTGCGTCTTATTTATTAACTTATTTACTGTTCAGCGGACAAACTACTGATATGTATCTCATTTGCAAATTTAAATGATCTGTTTTTAATTGAATCCGGACATTAGCACGTATAGTTCATGTCATTTTGAAGTTTGATGATGCAGCAGGGACATTCCACGGTAAAGTATCCCATTTGTCCCGCACTTGACGGTTCATATATTTCATTAAAAAGTAATAGTTTTAAAGCGTAATGTCGAAACTTTTTGCTCAAGAAATCACACATAAGTTAGTAATTTGTTAGGCAAAAAAAAAAAAAAAGTAGTTCGTGGCCATTTTAAAGTATTATTTTTAATGAAGTATATATGAAGCACCACGTGAGGGACAAATTACCCGTTTTCCGTGGAATGACACTGCATGAGATTTTGGAGAATTAATGTCCTTCTTTTAATGGTAACAGTGAGGGTGAAAGATAAGGAATACTGCCGTGCTAAGTACAAAAGTCGTATCTGCACTTTTTATCAAAATTGAGTTACGATCACCAGGTGATTTTTTGCCACATACTTCACTTTAGTACATAGTTTAGTAGTCATTTGTCAATGAGAAATACACTGGTGTGCAAAAATTAAGGACGAAGTCGAAAAATTAGCATATCAGCTGAACGAAGAGGCAGAGCGGACAGAAAGACCAATCAGGAGATTGAGTAAGGTGATGTACGGTAGCACATGCGCAGATATGCAGGCAGACGTAATGGGGGAGTGTCTGAGTAGTATAAAGCATGTTGTCGGTGTAAGATCAGTATTTCTGGCAAAGAGATTGCACGCCGTATAGCAGTTAAAATCACACCGAGTTGCTGCCTCAGCGAGAAATGGCGAATAATCAATCTGTTAGACAACATCTGGATGCTTTTACCCGAGGTCGAACCATTGGGAAGTTGGAGGAAGGCCGCAGTGTGACAAGTGTGGCTGCAGAGTTCGGAATTGCTCACAGCATCGTTTCACGACTTTGGAGAGCTATCCGGGGGTTCAGTAGTGGTCGTCCACGAGGAACCACACCCGCAGATGACCGGTATATTGTCTTACAGGCCAGAAGAAACAGGCAGCAGACAGCGGGAGCAATCGCTAGACACACGACACAGGCGACTGGACGACCGATATCGCGTTTTACCGAGGCCAGAAGACTGCACGGTGGTGGTCTGTTTGCACGACGCCCTATACGGTGTGTACCTCTAACGTCTGCCCATCGGAGAAGGCGTTCTCTGTGGTGCCGGGAACACCGGAATTGGAGAGACAATGAATGGAGACGAGTACTCTTTACAGATGAGAGCAGATTCAGTCTGAGTAGCGATTCTCATCGCATACTCATCTGGCGAGAGCGGGGAAGCCGCAATCATCCCTCGAACATCATTGAAAGGGACAGGTATGGAGGTCGCGGTGTTCTCGTTTGGGGAGGCATCATGCTTGGTAGTCGTACAGACCTTCACATCTTCGACGCAGGTTCAGTCAACGGGACCCGTTATTGTAACGAGATTCTTCTTCCATGTGCGTCTTTTTAGAGGCGCTATGGGTCCGCAGTTCCTTTTCATGGACGACAATGCACCATGTCATCGCACAGTAGCTGCCGAACAGCTCTTAGAGAGTGAGGATATTGAACGTATGGATTGGCCGGCACGATCTCCGGATCTCAATCCCATCGAGCATGTATGCGATTTTCTAGGCAGACGCTTGGCAACTCGTACCTTACCACCAGTAACGATTCGGGAGCTTCGATTGGCGCTGCAAGACGAATGGGCAGCAATGCCTCAACAACTCATTGACACCCTCATTCTCAGCATGGGCAGACGCTGTGAAACCTGCCTAGCAGTCGGGGGAGATCATATCCCCTACTAAAGACCGGATGTTTCTTGCTGGACACCCATCACAGGGATGTTTCGGCCTTCAGTCGCATTGCGCTCCATGCTACTTTTTCAATAAAGCTTCTTTTTATCCCTCTGATTTCTCTTTTAGTAAGTGTTGCTTACATTACACACGTCCTTACGTATTGGGGATCTTACGGTATTAAATGTGTTGATTTGGAAAGGTTTTGTACAAAGTTAGATTGAAAAAACCGTCTCGTTCTTAATTTTTGCATACCAGTGTATTTAAATTTTTTTTTTTTTGAAAAAGTTGCATCTGAATCAAATACATGGAGGCACAAAACTTTAAACGTCAATTTCTCATTTTGAACTTAACTGCCGACACGACCTTTGCACTTAACACGGCACTTAAAGCTTAGTACTCATAATTTTTAAGAGGGTTTTTTTTTTTTTTTTTTTTTTTTTTTTTTTTTTTTACCTTTAATAACATGAATTTGGTCACTGACTTTCATATATTAATAAACAATACTACTTTTCATATTGAATGAACCCCATTTGAAGGGTCCACTTTTGAAATACATAGGCAATAGAAAAAAAAACAGTCGAAAACTTTGTACTGTGGAGTAAGTAAAATGACACAACGTGTATACAGTACAAATAAAAGCATTTAAAAGAGAGTCAAAAACTCAGCAAACAGCTGTTTCGGGGCTGTCAAATGCTTTTTATGCACTGATGAAGGGGCTTACATTTGATAGCCCCGAAACAGCTGTTTGCTGAGTTTTTAACTCTCTTTTAAATGCTTTTATTTGTACTTATGCCATTATTTTATGCCATTTTACTTACATAAGCTATTGTTTTTGCCCAAATTAAACGCTGAAACAAAAAACACATGCAACTTTATTTACCTTGAAGCAAACTTTAATATCAATCATGATTACAAAGTCGGAATCCATGCTTTTAGATTAGCATAATATAAAATTTGAAGTGGTTTCAAGTTACATAGGAGTAGGGAATAGATCTTTGACAATTTTTCATCAGCATCAATTTCTTCTAGAAGTCTCTTGGCCACTGCCGTTGCTGATGTGATTTAACACTGGCAGTGTTTCCCAGGGAGTAACGAGGAGGTGGACTTCTGTCACTCCCCATGGGGGTCGCCCCTCCACCCGATGTTTTCCCCCTTTTTGCGACCCCCGAGCCGGGATTTTATTGGCTCATTTCATGATGTTTTAAGTTCTTTAATCAAGTTTTCACTAGTTCCGTTATACGTCAAGGCAGATATTCAATCTTATATTTCAACCAAAATCTTGATTTGTGAGGAAATTTCTTAGCATTTTAGTTTTATTTTGTGCTGCACAGAATGTAGCAATGTTTTTATTTTCTGAAGATTTTTGTATTAAATTATGCAACTAATTGTAAGTTTGGGAAAAATATTATTAAACGCAATTTAACTGCTAGGAATGACCCATCAGATTATCAATGTCTGGAGGCTTTTTTTTTCCCTCGACATTTTGGGAAAGTTTCTTTTCTTGATACACTTGAAAAGATGGCAGAGATGTACAAAGTCAGTTTTTCGTTCCAAAAATGTTCGAGCAGTTAGTCCTCCTAGCATGTCTTCTAATTCTACATCTCTGCAAAATGTTGTTGGATGGCTATGTTACAAAGTGCCGTCAATAGTTCTCTTTATGATGTGAGAGTTCGAAAGTCACTGGATGTTGTTTCATTTGGCGTGGCTGAAACAGGACGCATTTTATAGGTTGTGCTTTCCAGTGGATTGATTTTTTTCGTTTGTTTGAAATTTGCTGGTAACCTTTCGAAAAAGCGAAT
The DNA here is from genome assembly GCF_026930045.1 of Uloborus diversus. Taxonomy (NCBI): domain Eukaryota; kingdom Metazoa; phylum Arthropoda; class Arachnida; order Araneae; family Uloboridae; genus Uloborus; species Uloborus diversus. The sequence continues at coordinate 19,483,341 of NC_072737.1, read as the reverse complement.
CGACATCGATAAATTTTCATTCCGTTTTTATTACTTCCTTTTACAAAAAAGGAAGTATTGTATTCGCGAAAAAATTTTCACTCAAAAATCGCCCTTAATTTCCATTTTGCTCACCCCCAAATGAATGTTGAGTTTTTTTTTTCGATTCGACCACATGCGGAAAAGTGCCTAAGAATGTATAGACACGCGAAATATCCATTTTGACCATCACCGAGGTAATTACAACGACTTTTCTCGTGACGTCTGTATGTATGTGCGTATGTGTGTATGTGCGTATGTGCGTATGTGCGTATGTATCTCGCATAACTCAAAAATGGTATGTCCTAGAAAGTTGAAATTTGGTACATAGACTCGTAGTGGGGTCTAGTTGTGCACCTCCTATTTTGGTTGCATTCGGGTGTTTCTAAAGGGGTCTTTTGCACCTTTTTGGGGGGAAATCATTGTTAATTTCGATGCAAACTCAAGTGGTGTTATAATTTGGCGGTCACTTGGCGATATATCGCCAGTCTTTTGGTTGCCAAGTTTTGTCGCCAACTTGGCGAAAAATTTTGCGATTTTTTTTTTTTTTTTTTTTAAATCTGCTTTCAATGTGGCCATTGCTAGTGATATTTAAAGAGTTAGAGAGAGAATCCCATTAAAATTGCAATAATAGGGAAATAGCATTAAATTGGTGTAAAAGGAAGTCATGTGATGCACACATCAGCTCGTTCCTATGAAGTTTTACAAGTTTTTCGCTTGCGAAGAGAGAGGGGATAACTACGCAGAGATTAAGTCTGATAATTTTTTGTTTCGTCGCTTTACTATATGCTTTTGAAGAACAGTCAATCTTAATTTTCTCTCTTTTTTATAATTGTGTCTGAGTTGTTGCAGTTTATGATCTCTATTTGTGTTGCATGGAGCAGAACAGTGTGCTTTTTTCGGTGTCTTATTGTATTAAATGATGCAACAAATAAAGCGAAAATTTAAACACAGCAGTCTTCAAAGCTGTTTTAATCCCCTTCCGTAATTGCTCTTCATTTGGGAGGAGAGATCGGTAATTTCCGCTTGATTGTGAATTGGCCGTATTGATTTCAATCGGTATGTGTCTTTTCATATGGTGATTGAATCCCATGAGGGAATTATCTGCAGCATCCTTGTAGGCATTTATGTATTTTTGCAGCTTGTGAAAGTCTTGATCATCTGCTGCAATGACAAGAATACTGTCATAGACAAAATCAGGAAGGAGCTCCGGGTTTTGAGGTTTGGAATGGGTCGAAGTTGACTTGATTTGATCCATTTTGCACCTAAAAGAAAGCACGTCAATTAAAAATCAAATTTTCAAAATGCCTTAATAACGAAATTTTTATAAGAAAAATCACTCATATATTTCTTTCTTCTAATAAATAAATGCATTATTAGACACAATTATTTCTATTTTTAAAATTACTTTCGAGATGCATAAAAAAAACATTTGTAAAGATTCAACTAGTCTAGACCTACAACACATCCTAATGTGGCAGTTTTTAGAAATATTTTCTTTACAACATAAATCTCTGTAAAACAGTCTTTTCGGCATCGGACCACAACACCGCAGAAAAGGGTATTTCACTCTTCGCAAAAGTTTCTTCTACCAAATTCGACATACAACTGGTGGTTCTATCTTAATTAAATTACGAAATAAATCAACTCGCGAAAACTCGAAGCCTTATAATTCGAAGCTTTCTTCATCTCGAAGTTTTCATTGGGTTCCAAACTAGCAGTGGAAACTTAACAAAACTTGAACCACCAGTATTCGGAATGTTTTAGCCTGTCTCTTGGGATTTTAGTTGACTATATTTACATTGATCTCAAAATTCGTATTAATATTTTGTTTTAATATTCAAGTTCAATTCCTTTTCTTAAGGAATTCAATTATTATTTTAAATATTAATTACTGTTTAAAAATATGGTTTTCTTGTTTTAACAATACTTTACCCGTAAAAGAATCATCATTATAGCGCTCGGTAACTTTTTTACTACCGAAATTGGCGAAAACCGAAAAATTGCTCTTCGTAACTTGATTTTACAGTTTAATGGAGCAATTATTATTTTTAATAACGTGATGCATTTGGCTTCCTACTTACATTTTAAGAGAGCTTTTTAATTTGTTTTGATTAGTTAGGGAATTATTTTATGGGCGTTTTATGTTATTAAAAAAAAATTCTTAAATTATAATTTGGCTGGTAATTTTACTTTTCAATTGTTAGCTGAAGTTTTGCTATTAAATTCATCTATGTAGGTATTTTTCCAAAAAAAAAAGGGTGCTTTATACAAAAAAAAATTTTTTTTTTAATTGTAAAATCTCCTTGAATTAAGCCGTGAAAAAGCTGCAGACGATTTTTAACCACGATGACTAAAATTAATTTGTTAACATATATTAAAAACCGCGAGTTTGAATTTTTCTCGTCGTCATGGTAATCTGAAAAGTCAAAGAAACATCAACTACGGTCATGTGAGGTTAGGTAGCAATGCGTGATTGCTCCAGTAAAATAAAATTAAACAAAACATTAAAAGTGAAATAAAAGCTGGGAATTCAAAATATTTGTTGTTCTAATGCAATACTTGTCCTGTGCTAAATCGCAAAAAATAGATAATTAAATTCGTAAATAAATGAATAAATTAAATAAAATAATGAACAGGCTGACATTTGGTCAAATTTGTCAGATTCATTATTTTTTTACGTTTTATCGTATTTCCCAAATTCGTTCTGTCATTGCCATTTCTGATTTTCTCGCCAACTTTGGTGGAATCAATACTTTATGTACGCAGTTCGACCAAAAAATACTTAGAGCGATTTGTGTCAAAAAAAATTTTTAATACATGTTCTCTGTTAGTAGACAAAATTATAAAAATAAATGTTGACTTACTTGTCGCAAATTCGTATGAGAAATTCGTAAAATAATCAATTTCTCGAGAGCTAAGCAGAATTCAACCTTACAGGTATCACATCGGCTTAAAAGTGAAAATTCAGCAGAGCATCCGCTTTGTTGGAGAGCTATGGTATTGTTGCAACAAACAAAAAACGTTTGTTGATTTCTTAATCTTGTTGGCTGTTTCATAACAATGCGTGAAAATTATATTGTTGGAATGTTGCAAATTGTTTGATACTTGAATCTCCTGCAAATTAACTCCTTTTTCTTTAAAAAAAGGGGGGGGGGGAGGGACAAAAGAAACCCCTTCACCCCTACCCAACCCTTTGTCTCTTATTTACACACACGTACACAGAGAGAGAGGGGAAAAATACATAGCAATTTATTGTAAAACACTTATAAATAAAACAGATGGTCAAAGACCTGATTTTGTTTAACCTTTCCTCATCGAGTATCCTAATGACTTATGTACAAAAATGAAGATAAAAGTATTGCAAAAGCGATGGTATAGGGTTGTGTAAGCAAAAAAGGTCCAATTGTATCGTTGTAGCTACTTGAAGTTGCAATAATTGAGTAGTTCTGCAGAAAAGTAAGAAATAACAACATCAAAAAAGCACAAATTGCAGATTACTGCAGACACGTGTTTCGGTGTTACAGGGAACCTTTTGTCAGATGTCTTTTCATCCATAAGCTCATTACTTTTTGCATTGAAAAAGGCGTTTCCTGTAACGCCGAAACACGTGTCTGCAGTAATCTGCAATTTGTGCTTTTTGGACGTTGTTATTTCTTACTTTATTGTTCAGCACAAAGGAATTTATTTATCATAGTTCTGCAGAGTTTCTGCAGGTAGCTTCAAGTCTTGTAGGAATCAGTAAATTTTCTGAAGATTTTTTTAAATGTAAGTAAATCAAAATTTCCCGCAATTGGCGTTTATTGGACTAAAAACTCGACATACGATAATGTGATGCCTTTACAAAATTCTGCAAGAAATCTACAGAGATTTTGAAATTTCTGAAAAATGTCTTCTTTGATTTGAAGATACCTGCAGAAAACTGGAAGAATTACTCATTTATTGAAATTTTGAATCCCGACAACCCTATAATTGTCAACCCTATATTTTCCCTAAGACAATCCTAGACCGTCGTGTTTGTAATACTTTTATCTGAATTTTCATACGTAACTTATAACGAAACTCAATGAAGGTAGGTCAATCTGTCGGATCTTATATTAAGACTAGGGCTTCCAATCCCGTGTAAAATTCAGTCCTACGGGATTTCGGGACTGTAAGGAGCCGATCCCACGATCTCGTGGGATTACCTTGATTAATTAAATTTTGTGTGTCTAATGTCAAATAGAAAAAAAGTTGTGCTTTTTAGGAAGAACTGCTTTTGTTACTTGAATTAGTAGTTTTCTCGAATCCCGTACATCAATTGTTTTTCACTACAAAGTCAATTCTCAATTAGTAATTATCGTTTAGTACGCAAAAGTTTGTCCTAAACATGTCCAATGTGTCTTAAAAGTTCGTATTAAATGGGAAAGAATTTTTGTTCAACAAATGATGCGTTTGATGAAAACACATGCTGTAGCTCCTCAGCAGTTGATTTTACTGAGATTAAATTATTGTGGACGTTAGCAAAAGATCCCCCTTAAATTCACCACCTTATGAAATAGATTCTTCTTTTCTTATGCTGAGTTTCTGCTGAAGAACTGCAAATTTGGGACAAAAACGATGTCTATTCCATATGTGTTTTGCTGTCTCCAATTTAACTTGCATTGAGATTACCCTTTTTTCTTCATTAACGTTGTTCATTGTATCAGTTCATTTGAGTCATTTTAGCAAGGGGTGAAAGCTGGTTGGTTACACCTAGGGGCCTGGTCACACCTAAGGCCACCAGTTACATCGAGTCACAGTCTCAGTAAAAGGTTTTGGATAACTTCTCTAATTTCACCTCTCACTTTCAAGAGACATTCAAAAACTTGAGCAGTTTAACTTACCACACTGTTATACGCGTCATCATGTGCTTTATTCAAGTTTCTGTCTCCTTTTTTAGAGTCGGGCCGAATATATAATTAATGTCAGGTTTTTCGTTGCTTTCTTCTTTGGAGAAAAATATTATGCACTTTTTGTAAGTTAACGGTTTTGAGTACATTCCTTAAATTACAGAAGTGCTCTAACATTGAATTCTGGCTACTTCAGCGGGTTTTGCAATCTGTAATATACACTTTTTCTATTTTTAAAACATACTTTTCTGGATTTTAAATTTTAGTAATAGTTTTTGAAAATGTTTACAAATTTTATGACTTTTCTCAATTGTTGAACTTATCAAAACTGAGACTTCCGAATGAGAATACCAATTCAATCTCAAAAAAAAAAAAAACCTCTATTTTTACTGTGTTCTTAAATAGTAAATCCACCGTTCCTCATATCAGACACAAAGTTGTACGAGGAGATTCAAATTTCAGATGATGCTTGTGAGTATAGTCGTTTTATGAGTGGCAAAAGTTGGAAAACTTTTACATCGAAAAAAAATTGCGAGATTGGAAATCCTGCGGAATTTTACTTTTAATCCCGCGAGATAAATCCCGCTAAATGTCATGCGGGATCCCGCGGGATCGGGATTTTCGGGATTCAGGGTTTCCAATTCGCTCGGGATTGGAAACCCTGATTATGACTTCCCCTTGTGATTATTCTGGATATGGTACAACTTGATTCTAAACCGTATATTCATCCAAGCGGAATTGTCAATTATAAGAGTTAGCGCAAGTTAAGAGCCCCTACATAGAAGCTTTATATAGGAACTCTAGCGCACGTGAGTGAAACAGCAAGCGATCTCTACAACCGCGTTAACATGCAACGCGCACTGATTTCAGCCCAGCTTCAGCGCTTTGATTTGGACTGCGCTATCGCCCAAGAGTGCGGGATAGAGCTAACCATTAATTCTAACGCACGGCAGCATATGAACGGGCTCTAAAGTTCTCTATGTCTTATAACTTCGAGTACTTTTATTTTTAGCTGTCATTTCTCGTAACTCTGAAACAAGTGTCGGAAATTTATTGCTGTTTATGCTTTCAACTATGTTCCTTCATCATTTTACAGGTTAACATTGAAATATGTAACTTGTAGAAGTTTTATAGAAAACAATAAAACAAACGTTACCTCGTAGATATTAAGACTGGATACAAATTTACTCTTGACCGTATATTGATCTTTAGTAATAAACTGCCTGTAAACTTGAAGTATGTTATAAATTGATTGGAAAATATATATTTTATATATGTTTGCATGTTACATTTTGTCTAAATCTTTCTGTTTCATTGGAACAGGAAATGGGTTACACGCCTCTCATGTACTCGGTGAGGGACAACCGGGTCTTCATGGCCGAGAGATTCCTCGAAATGGGCATGGACGTCAATATCAAGGGCAAGGTAAGATTTCCTCTTTCCATTATGCGACACTGAATACAAAACACTTCACAATGACTAGAACTTTGATCGGTAAAGCCAGTATTGTGGCCATTCTGAATTTTTCTTCTGCATACAGACAGAGTGTGTCAGAATTCTTTCTGTGGAATTGTGACACATCTTTAGGTTTGTCACTTCACACTCCACTGGTGCAAATTAGATTGTCATGTGACATTCCGTCGCGCCGCCTGATTTAATGCAGTATTTCGTTGGAAATGCAAACAAAGTTTTAATGTTTCAACTCTGGAGCCTTCCGTCCCTTTTGAATAAATTGAGAGACAAAATTTTGTGCATTACAGCCCCCTAAGAGTAACTGGATGTGATAAAGTTTTAGTTTTTGACTATTTATTGCAGGGGTTCCCAAAGTTGTCTAATACGCAGCACCCTTTGAAAAATTGCAATTTTCTCACGGCACTCACGTCTGTGTCTGTTCAATAGATATGTAGGGCAATTCAAAATGAATATAACGAATACAAGCGCTATAACTATTTAACGGAAACTAATTTATCGATAAGATTAACACAGAATGTTGACGGAACTTCAAAATTTCTTTACGTATAAGGCGCAGGTGCGGTGAAGCGGAAACCTACGCGTGCGCGCAAAAAAAAAAAAACGATGTTTTCTGTTCTTGGCCACCAGGGTCTCCGGACTTGACACCCTGTGATTTTTTCTATAGGGTTTCTATATGGGAAAGACACGGTGTATGTGAATGCCATGCCCAAAACAACTGAAAAACTCAAAGTACGCATTTGTAATGTGCTTACGATGGTGACTAAACAAATGTTTCAGAATGAATGACGTGAATTGGACTACCTCCAAGATGAAATACGCCACCAGCTCAGTCATTCAAGCCGAAGACTGCAGTTTCGTGCTTATTAGCACTCATCAGCCCGGTATAGGAAGTGACTGAGCTGAAGGTGGAAAACCTCTTAAGGAAGCCAAGAGTGCCAAATAAACTGGTAGCTAATATAATTAGCACTGACCAGACGAGTGACCGAAGCAATGGTTCGGTTCAACTCGAAGATTGAAGGCAAGGCATGGTATTTTCAGTAAATTGCTCCCCTATAGCCAGAGCCAAGGCAGAAATACATGAAATACACCGGCAGCTCAGTCATTCCAGCCGAACACTGCAGTTTCGTGCTTATTAGCAGTCATCAGCCCCCTAATAAGCACGAAACTGCAATCCTCGGCTGGAATGACTGAGCTGGCGGTGTATTTTATGCATTTCTGCCTTGACTCAGGCTATATGGCGGTAACATACTCACATACTCAATATACCTCCAAGATGTTATCCGCGTGACTGACCAAGGGTCAAGGGTAGTCACATAGATATGCTCGTGGTCACAAAGACCTCCGAGAAAACGATACCTCTGGGGGTACTGGACCAGGGATTGCTCGGTTTCTGGTCTGGATCAAAAAATCAGAGCTGTCTTCAGGGTCCCATCCAACTGGTTAAGCCACAAATAGTGGTAGGTACGGGGGCCTTTGGGGTGAAAAGGTAGTCACATAGAACATCTTTGACGTATGTATGCAGAATTGTGAGGCTTCGTGTACACTCTGCGTTAATTTTATAAATGAATTCTTTTGCATTAATTAGGTATAGCTGTTTGTGATTGCTACATTCGTTTTGGCTTACCCGGTATATTGGTATCGTGGGCTAGCTCCCCTCGCCTATCTTTGTGGCACTCCTGAGTGCCATTTCACCCTCTTCGGGGATCCCTGTTTTAGCGGATGAAGGCCTGTTTTCATTTTCTCTAGCGTGCTTCCATCCATTTACCTCACAGGCTAACAAGGAGACGGCACGACCGTGGGGTCGGAGATTTGCGTCATTTTTTTTTTTTTTTTTTTTGTGGTGAAACAGGACCCCTACTACCTTACGTGGTTAAAGTAATACGACGCAATACTCAGAAAATTATGAGAAAAATCGATTTAAAGTCGCTATGGAGTCTCTTAGGCGCCTTATGAATTTAAAATGTCCGTCTCTTGACGAGCCGCCGCTAGCCTAGTTGGTTAAGACGCGATCATGTGCTCTAGAGATAGCACTATCGAATCCCACTCTGGGCCTTTTTCTTTTCTCTTCTTTTTTTTTTTTTTCTTTTGCTATCACACAAATTAGTGGTAACGCTTTTCACCCCTATATTACTTTCTGAAGTTTATTTTTGCGAAAGATCGCAATTTTTTTCATTCACTGATAAACATTCTTGCTCGTTATTCGGTACGGTTTGTTTTGCCTAGTAAAGGTTTTTGACCATTGGTCCCCTTACGGTTATAAGGGACATCTGCTCATAGGACATTTTTTTTTTGTTATCACAGCAATTATTAAAATATAATTTCTCTTCCCTTCATAATTTTTAAGAATTTATTTACATCATTTTTTTTATAATTATTTTCTTTTTCTTCCGGCAAAACAATTTAAAACAATTTATATTTTTCATTCTAAAGTATGTGAGGAGGAACATTGAGTTTTTAATAAGAATAACCAAGTCTATAAAGAAAAATTCAATTTTTTTTTAAATTATTATGTACAAAAACCGCAGTGGTAGTTATCATTAAAAGAAACAAAGCAATAATTTTTACGACATCTTGTGCAACAAATGAAAGCGTAATTTTTACAATTGCAGGGAATTTGCAATATATCAGTAGAAAAACATACCTCATTAGCATTCATGAAAATATTTCGAAAAGTGGATAATTTAGTAGCAAATCAGGCGTATTGAATCATGACTTGGAATATTGGTGACGATAATTAATGGTGAATAATTGAATTAATCTTTATACAATCTTCCCGGGAATTAATTTCTCTATTTTGCTCTAACAACTCGCTGCAATTTCGCAAGCACTTTATGAAATTTGTGACTTGTCTGTAGAAGTAAACATTACAAGGCTGCACCAAGGGAGTGCATATTGTACATGGATTCTTAGGGAATTTCCTCTCCTATTCCAGAAGAGCCAGCAACTTCGTCAGCCAACATTTTTAAATTTGATTGTACGATAACTTTGCGTTAAATGGAATAGACACGTAGGTTCACGTTCACCACGAAATAGAAAAATTAACTGCACTGCAATTCTCACAGGGTCGCGCAGTCTTATGAGCAGATGTCCCTTTAAGGGGATCACAGGTCAAAAACCTTTACAGGCAAAAAAAACCGTACAGAATAACGAGCAAGAATGTTTTCCAGTGAATGAAAAAGTTAGCGATCTTCGGCAAAAACAAATTTCAGAAAGTAATATAGGGGTGAAAAGCGTTTCCACTAATTGTTGTGATAGCAAAGAAGAAAAAAAAGAAGAGAAAAGAAAAAAAGTCCAGAGTGGGATTCGATCGTGCTTTCTCTGGAGCGCAATATCGCGCCTTAACCAACTAGGCTAGCGGCGGCTCGTCCAGAGACTGACATTTTAAACTCATAAGGCGCCTAAGAGACTCCATAGCGACTTTAAATTGAATTTTCTCATCATTTTCGGAGTATTGCGTCGTATTACTTTAACCACGTAATGTACTAAGGGTCCTCTTTCACCACAAAAAAAAATTGACGCAAATCTCCGACCCCACGGTCGTGCCGTCTCCTTGTAAGTGTAAATGGAACCGGTAATTTCGTTGGTTTTGAGATTGATGCAAGCAGGTAACTGTGACATATACACCCAATTTAAGAACTTCTTAAAGTTGCAGGCTTAAAAAGTTCTGCAGCAACGATACTCTGTCTGATGCGGCCCACAGATTGCATGAGACTCACCGAATCCTCCAAATGGAATCTGAAATCTCTTAAGGAGAAAATTTATACAAAAATAAATCATGCGCTAAATTTAAGTCAACACAGAGAAGAATAATTTATCTCAAAATCGAATAATTCAGAAATTCGGGAAGAATGAAAAGCTTAGTTGTTTCCATCTACGTTAAAGTACAATGTGTACGGGGTAGATTGAAATAACTCAATTAAACATAAAAAGATTTCGGGAAGGGGAAACGGTAATTGAATGTTTTTATGATTATATGTTTTAACGATTGCTGAAAATAATTACTTCGTGTTATTAGCGTTTTGCTAAAGAGGAAAATGGAAAATTACTGAGTTTTTGGTGATCAATGTTTTTCAGTGTTATAGTGTAACCAGGGGTGCTCACCTATAGGACCCCCCCCCCAGGTCATGGCGCAGACTGCGCCATTTAAATTTTTAAGGGGAGTGTTTTGAGGGGTATTTTTCTCATTTTTTGGGGGTCTTCGCGATATTTAGGGGGCTGTGCCCTTTATCTTAGGGGGTGGTCACCCCTGGTGTAACTGCGGTAAACTGAAGCTTTACCTTGGCACTGTTTGTTTAATTTTGGGTAATAGAGTAGGGTGGTTGGTGCTCAGTTGAGTTGAGCTACTTTCGTAGTAGTTTTATGAAAGCATTCCAGTTCAAATTCGAACAAATAGTACGTCGCTGATCTCCCCCTAAAAACGCATACATTGTCAGGTCAAGCATCAACTTATCACAGCCTCACTATATCTTCAGACAATTATTACACCTACACAGTTGTTTAGAAACACGCTGAACTCACAAAATGTCTTCCGTATGTTGCCCCAAAAATCAGCTTAAGGGCTTAAACCATTGAGGGACAAGCTATCCCATTCAGTCGCTATTGTATGCGCTGAAGCAGTAGTAAAGCGACAAGTTTTATGACCCGGGGAGAAGATCAAATAATTTCGCCACCGTGTATCACGTGGTTGGTCACCGGCCCTTTTGGATCTCGGCGTTTTCTTCCTCTGTCGCTATTCTACGAGAGCGCAACTTTTAGAACCATTTTTAAATCGGCATAACTCAACAACTTACTGCAGAAATTAAAAAAAAAAAAAAAAGAAACACTTATCTATAAATCAGTAACCCATGCGCTTGCGGGTGACAGAAAAAAAAATGTGCACAAACAGTTCAGGCAGAAGGTAAAAAATTAAAATCGACGACGATTCAAATCCCAACGAGAATTAGTGCAACAATGCGAAACGTCTTCCGTGGAAGGACGTAGTCATGTGGTCTCCTTTCACTTTCCCCCCAAGAAGATTCCTGCTCCAACAACCACACCCACTAACCATATCTATGTTTTAATGATCTGAGCTTAAAAGAGGGGGAGGGGATGCAGTTTGATTACCCAAACCAACCCTATCACTTTTTGGCCAGAACTGAATTGACATGATTGAGCCAAGGATCGCCAATGAATTACAAGCCAAAGGGACTACGTGACAATGAGGAAAGTAACAGAGAGCTTTTGTGGCTGTTCCAAGAAAAGATGTTCTCTCTACTGCACTAGTTCCTCGTTGGGTGGTGCAGGCATGATTATGAGTCACTGGGCAAACAGGGATGATGGATCGAAGCTTTTGTCTTCGGAGGAATCGCACCAGAAACAAAGTGGCGTGACGAGTCTGATGGATGAGATACCTAAGCACAGACGTTCGATCGTGGGAATCTCTAGAACTGTTCTTCAAGCAAGGGAATGAAAAACAGCCAAGGCAAAAGAGAGAGAGAGAGAGAGAGCAGTCGGCGAGAAATTTCTTGGGCTGCAATTCGTGTGCACAACTAACGGAGAGAGAGGGTTGGAGTACTCCTTCTGTAGATCTACAATCTAAAAATAAAATAAACGAGTTTTAAGAAATAGGGAATGAGGGAACTGAAGATATTGGGGAAATCCGGAGGAGATAAAGAAAAAAAAACAATAAATGTTTTTCGTTTTCATGACCAGGCAAGGCAGTTAACCTTATTCTGAGGAGAAGTGGACAAAGGTTATGTACTCTTTAATGGGAAATCTATCAAAAAACACAAATACAAATAAATACAAAAGTGACGACCAGCAACAGGCTCTGGGCCCAGCTAGGCTGGTCCTAGTCAATTTACAATCATCAGTGAAGATAAATGGCCCTCTTAAAACGATCTACTCCCTTGCTCATTACCACCTCTTCCGGTAAGCTGTTCCAAGGTTCCACTACCCTGCTAAAATAATAATTTTTCCTAATATCCATGTTAGCCTGAGATTTAAATAGCTTAAAACAATGCTCCCTTGTTCTGTTTTCAGTGCTAAACTTTAGCCCCGTAACATCTTTCATTTTAATAAATTTAAACAACTGAATCGTGTCCCCTCGGTCTCTTCTTTGCTCAAGACTGTACATTTTTAGCATTCTAAGCCTGGAATCGTAGTCTAAATGAGAAAGTTCATTTATTAGCCTTGTAGCCAGCCTTTGAACCCTTTCCAATACATTAATATCTTTCTTAAGATAAGGAGACCAAAACTGAACAGCATACTCCAAATGAGGTCTTACCAAACTTCTATATAAGGGCAGAAGAACTTCTTTAGATTTGTTTGAAATAGATCTATTGATAAACCCAAGCATCTTATTGGCTTCGTTACTAGCTATGCTGCACTGTTGACTAAACTTTAAATTCTGACTTATTAAGACGCCCAGATGAGTAACTTTTTCTGCCTGACTAATGACTGAACCTTTATTGTTAAAGTTTTTGGTTCTACAATAAACTCTAAAATAGGAGAATACTTAAAACTGTCCCGAACCTTAAATAGTCTACCTTGTTTTACAGGGGTGCCCCTCCCCCAACAGCAAGGGCGCACCCCCTCATCTAAATATCGTAAAGACCCTCCCCCCCCCCCCAAAGCAAAAGCCACCCTTCCAAAAATGAGAAAAATACCCCTCAAACCCCCTCCCCTCTTAAAAATTTCAGTGGCGCAGTCTGCGCCATGACCCCTTACTACGTGGGCACCCCTGTGTTTCAAATAAATCAGTTTCGCAATGCAAATATTTTTGGTATGGTGAGACTCCATTCTGGGACGCCATAAAGCATGTAGTGCTGCCATCTATTGCCAATAATACAAATGAAATTCTTGTCCAATAGAGATAAAGATCGAAACTAATGTTTGCGTTTGCAATTCAGTGCTTTGGTCTTAAAAAATGGTGGGACACTTTCAGATAAAAATTTAGAGTTAGTGAAGTGTATAAACATTGGAATCAAAGATTAGGGGGACGCTTGAACGAAAATTAACAAGTGGGAGCGTGCCCGTCAGGAGGCGGGGGTATGGAGGGGACAAGTGCCGCCTCAGCCTTTGAGAAATTAATGTATTTACACACATGGGAGTAGGCTTTTGTGGTTGAATTTCGATTTTGTATGCCTTGAGTATATACCTTCATGCCCCTAGAAAAATTCAAAACTACGTGCATGGTGGTGGGGGGGGGGAGGTTCGTCCGTCCATGCACAACTTCGACTACACAAATGCAAGAACAATAGTATTTAATTTAAAACAATTATAGTCGTAAATAAATAATTTTATACTATTAGTTTAGACCATGAATTATTTGAAATTTTGGGCATTTTGTCAATTACCCTGATTCCAAACATTTAAAAACCACCTTCCTTTAAGTTTACCATTTTATGCACAGTTCTCATAAAATGTAAGCTAGAACCGGGGAAAATAACTAGGACAAAAAGAAAGTGTTTACCTCCTGTGCTTCACGACACTTTCTCTTCTAATTTAGTCCAACTTTTGATTAAAATCAATTTATCTCTATCTCTCTTTCTCTCATTACTCCCCCTCCCCCTTTTATAAGATAGCGTGAAAGGAGTTTTAAGGGGAGCTCAGCATTGCTTCATCATTTAAAAAAAAAAAAAAAAAAAAAATATCCGCTTATGAGCCAAACATGGGTCACAGATTGAGTATTGTTGTTGTAGAACTTTTTAAGCTTTTAAACTGTGTGTGTGTGTTGCTATTACTTGCCTACGTCAACCACATGGAGAAAAAAATGGGGTCTGTCCAATCACTCTGGGGTAAAAGCAAACAAAATTTCATTCATTAACAAACAGACTGAAAGATAAAATTTTCATACCCGGTTACTCTCAGAGGATGAAGTATTGAACAGAATGCACAAATTTTGATTTTCACTTTAATTGTCTAATCTGTGACAAAATTTATCCAATATCGAAATGTTTTCTGATGACCTACTGACCCATTCATTCGTAACACATCAAACCTAATGTTTTTTTTTTTGAGCAATCACATTGCTTATTGTTCTCATTTGACTGTTTTGAATTCCTATGATTTTATTCCCCCCCCCCCCCGCCTCCCTCTGCAGCACCACCATCGACCGGCCCCTGCCGATACTGCTCCTCTAGCGAAAACCGTCTCCAGGTTGCGTCCATATCCTACACACACATTCACACACACACACACATACACACACACACCTAGCCACACACACACACTCATGCTTGCACACAGACACAAACACACACGCCTACATACACATAAACACACGTGATTGCGAGAAACATAATTTGAATTCCAGATGTCAAAATTCAATTTTTTTTTTTTTTTTTTTACAACTAATATCAACTATTAATATATCCGGTATACAATTCTTCTTGATGAAATGTGTCTGAGAATCGCAGCTGATGTGATATTGATTTGAGACTGGGTGAGTTTGACTGGACAAAACCGAAACATAAAAGGGAATCTCTCTAATCTTCCAGAAGCCGTGACCGCCATTCACGATGGAGTAAAAAGAAAGGAAGTGTGGCGGGAGAGGGGAGGGGGCTTAGCCTTGGACGTCACCCAGGAGTGTGACGTATGGCGAGAGATTATGTCCAGCCCCAGAAACGAAAAGCGTATGCGACCATGTCGTCGTTGATGGGGATTAAATCACGGACATGGATGGAACATGGCTTGCAAGCGAGTGCATTTACTTAAATCTAATTATTATTTAGATTGTTTCTGTAGGAGACAGGGCAGATGGGGGAGAGGAAAGCATGTTTGAGTGTTTGGAGATTGTGGAAGATATCGCGATACAGTTTAGACACATTTATCAAATATTTTACCGATAAAACATGATATTTTCACTAGATTAAAGTTTCTTTGGCTAAGCTATCTAAACCGGAGTGGATATCTATATCCGAGCATGGATATATACCTATATATCCGAGGCAAACTGGTTTTTCAATCCTTTTAACCAGGTTGTAAAAGCACTTTTAGCTATTCAAATCGTATTTTCAGTAACTAAATCTTGATAGAGAGGTGAATTTGCTCTTCGGCATGAAAAAAAAACAAAAAACACTTCACGCTTTTTTGAGTCAGATTACAGCTTTCAGAACCATTGAATGAGCGAAAAACTCATGATGTAAATACCCGGTAAAAGCTTTTACCGAATGTTTTTACATCCAAAAGATCACAACTTTGAACTGAAAATGAGGTTCCTGGAAACTCCGAAACACGTGTATTCAGTATATTTGTGCAAAAATGTTGAATATTTAATTATTCCCCGTCACAGAGGTATTTATTTATTTCTTAACCCGGTTTGTAGTTTACAGGTAAAAAAATGGGTTTGTAGTTTTAGGGTTAAGTTTTCAAAAAGATTGCGTAGGGTGCAAAAAAAAAAAAAGACATTTTTATTTTCTGCCCGACAGAAGCTGTCGATTTATTGAATAACATAAGCCTATAATGTTGAAGGTACATTGAAACAACAAACCTAATGAAGTCTCGGTTAATACAGTTAAATTTATCAATTTAACACTATAAACTTCAACATTACAAGATTATGTTAATTAATTAAAGCATAGTTTTTCTGTCACCCAATTGAAGACAGCAAAGAATTAGACAAGCAATCACTCACCCACACAGCACGCGGAGAATGAATGAAATTTTCAAATTATTGTCTTCAGAAGGATTTCTATTCCAAAGTACCACGTAGGCCCTTTTTCCTAGTATTCATTTCATAGTATATTGACAACTGGTTATTTATGTTATATTTATTGTATTTTATATTTTATGTTAAAATTTTAAAATGTTCAAAATTCTGTATTCTGTTATTTGTATTCTGTGTTATCTTATTTGTATTCCGTATTCTGTTACTGTTTTCTACATTCTCTATTCTGTTACTTTGGAATTAAATAAAAAAGGTTGCAACTTCCCGAGGGTCCCTAATCTGGGCAAGTCACTACTGTAATAGGAATGGGGGACCCTCGGGTGTGATGTGAGTCACCCAATTGAGACGACCTTTTTTTTTTTTTTTTTTTTTTTTTTGTAATATTACAAAAGATATCACCCTCCCGGGCTCCCGGGTGGTTTTGAGCCACCGCTAGCCGCTTGCGCCTCGGAAGCGTTGCTACAGATGCATTGATGAACGATTTTACATTGAAAAAAATAACATTAGCTTATAATGATTAAGGTATATTGAAGCAACAAATCCAATTAAGTTTCACTCAAATTTGAATTCAACATTGTCATATTCAACACAATTAGCTTATATTATTCAATAAAAACATAGCTTATATCTGCCAGTCCACGTGACTGCCTTTTTTTTTCCAATACAAAAAGCTTACCACTCTCCCGGGTGGGCTTGAACCATCAACCTTTCGGTTAACAACCGAACGTGGTAGCCGATTGCGCCACGCATGCTTTGCTAAAGCTGAACTGATAAACGATTTTACATTAAAAAAAATATCAGCTTATAATGGTGAAGGTATACTGAAACAGCAAATTCAATTAAGTTTTAGATAAAATTTATGAGTTCAACATTGTCAACTTCAACACTATCAGCTTATGTTACTCAATAAAAGCATAGCTCCTGTCTGCCAATCCCATGACTGCATCGCTCTCCCGGTTGGGTGTGAACCACCAATGTCTCAATTAACATCCGAACTCACTAGCCGATTGCGCCACGAAGGCTTCGCTTTAAATGAATTGTTAAACGAGTTAACTTTGCAGGTTGCAGGGGGAACGCATTTTTATGTCGTTTTTTTCTAGTTCACTCCCGGCGCCAACATGCGAAAAGAAGCATAGCTTCTATAAATCTTCTTCGCTCTTAATCTCCCTGGATGCTATTTCTCTCTTTATCTTGTACTAGTGGTACCCGCACGGCTTTGCCCGTAGTTGAAAAATTAAAAGGTCATTCGGTTCGCCTGTATATTTACAAATAATGGATGATGAATTTCTCGCCAATTGGCTATGTTCATTCGCTCTCCCATTCCATGTCATGATAATTTCGTAATTTACTCGTCCATCTTATGATAATTTTTCTCTGGAAAATGTTCTAAAAATTGAAATAGAAAAAGAACAAAGTCGAATTTTCGAAACATCGCTTCGAAGTGCACACCCCCATGCTACAAACTAACTTTGTGCCAAATTTAATGAAAATCGGCCGAATGGTCTAGGCGCTATGCGCGTCACAGAGATCCAGACATCCTGACAGAGAGGCTTTGAGCTTTATTATTAGTAAAGATAACTTCCCTGCCGAACTTGTACTATCCGTATCAAGTCAGGACATTTAACAAAGTTTTTTTTTTTTAACAATAGACAGTTTTTACATCGTTTTTTTTTTTTTTTTTTGAAGAAATTGTTCCAGAGAAATAATTATTGAGAGATCAATTTTAGTATTATCACAATTTTACGCTTTAACATTCTTAAGATAAATAATTAACCAACAACAACAGTAGCAAGAGGCAGTCCCCAAATGAGGCAGTGAGAGGCAAAGGGACATAAGTGCCAAAAATTTGAAAATTATCAGTTCAAATGGTAGGTGAACCTCTCCTCCGTCTTGGGGAAAGATATAGTACTAGTAGCCTTGGTAGGGGGTACTGCTGTATAGCATTATTTAGAAAAGTTTTTCAATGAAAGCCTACATAGGATAAAAATTTCAAATGCGTTTTTACTCAAAACTTGAAAAAGTGTACTTAAATCTCTTTGCTTCTCACTGCCTCAAATAAAGTCACGCTTTGAGGGGGGGGGGAGGAGGGTAGTGAAATTTTTTGACAGTTTGTGACAAAGAGGAAGGAGGGGGTAACAAGAAGTGTGACATCACGCTTTTTATATAGAAATATGCTTACGAAAAACAGCGTGGCTATGGACAAAGGGAAGAGGGGGTCGAATTTGTTGAAAAAAAGTGTGACATCAATTGTGTGAATCGTTTTTTTTTTCAAAAACCAGTCAAGCGAGAAAATTGCTAATTTTAGTTAATCATCTATATTACCATATTAAAGTATTCAATGATGATTACAACATTGTTTATTGAAAGAAATGTACCTAAATGTGTATCTCTTTTAGTTTGGAACATTGTAATCCTTACAGTAAAATTTTAATACGCAGGTAAAAATGTTTTTTCGAAATTTTAGAGTTTGTCGCTTGACTGGTTTTTGAAATAAACGGTTAAATTATGGACAATCCCCAATTACAAAAAAGTGAATGAGAATTCTCATTCCCATGAGCTTGGGAATTTTGTGACTTCAATCTCGAAACATCTCAATGGTCCCTGACTTTCTGTTTGTTTCAGGATGGCATCACGGCGCTCCACCTGTCAGCACAACAGGTTCGTGAGGACATGGTGCGCTTGCTGCTCAAATGGAGAGCTGATGCTCTTGCCGCTGGAGGGGTGAGTACCACTTTTAAGAATACGTTAAGTAGCATAGCTATAGTCAGTGTCCAATAAGATGAAGCCTGACCTCGATAGAGTTCATCTCTCCTTCTCAAGAACTATTAGTGAGAGGAGGGAGTGCAGCATTCGCACGGAGTTGGTTTATTAATAATGGTGAGGAGATCTGCGAACTCTTTTTTTTTTTTTTGTTAACTACTCTTCAAGCATTTATCAAACTGCTAGTTATGACATACAGAGACTGCAGTTTCACGACTGCTTGCCGATCAAGGGTCTTTAACAGTCACAACAGAGTTGGAGGCATTAAACCTCACATAGGAGCTATTCCTGACTAAGTACATCAAACAGGATTGAAACTGCTGCCTCTGGATTCTATAACGAACCGTTTGGTATTTGCTAGTAGTTCTTCTTAAGCTTCTTCCAAAGGACGTTAGTCACACTGCCTTGGCCAGTATCTGCAGAAATGAGTTTTCGAGAGATTTGAAGAAAGGCATTTTGGATTCCATACAAGCAATATGGAAATGTTGGAATTTTACGATTTTTTTTTTTTTTTTCAAGTTGAATCCAAGTAAACAAGCTTGTACAATGAAGCCAACGTACAGTAGATCACAAAAACTGTGAAACATTTTCAGTTACTGCCCTTTACCTGCCCACGACAGTATTGCTTAATACTTTTCTATAAAAGTACTAAAGTATCAAAATGTATTTGTATACTATACCATATTTAACTATTTTATACCCTTTTATACTAGTACTTAATTAGCGAAATATATTTCTAGTATAACAAAATACTCCACTTAGTACCACCTGAAGTTAATTCCTTCCGATTCTAATACTACATTAAAGAATTGTATAGTATAATAGTGTAGTACATCACATATCCACATCTAATTTTTTAACATATTTTTCTCCTTGTACTAAGTTACCGAGGCATATTTCTGGTATACATCACTTCTGATCAGTTAATATATTTTTATTCTACAATTAGATTACCAAAATGTACTTGTAGTATACAAGTACCTTGCACAAGTACTTGCAGTACACCTCCTCTAATCAGTTAATACTTTTTTATGCTTATACTAAGTTGCCGAAGTATGTATCAAGTAAATAGTACATCACCTGTGATTAGTTGATAGCTTTCTACACTAGTACTTCATTATCACGTTAAACTTGAAACGTAGCACACAAATGGCTAATTCCTTTCTATAGAAAGGAATTAGCCTGTAGGTATAGTGCCAGTTATCACTTATATGTACTTGTGATATAGCACACCACTGAAACGTACTTATCACCGAATGCAAAAATTTTTACTATTTCAAAGAGGGAAATTTCCATTTTATTCAAAGGTGTTTTAATGTTTCCTCAATGCAATCATTATTCAACGTACTTACTTAATTGCTTTGTTATCATTAACTAAATGTTTTAGTATACTACTTACATAAAAAAGAACTACTAAAGAGAGCTAACCCGTCTCGAACAATGAAGCACAACTTGTGGTATTTCGTTTGCAGGAGAAAAATATAAAGAAGTACATAAAATGAAAAACACTGTGGTCTTTATAATTAATAAATTCTGTTTTGTTTCGCCCATCCCTTTTGACGAGAATGGTATCATCTTATGACCGTTTTAGAGCTTTTTTATGTCCTTTCTTTTCGTTTCCAATTTTTAACAGCTTTGTTGCACGAACCATTTTTCCTAGAACTTCCCATGCGACTGAGGGCAAAAAATGCGTAAACATTTCTTCCCTTGTTCCTTATGCTGGAGGTTTCGCATGCAGATTTTGCGAGAAGCTCTTAAAAGCCATTAGATCAATATCACTTAAGTGTGACTCAAATCAATTACGGTCGTGCCTTTTGTTAAATACTAGGCAATAAAGATGTAACTAGAGCGTGGCAAATAATAACGTACAATTCCAACGGTCAACAAAGTAAATATTTAAAATTTAAAGTTATTTTATTGCTTCTGATTTTTTTTTATATTTAATGATTTCAAGATTAGAAATGTTTAAAGGAGGAAAAAAAGCAACTTTAAGCAACTCTTTTGAATTTTTATGCTGTTTCAGGATTAAAAATGATAGACAAGTCTGAAACTCCGATACAAACCATTGTGGTATACCAATACATGGGTTACTCTGATAAAGGATTAAAAAAATTTCTAATTTCTAATATTTAAAGACAGTTTATATATTTGTAGAGTTTTACGGTTGAAAACTTTAAGGAATAAGTTAAAAGAAAAGAAAGTTTTTTTTAACGATTGTGCAGATATTTTCTGTGCTTCAGAAAATGTTAGCTTTTTTAGTTAGATGTAGTAATGCTGGGTCAAAGTGTTCAATAGTTTTTTTGTTAAGTGTTCAATAGTTACTTTGATAGCTGTTTGCATTGCTTTTTAGACCCCAACCAGTGAACGAAGCATAATAAAAACAGTTAATTTTTTTTTTACTGAATATATTTCTTACTAATAATCAGAATTCAATCAAACTTGGGGAGTTAGGCTTATTTGATCACTCTGAATTCATATACCACTTCTCACAATTTTATTTTATTAATTTCAAAGGAGATTTTATCGATGTCAATTCATATATTACTTGTTTTCTTATGCATGATGCATGCGTATTAGAAAGGATTCTCTCTCTCTTTTTTTATTTTTTTTATTTTAAGGCCTGATCACCTGATCAATACATTAGCAGAAACGAAATACTTTTCCGTAAATGAGGCTTTCTTACTTTGGTAGTGTTGCAGTAAGAAAAGCATTTGACAGTAGTGTAATGATGGATGGAAATGATTTGGAACAAATGCACCAAGTGAGAATCTCGAATAGTCCGACCAATAAAGGAGCACTTAGGGGCTATTCATTAATTATGTAAGGGTCCCTAGGGGAGGGGGATTGGGAAAAATTTCTACATACCCTTACCTGGGTGAGGGGAGGGTCAAACCAATTCTTACGTAATATTTTCCAAGTCGATATTTTTTATTAGAAATAGCGCGGTCAAATGGTTTGGCCTACCCTATTTTATTTGCATCTGGAAGGTAAAAATCGTATTAGGATGAGCTGTTTTTTACTTGTTTTACAAAGAATGAATAGTGCAAAACATAATAGAAAAATCGCGCTACGTATGGCATGTTTTATTTATAAATAATATCGCATCGTATACAAAAAATGACGAAAAAAAAAAACATTTAGTGTAGCCTCCAACTTTTTAGCCTACACAAAAAGGTTTTTAAAAATAATTTGAAAATAGTGAATAAAAAAACGATTCCAGTGATGTAAGATTCGTATACAGTAGACAAAGAACTGTATTGAGATGTTTGTTTACATTACTCGGGGCTTATTTAATTACGTTCTGCGTAAAAGTACTTCAAGTATTTAGATAAGACGAACCAACCACGACATCAGCGACACGAATAGAATTATATAACCTATCTCTTGAAGAATAAAAATCATTGATTTAAGTCAAACTTGGAGTATTAGTGTAACTGATCCTTTCTGTAACAACATTTTATTATTTTGAAAAACGAAATCTAGTCTTACGTAAGAACAGGGAGGAGGGGGTTTGAAAAATCTGATGTACCCTTACGTGGGGATAGGGGGGGGGTCCAAAATTGCCAAAATCATCCTTACGTAATTAATGAATAGCCCTTTACTCATAATTTCACTGTATGAAATTCAGTCGAGATTCAACCTGAGAGCTTATTTCCAAAAGGCGTTAAGGGGGAGTCGGTACAGTGTATACGCGTAATGTTAAATTGGCAAACTTTATGGTACCTTTTTTCTCAAAATGATAGAAACTTACAACTTTCAGTGCTTTCAAGAGACATTTAGACTGAAGTGAACTTTTAAGGCAAATCAATTATTTCATAATTTATTAAATTTCGGACACTAGGGTAACGGCACCAGTACCAGATATGCTTAAGACGTCGCTCTCAGGTTAACTCAATTTTCTGAGCCTTTTAATGTATTTAAACTTTTGAGACTATTTTTCTCTCATGCAACTACATCTCATCTAACGTTTGGCTGCGTCCGGATCCTATGAATTAGTTCATTCTACTTTTATTTGCTCCATTTCGGAAAAAAATAAATAAATAAAAAATTAAAAATTAATTTGAATTTTGACATCTGGAATTCAAATTATGTTTTTCGCAATCACGAGTGTGTGTGTGTGTGTGTGTGTGTGTGTGTATGTAGGCGTGTGTGTTTATGTGTGTGTGGGGGGTATGTGTTTTTGTGTGTAGGGGTATGTGTGTGTGTGCAGGCATATGTGTTTGTGTCTGTGTGCAGGTATGAGTGTGTGGGTAGTTGTGTGTATGAGTGTTTGTGTGTGGGGGGAATGTGTATGTGTGTGTAGGCATATGTGTTTGTGTCTGTGTGCAGGCATGAGTGTGTGGGCGGTTGTGTGTAGGTGTTTGTGTATGTGAAGTTGCCTGTATGTATGCGCGTGTGTATGTGTTTGTGTATGTGTGTGTAGGTGTATGTATGTGTGTAGGCGTGTGTATGTGTTTGTGTGTGTGTACGTGCGTGTATGTATGCGTGTAAGTGTAGGATATGAACGCAACCTGGAGACGGTTTTGCTATAGGAGCAGCATCGTGAGTAGCCGGTCGACGGTGATGCTGCAGGGAGTGCTGGCGGGAAAATAAAATGATAGCACGTCAAAACAGTCAAATGAAAGCAATAAGCAATCGTGATTGCTCAAAAAAGGTCCGACACCCCAATAACAGACACCGAAAAATTTGATGATACCCAGTAACAGATAGGATGAGGAAAGGATGAGTAATGAACAAAATTCCCTTTTTCTGTTCAAAATGTGCAAAAGTTCTTTATTTTTAGACCTAAAGCCTTATTAAATTCAAATGAACATGAAACACCGGCAGACCTCGTGGTGTCTGTTCATAACCTTCCACCACTGGCTTGTATTAAATACCAACTGGCTCATAAAATTCACTCTGATAACACCCGATGGTTGCACCGTATTCATGGGCCACACAGTAACATCCGTTTCACCCGCTTAAAAACAGCTTTTTAGGAAAAAGTTTGAGTTCTAAAGAAAAAAATTCACTTCGGTATAATTATAAACAGATAAATAAAATGTGGTGGAAATTTCAAAGTAATATGTAAAGCTTAGTGTTCTAGAAAAAGCATCATGAGTTATTGAGGAAGTCGCATTTGGAAATAAAATTGTACTGCCTCATTAATACTTTAATTGAATCACTTTTAATATACATACAAGTGGAAACAAGAATTCGGTGTCCCTGCAAGCTCTTGATTTAGATATATTGAATACATAAAACTGAAAAAATATGTATACATTTTATGATTTTAAGGTACCAACTCCCCTTTAGTCAATTTTTGCATTCTTAAAAAAAAAAAAACTCGATTTTCTATGCAAGATTAAAGATTGAATTTAAGGAAAATAGCATGTTCTGCACTAACTATGGATAATAGTGATAGCAAAGTATACGGTTAAAGAAATCCTGACATTATATTGCTTATAATTAAAGGAAAAATGATTCTTTAATTCAATTTTTAGCTCCAATCTCATGTATCTGCGATACATGAAAGCCCATGATGTAAAATCAAGTGCTTTTGCTCTTTAAAAAAAAAAGAAAGAAAAAATGACTTGAGAGCCGTTTTGGAGCAAAACTGTATCAGAGATAATTTGCGGAGTTTCGGGGATTCGAAGATATTTTGCCATAAAGCAACTGCGAGAATATGGGGCGGAACTCAGCTGTGTTATGACACGGATGGTGTTTTACCGAAGTTTATGACTCTTAAGACTTCAAGGTAACTGTGTATAACAAACATTCAACAGCAGAAGTAACAGTCATACTGTAGAAATTAAAAGGGGGGAAGGACTCACTTTCGGGGTACATTTTGTACATGAAGCCAATATTACACTTAGTACTAATACTAGTTAGTTACTAAATTGAAGCTAAAAATATAAACGTTAATAACTTTAACAAGTTATTATGACTCAATAAAGTTATTAGTGCAATGACTTTAATTAATTAGTACATTCAAAAGTGCTTTTTTTTTTCGTGGTATGAAAATTTGAATCAAATTGGGGCTTAATTGATGAAATTGCCTATAACACGAATGCGAGGTTCCCTGTCCACCGCATAAAAACATATTTTTTGATTTTGTTGCGAAACCTCGTTTTTAAGCTACTCGCACTATCTGAGCGATTTTTTTTTTTTTTATGCGGCACGCAAAAAAAAAAAAAAAAAAAAAAACAGGTTTGAGCGTATTCTCAAGTTAGA
The DNA here is from genome assembly GCF_026930045.1 of Uloborus diversus. NCBI lineage: Eukaryota > Metazoa > Arthropoda > Arachnida > Araneae > Uloboridae > Uloborus > Uloborus diversus. The sequence goes on along the minus strand of NC_072737.1, from coordinate 19,458,357 downwards.
AAAATATCAGCATAAAACGCAATAATCAAAACAGTAATAGCAATAATACCTCACACAACTGAACTGAACAGATAAAAGTCCTTTTGTTCGGGCACATTTTCAAAAAACGTATATAAAAAGAGAACTATTAATTTTATTTTTTATTCGCTTAACCAAGAGAAAGTTAAAGTGTCATCCTAACTATTGACAAGTGTTACGTGTTCTGAAATGAAATGAGTAACATTATTCGCTTTCTGTATTTGCATTTTCCTTTTTTTTTTCCCCTTTTCACCCATAAGTGAAATAGACGTAGCCAACTCGCATAAAAGTTTTTTTTTTCTTCTTCTAAAAGCGTTTCTCTGTAACAGAAATAAAAGATCTGGTAGCACACCAAACCCTCCTAAAGCCCGCCGTTCGAGAAGGCCCGAAATTCAGGCACGCAACCAACAAATTGGTCTCTTAGTTTTCAAAAACGCCCTCCCCCGTCTATAAAGAATATTTCGACCGCATTTTCGGCCGTGGTTTGAGCGCAAGGAGCGGTTTTTTGTCGTTTCCTTTTCTCTGTTTTATGCGAAGTTGTAAAAGCGAAAGGTTATGCGTGGTGATTTCGGGTACAGGATAACTCGGTGGGTTCTTTGCTGGTTTCACTTGGCAAGGTGGAAGTTGGACTATAGAGACTTAACTGTGACTGTCCCTGCGAGCAAAGACGATGCAATCAAGTAAGCCCTCTTTACGTAAGATAAATTAATACCTTTGAGCTAAAAAGAAAAAATACTTAAAGCTACGTTAATAAAAAAAAAAAAAAACTTTTTTTTGCCGAATATATTTTTAATATAGAAAATCACCCGTCAAGGTATGACGGGAGAAATTACTTCTACATTTGAACGAAGCCATTGCCTGTCTGGTGATGTTTTGATAGTTGAAATTTTAACCTTCACTCCAGTGGATTAACCCTAAACTACAGTAGGTAGCCTTCATTGGTGCGTTTCTTCATTTCCCTGAAATGACACAGTGTTATTAGTAAAACAGTTAAGTTACCGGATCCAGTTCAGCCTTGTCACGATAAAGCCTTTCCCTGCATGTTAAACATTACCAAAACATATTATCAAATTATCCTAACGTGGCACGCGTTTCATTGTTGATGACGTTAGGAGTGTTACTCGATCATTCGCTATTGTATATATGAGGATGCCTAAGGTTCCATCTTTTTTCCTTGAAAAATAGGTCCCTTTTAACCTCGAAATATGTGTATGTACAGTTTTTAGGGGATTTCGTACTTCTCAAATGGTAAAAATCAAGGAAGAAATCGATTTTTGCTTAAAATGAACTTGGACACCTTTTGAATGACACAGAAAAGTTTTTAAGCAATCTGATCGATACAGTACACTCTCATTTTTCCGGACCAACTGGGAGCATAGACAATCCGAATAATCAAAATTCCGGATGTTCCGAGTAATAAGAAAAACTCATTCTTAAATAAGCAGACTTTTTTTTAAAGCAAAACACAATGTTTGGCAGCAAAACTACATAGTATATATTGCTTCTAGCAAATAATACTTCATTTGTTATTCAGTTCAGTGGTGTCGGACTGGCGCTCCGAGTACGCCAGGTATCTTGTTTGATTACCATAATTTATTGAACGACCTATGCAGGCTTCATTAGCTTAATGAAAACCAAAACTGAATATTTGGCATATTTATTGTTCGTTCTTACAATAACAATTGAAAGTTCTTGCTTAAGTAAATATATATTTTTTAACTCTACAAATTTGATCTGAATAAACCGGAGACCTAGATAAACGGGGGCCGGATAAACGAGGTGCTACTGTATTGTTAAAAGGCTTTACAAAATTTCAGCTGCATTGTTTTTCTAATAGTTTCGTAACATCGGTGTTTTCTCAGTTTGGCTTTTTCCTACAAATCATACTAGTTTAAGTGGTAAAACTTCAAAATATAATTTTCAAGGAAATCGAAAATTTTTGTGAGTTTAACACACTCAATTTCATAGAACTAGTGATAAGTTTTTTTGCATCTTATAAATTTATACAGATAAAATAATTTTAAAATGAGGAAGTAACAGTTTTCTTCCATCTTTTTCAATGGATAAAAACTTGTTTTTAATTTCTACTTATTATTGTTAGTAATATTACTCCTATTATTATTTTTATTTCAAAAATGAATCCATTAACAACAATACAAATCCCTAAAATTATTCATACTGTTAGGAGTGTAACAAAAAATTTGGTAACAAGACATAGATACATAAACGAGCTGATGTAAGCATCACGTGACTTCCTTTTACTCTAATTTAATGATAATAATGCCTTGGACTTGGAGTAAACAAACAAATACTTCAGATATTTTCACCCCAAGTTTGTTGCGAACCGAATAAAAAAAAAGTTTTATACAGATTAATTATCCCAATATTGTTAGTTTTAATGTGATTCAATGGTTAGCTCTCTAAATATCGCCAATAATGGCCAAATTGAAATCAGATTCGAAAAAAAAAGAAAGAAAAAGAAATTAACTTGAATTCTGAAATTTTGAATTCAAATTATGTTTTTCGCAATCACGAGTTGCGACAGGACCCTGCTCATTGGGGGCTATTGTTTCTAGAAACGGCTCCTGTCCCCCAATCCTGCTCCTCCTCCTGGGCGGTTACGTGTGTACAGTGGTGTGTGTGTGTGTGTAGGCGAGCGTGAGTGCATGTGTAGGCTTGTGTGTGTGCGTAGACCTGTGTGTATGCACGTAGGTGTGTGTGCGTAGACCTGTGTGTATGCACGTAGGTGTGTGTGTATGCACGTAGGCGAGTGTGTATGAGTGTAAAGGCTTGTGTGTATGAGCGTGCGTGTGTGTAGGACATGGACGCCCCTGACCAGGAGAAGCAGGTTCCAGGAGGCAGTGCTTGGAGCTGCGCCTGCAGAGGACGGTGGGCGGTGGTGCAGCAGAGGCCCCTGGTCCAATCTGAAAAGGGCACGGACATCAAAGACGGTCAAATGAGAACAATAAGCAATCGTGATTGCTAAAAAAAAACGGCAAAATTTGTCGCCAAGTTGGCGAAAAAACTTGCCGACCAAAAGCTTAGCGGTATATTGCCAAGTGTTTGCAAAATTATAACACCACTTGAGTTTGCATTGAAATTTAAGAATGATTTCCCCTCAAAAAGGTGTAAAAGTAACCCCTTTGTAGCATCCGAATGCAACCAAAAAGTAATTGCACAACTAGACCCCACTAAGAGTCTACGTACCGAATTTCAACTTTCTAGGACATACCATTCTTAAGTTATGCGAGATACATACGCACATACATACGTACATACAAAAGTCACGAGAAAACTCGTTGTAATTAACTCGGGTATCGTCAAAATGGATATTTCGGGTGTTTATACGTTCTTAGGCACTTATCCACGTGTGGTCGGGATGAAATGAAAACTCAACATTCATTCGGGGGCGAGCAAAATGGAAATTAAGGCCGATTTTTGAGTGAAATCTTTTTTTGCGAATACAACACTTCCTTTTATGTAAAAGGAAGTGAAAATAGTGTAAAGGTATCAAGTCTTCTTAACGCTATTGTACAAATATCTTCCTTACTAGAAGTTCCTGTATGTGTAACTGCTTTTAACTGCATTCGTGCTTTTGTCAAAATGCCGATAGCAAATATCCTTTTTTAATTTCATATATTTCCAAACTAAGCAGTGTTTATAAAAGGGGTAAATTAAATTATAAAGCCTTTAATTCAATTTTGACAATATAAAGCAAATGAGGCAGTGAGAAGCAAAGGGATGTAAGTGGACATTTCCAAGTTTTGAGTAAAACGCGTTTGAAGATAAGGTCCTCGGTAGGCTTTCATTGAAAAGTTTTTCTAATTCATGCTGCATAGCAGCAACTACCAGGACTACTAGTACTATCTCTTGCCCAGGAGAGGTTCACCTACCATGTGTACTGGTAATCTCCAAATTTTTAAATTTTGTTACTTACATCCTTTGCTTCTCACTGCCTCAAATGATGACCATAATCGCTATTCAGAAGAAAATTATTTCGCTTGTTATCAGAGGGAAGAACTAATACCAATGTTTCAATTCCGGTGTTTTTAAAAATCTAGTTTTGTAAACGAGATGGCGGGACGACACGTTGTCAATCACTCAACAAATTGCATGACGACAGTTTCTCCTTTTTTTTTTCATTTTCAGAACCCAATGTGACTACTTCGCATTTGGGAGCTGAATACAGTTCGTTGGAATGCAATGGCGCAGTTGGCGTGAACGGTTGTTTAGGATACAATTCGTGTAAACGATTTCTGTATTGCATTCAAGAAGATGCAGATGACTTTTATATCAAGGGTGCCTACGAGGAGTGGGTCATGGCTCAAACTGCGCCATTGAAAATTTTAGATAGGTGATGCATTTTTTTTTTTTTTTTTTTTTTTTCAGGGCTTTAACTCTTGGAGAAATGTTATTGTTCTGTGAAAACTTGACGTTCTTAATTTTGCCTTTAAGAAATCTTTCAGTGCTTGGCTTATTAGCCTGCAGCACGGTAAAACTAGAATGTTGAAATTAATAGTATGATAATTATGAATTTGTGGAGCGAGCTGTAGCCGATGATTTTCCAGATTGAGAACACTGGCTGCAAGTGTTAAAGCAACTAGTTCTACTGAGCGAGTCGGATATTTATTACTGCAGTTGTATCCAGTGAAGAGAAGTGCTGTTTATTCTCAAATGTCTCTCCGTTTAAATTACAAAGTTTCATTTAAGGCTGAAACCAGTTTAGCAGGCCGAAATTGTAGTGTTTTTCGTGATTTTTTTTCAAACATGAAAGAAATAATCAGAATTTGTTTAAACCTGGAGGATATTTTATTCATCTTTTGAAGTACACCTTGTAATTTTTTGAAGTTATTTCCACCAGAAATAGTGGGGTTAGGAGCTGCTGTCCATGGGCGGTCTTCAACAGAGCTTGTTGCTGGTGGGCATTACCGAAGCCACAATTTATGGCTGTAATCAATACAATTTTTCTTTCTCGTAAACAGCATATTTCCTAACAATATGCACCAAATTGAAAGTTGCATGTTTTTGATGTGTTTAATTGCAATGTCTTGTTTTTCTACCTTTTCTTTTCTTTTTTTTTTTCATTGTTTTTCACATTTCTTGCATTAAAAAAATATTTTTAATTATACAAATACAAAAGTGACGACCAGCAACAGGCTCTGGGCCCAGCTAGACTATATAATATCATCCCAGAGATATATTCATATAGAGTATAATTAAATAAAGAATATTCACACAAATGTTCAGAACGCTTGGTCAATAACTCTTTGAGCTAGAATGCCCACCAGTTGGAAAAAAGCTGTTTCGAGAAAAACGCATTAAAAAAAAACTGTTGTGAACGTTTTCGAATCTCCATAGTCACTTACGTGCTTATGGCATCGGAACTAATCGGAATTTTTCCCTGAAATTTTTTCAACAGTTTCTTGTATAGTTTTACTAACATTTCATGACACAAAAAAAGGGGATTTTTTGACGACTATCTAAACTGGTCCCCACGCCTAATGTTGTGTTTTTTAACCGATAGATTCTTAGTATCTAAAAGAGGTTACTTTCAGAGGTTATTCAGCATTATCTTTTGCTTAACTGTTATATCACTAGTGAAATGAAAATGTAAACTTCCATTTTTTAAGTCGATGGGACGAGCTAAATTGGTTCAAGATGGGCGCTCTTTGTCACAAGTTTTAATCACGTTTTAAATGAAAATTTTCTAACTGTTTCAAACCGGTTTAGACGTGAAAGTACCAGTTATTTCGCTCTTTTTAAAATTACTAGTTTATATTATTTACAAATTAGTTAATGTTATTTACACACAAACTATTTTTTTTTTTTTTTTTTTTTTTTGTGTGTGCGGTGTATGAAAATTTCAATCAAATTGGGACTTGACGAAATTATTTATAACACGAGTGCAACGTAGTATCTTCGAGTGACGAAATGTTCGCCTGTGTACTTGTCAGATTATAAAAGGCTTAGCGAAATTCAAAGTAGCTGCCGTGTCTTGAATAGGTTTAAAGAAGCAGTGATTTTTATGCGGTCCCTATCCACCACACAAAAAGATATTTGAGTGTATTTAGCAAAATTCAGGAGGATATAATCATATCAAAGAAATTAAGAATATTTCTCCCTGCTGAACCTCATTTTACTTCAATTTTACTGACTGCTTGTCAATTTCCCACTCAAATTGTTGTCAAGCTGTAGACTAACTATCCTTATTTACTGGTAAACACCTTTAAGAAAATTGCTTTTACCTGGTAGTAAAAATTCAACCAGAAACGCTTTTGAAAAACTTAACGCATCTTCTTGTTCTTTTAAATTTTTCTTGTTACACTTATGAAATGTTCTCGTTGCACTTATGAAATGTTCTTGTTGCACTTATGAAATGTTCTTGTTGCACTAATGAAATTTTCTCGTTTCACTTATGGGTATTTCTGATTGAACTTACAGACTCTTTAGGCGCTCTAACGATTCTTTTTTATTGCGTTAAAGGATTTTCCTTGCTGTACAAACAAATTTTTCTTGTTCTTTTGCAGCCGAAAGGTCAACTCCCACTCCACATAGTGTGCGCACGCCCCACTGGTCAAGCACTCACACCTCTACAACTCCTACTCAAAGCCACAGGAAAGGAAGCACGACTGCTCAAAGATAAGGTACGTGTAGTTGGCGCTCAATTTCACGAACTTCTTGTGACCACGAATAGAGTTTGGAACATCAAGTTAGTAAACTCGAAAAATGCACACACAAAAAAAAAAAAAAACTGCAGTTAGATATGCAACATTAAAGATAAGAATTTTCTGTCAATGAAATTGAAAATTTGTCACATCAAAACTAGTACAGTAAAACCTGTAAAGTTGACCACTATAGTAAGTTGACCACCTGTCTAAGTTGATTGCTTTTTTCAGTTTCAGAATTAGTCCTATAAATCAACCTCTATAAGTTGACCACCTGTTTAAGTTGACCACTAAAGAAGAGCACCGCAAGTGGTCTAGGCATCATTTATGAAAGTAATCATCAGCTTTAGCTTTCTTCAGGGCAATATTTTAAAGAGAAAAAATATTCCTGTTTATTAATATATTAATAACCTTTTTATTATTGTTTTGTACATAAAAGGGGGAGGGATCAGAAGAAAAACCCAAATGTGCAGGAAACTGATGGAAAACCCGTGGAATCCCGGAACGTAGCCCGGAAAAAATCTGTGACGTTTCGGAATTCTCTGGTAGTGTAAAACCATATTGGAATCAATATCAAAATAATATATGGATGTCCTATGCAAAAATAAAGAGTGCACATTTTAGACGAAGACCATGTGTGGGAAAATTTTCGATAAAATCCAATCAAATTATAATGAAAATAAAATCCGCAGCCAATTAGCTCTAATTCATTACAGTCAAAGCCACCTAATGAGAGAGGAATCCATAAGTATGGCAAACGTTGGTAATAAAACAGCAACTCCTTATGCTTACTTTTCTTGTCATTTCTTCTGAAACAGGGTGTAGTATTGTCCTTCTGGCCAAATTGATTTTCTCATAGGGACACTTCACAAATGATGTCACCTTTTGAGCGGGGTGGGGAGTACATTAAATTATGGCAGTTTGTGACAAGGGTGAGGGAGGGGCTGACAATAAGTGTTATATTACAAATTTTTTACACGATGGGCTCAGGAAAAATAGCGTGGCATGTGAAAAAAGGTGGAGAGGGTGTAAGGCTGAAGTTTGACACTTTGTGACAGAGGAGGAAGGTGGGTCAAATTTGTTTAAAAAATGTGACATATGTACATACATCCTTTAGGCAATTTTCTACTGCTATACAACCGTTATATTAGAAAAACAACTGTAGTATTGCTGCCAACAATCACTTATCGTGGAACATTTGTCCCTATACATTTTGCTAAATTAGGGCGGCGGCACCAATAACAGACATGCTTAAGACATCGCTCTCTGGTTAGCTCAATTTTCTGAGTCTTTTAATATACGAGTATTTAGACTTTTAAAACTTTTTTTCGCTCATGCAACTATATCTCATCTAACGTTTGGCAGCTGTTGGATCATCCTCTGAGTTAGTTAGCTCCATATATATATATATATATATATATATATATATATATATATTCTCAATTTCAATAAAAAGTCCCTCCCCAGTAACCAATTCTGATGATACCCAATAACAGATAGGCTGAGGAAAGGATGAGTCATGGACAGAACTCCCCTTTTCTCTTTAAAATGTGCAAACGTTCTTTCATTTCAGATCTAAAACTTCTTTAAATTCAAATGAACATGAAACGCCAGCAGACGTGGTGGCTGCTCATAACCTTCTACCACCACTGCCTTGTAAATACCGACTGGCTCAAAAAATTCACTCAGATAACACTAGATGGATGCACCGTATTCATGGGTCGCATGAACATCCGTTTTACCCGCCCAAAATTCTTATTGTTAAAACACAAACTTATCACTGTATGTTACTGGTGCCGTTACCCTAACGCTCTGCAAAAAATCGCAACTTCGAATTTTTACAACAGTTACATTTTTCCTTTTTCAGAATGGCAACATCCCATTGATGCTTGCCGTAGAAGTAGGCAACCACGGGGTCTGCCGAGAGCTTCTGATGCAAGATGCAAAAGAACAACTGTCCCAGCGTCGTCCCGACATCAGGGACACCCCCCTTCACATAGCATCCCGGAGAAGGGACATAGACCTCATGCGACTCCTCATCGAGAAAGGATCTGCGGTGAACCTTCAGAACGTGAGTACTTGATTTCTTTCTTGTAGCTTATTTCCACAGTATATGCAATGCCTTAAAATACCTGGTATGTAGTGTAGGTGAAAATAAGAGCATTGGAAAGTGATGACTCAATTTTGTTTTCAATTTGCAGTCTTGTTTGGTCTTCAAGAAGACACGCCCAAGATTTTTCTCCGACATTGCCAGCGGAAAATCTTGGGCGTGTCTTATTGAAGACCAAACAAGATTGCAACTTCCCTCCTCCCCAGCATTGAAAGGGTTACATAATTTCTGGTCACGACTACTTACAAGCCCATCTTTTTAAAATCTCTGGGGTGGGCACAGTGGCCGATTCTCCACTGTTCCCACTATGTGAAGGACTATGCAAATGACAAGGGAGCATCTTTTTGATTGCCCCGTTCTTCTCGACGTGCTCAGGTTTGTCGTCTTAAAAGAGCTTTCCCGCTCTACTACTACATCATTGTTGTATTGGACTGCAAGGCGCCTTATGTCCGAGAGGACGTTGGCGGGGTGTAATAAAAAAAGAAAAAAAAATATCGTTAGTTCTTCGTGGATAAAATACACGGTGAGTCTAAACTCTTGGGCAAAACTATAAGAGTTGTTAGAGGGGACGATAAGAAGCAATAATTATACTGGAACACATGGTCGCAAACGCAATGCTGACGTGCTACCTGCTTACAAAACCAAAAACTGATGGATGCAGAAAAGGTCAGAAATTTATGACACAAAGACGATTTTACACAACATTTTAGTTTTTAAGAAAGATTTAGAGCGGTTGTTGAAAGATGCTGGCTGTAACTTGAAAACACGCGTCACAACGACAACGGAGCGATCGGTAAAATCTTGTCGGAATGGCTCGTTATTGCGGCACTCGTTATGTTGTCATTGAGACGCATGCAATACAGCTGCAGACAGCAAATTTCAACAACCGCTTTAAATATTTCTTAAAAACTAAAATGCTGCACAAAATCGCCTTTGTGTAACAAAATTCCTCTTAGCGTAATAATTGATTTTTGCTTCGTATCATCCCCTATAACACCCCTTAAAGTTTCACCCAAGAGTTTAGACTCACCCTGTATTTGTTAACTAGGTTAAATCTGTTCACTAACCATTTTCGAACTTATTACATTTAAGTGAACTTACTACATTTAAATTAACTTTACTGCAATTTAAATTATTAAACTAACATGACTTCTCAGATTTCAGGATTTGTGTTTGGAGATTAATTACAAATAATTATCACTTAATATTTTGCTGACGTCTTTCACTATCTTGAATGTTTTACTATCTTAAGGAGCGGTTCAATACTTAGAGTAGAGTGGCATTTAAATCATTCGTGTCTCCGTGTAACATTTCACTTTTTTTTTTTTTTTATTACATTTAAATCTCTAATTCTTTTGAGTAAAAGTGTTTCAACATTGACAGTTCGGAAAGGAACTAACGGAAGATTGATCATTCGGTGTTGAAGTGTAGCAGTACCTTGTTCTGAATGGAATCGTTATAGCAGATACGTAAGTCTTCAACGAATCTTTTACCTGAAGAATAAATATAATTCACGAAGACTTACGGCCCTATTTCTCTCCTACAGAGTGAGGATAAGTTTCTTCTAGTCGTATCCTCAACTATGTGAGTCTTACGGGCCTATTTCTCTCCCACAGAGAGATTAAAATACCTTCCTAGTCATATTATTAACTATGAATCTTACGGGCCTATTTCTCCCCCACTGAGAGATTAAAATACCTACCTAGTCATATTCTTAACTATGTGAATCTTACGGACCTTTTTCTCTCCCACAAAGTGAGGAAATTACCCTTCTAGTATTCTTAACTGTGTGAGTCTTACCAGCCTATTTATTTCCCACAGAGTGAGGAAATGACCCTTCTAGTCAAATTCTTCATTGTGTGAGTCTTACGGACCTTTTTTTCTCCCGCAGAGTGAGGGAATGACACCTTTACATATCGCTGCCATGGAAGGGGACGAAGGGATGCTGAAAGTGCTGGGACAAGCCAATGCGAGGGCCAACATCCTGGACCGGAGAGACCGGGCGCCCTTGCACTTGGCGGCAGAGAGAGGGCACACCGGATCGGTCGAGATCCTGTTAGAAAAATTCCACGCATCAATCACACAAAGAACTAAGGTAAGATTTGTTTTTGCTTTCTGGAAAGCGGATGGAAAGGATGGTTCAAGTTCAAATTTCGGAGGTTTGCTAAAAATGAACTAATTGTTAGAATTACTTGAAATTTTTGTGTTGAATATAGCCGAATAAAAGGGGACGATAGGAGAAAGCAATAGTTCAAAATGTTTGCTGTAGATGATGCTTAGCTCGTCATAACGGAAATGCATTCAAATACCAATGATCATTGCGACCCGCAAGTCCAAGCTTATACAGATGACTTTTCAGATGAAACTATCCTTATAAGATGAGCCGGAGTCCACATTATACAACCAGAAAACTCAACCAAACAACTCAGATATAGATCAGGTAACATAGCTTTTAAATTTCACTTGCTAGTTTAACGCAATTCAAGAGATTTTGAAGGAGTGCAGCAATTTGAATGGTTTAAATAATGGCAATGTACTAGTAGTTTAAATAAAATCAATGAACTGGTAATTTATTGTGCGTCTAAAGCTGCTCTGGAGACAAGTGTACCAGGACACTCAAAGCTTACGCTGGAAATCCATAGAGTATTTGAAAAAATTGATCAAAAGAGGGAAACATGCACCATGTAATGCATACCTGCACATGTGGGCAGCTGCGTGATGACAATGAGGTAGCTGACAAGGACCTCTGTGCAGAAATTTTCCCCATCAACATCTTTCATTTTAATGAATTGGATCATAACCTAAATCTAGAAATCCTAAAAATAGAGATTCTATTTTGAACTCTTTTTAGTAAGTTGAAAACTGATTCAGGGATAGTTAAAATGTACGTTTATGACGAAATCTGAAGGGAGTTCTTCAAATTTCTTATTCTCTTTGGCCACCTGGATTTTAAATTACTTCCATTCTTTTGTCTTCATCTCAGCGAAAGATTTCTCCTATTGTGCATCCATATCGCATCGTGATTAATTATCTAATTTCAAAACTGATTGAGGGATTATTAAAATGGAAACTTATGTTGAAATCTTCAAATTCTTCATCCCATATGAATAAGTGGCACTAAACAAATTCCGTTCACTTACAGAATCTTCTTTTCAGGAAAAGATTCCTTCCCCAGCTATCCTTTCGAACCGCATCGTGATAAATAAAAACTGGTTTAGGGATGGTTAAAATTTAAATTTATGTTTAGCTCTAGCGTAACTTCTTTAAGACCCTCGGCTATGTGGTCCGGGCTGTGTTTTCGGGGTTTAAACCCCATCCGAAGTTTTTTAAAACTTTTTCAAAAACAGTTTTTCTATCCCTTAAATTGCTCAGAAATTATTAATGCTATTTTTAAATTTTATTTGAAAAACGAAATTACTACGTATTATTGAAGAATTTCTTACAAAACAACACAGCGTTTTCCTTCAGATTTTGAATACCTGACCGCTATCAAAACCAACAAAATTCTTTAAATTAGAAAGTGGCAAACTGTATGCTTAATATATTTTACAAGTTTCATACAAATACAAATTTAAGAAGTATTGCTTTGAATGCGCCTATCTGTCTTTGAGTGCACACATCTATCCTTCTGAGTTTTTAAAAAGGCATCCAATAATATAGGTGAAGTTATGTACTGTACTCAGATTTTTTCTCTTCATTAAATAGATACATCATCTTTTACATTAGCTCTCGCTAATAAATGCCCTTGAAAAAGCACCCCCTCATTTAAATAACCTATTGTAATACAAATCAATAGAATATACGATTGAAATCAAATTTGATTTATTATATCTATACTGATAATATTAAGCTGCAGAGTTTGTTTGTTTGAACGAGCAGCCAACTCAGTTCCTACTGGTTGGAATTGAAAAATTATTTTTGTGTTTAATAGTCCATTTATTGAGGAAGGCTCTAGGCTATTTTTTTTTTTAATTAGATTAACCGAAATATTTGTAACTGCAGACAAAATGTTTGATTAAATATTTAGGTCTATGAATTCCTAATAGATGGCGGGGTAAGTTTGGTCCTCTGAATCCCTAATAGATGGCGGAGTAAGTTAACTTATCGAGAGGGCACTGGCTACGCTATTGTGCGACTGTTATAATCAGCGAACTGATTTTTAAATGCTTTTTGTTTCGATATTCAGGTACACAATTTGATTTTGTAGGATTTTCCAATAGGATTTTGTTTTCCTTTTTTCTTCAACGTTTGTTTTTGCTCTTATCGTTGAAGATAGTTTCTAATCTAAGTAAATAATTTGATTTGTCGTATTATTCTTCAATTGTGATTATTTCTTTTACGCTTTTATTATAGTATTGTTTATTTGGCGATACATTTGAAATTGCAGAAAAAAGCCCGCTTCACTCGCTAAAGGGCGGGTAACGGTAGTGTGAGTGATTGGCGCGTTAAGCAATGAACTATACAACTGAAGGATTATTTTGAGTTTTAAAGCTACTTTTAATCTTTTTATGTTGTTTTGGCAAATAGTTTTAAAATCCAAATAGACGTTAATGGTTTTTTTTTAAAGGTGTGTACGCATTTTAGTTGAGGGAAAATTATCATTTTATATCAGAAGTGGGGGGGGGGGCGGGGATCGTCGATTTTTTCTACTCAAAGCACTTCCTTTAAATTCTTAGCACGAGCATCGCCGTGAGGGTACTAGTAGATTTATAAAACCCTCCCCGAAACAAAGATCTGGTTACGCCCCTGTATAAAGTACGAAACAAATTCCTTTCTCTTGCGGAATCTTCTGCTCAGCAAAAGACCCCTTCTCCGACTATCATTTCTCACCTCATCGTGATAAGTATCTAATCTGATAATTAGTTCCTGGATGGTTAAAATTCAAACTCATATAGAAATCAAACGCAAGTTCCTTAACCCCCTGGAGTTACGTTGTACTTAACACATTCAGCTGTCTTGGGGAATCTTCTGCTCCAGTCCTTCTCCAATTACCATTCCGCACCGCAAAAAATCGTGATTAACTATTGCCATTTCCACGAACTTGTGTTCTCTTTTGTCGTACCACAGCATCTACTAAGTGCCCGATTATTATGCTCAACCCTGCCTCTTCGATGGCACGCACGCTCAGATCTCACTCTGCAATCTTGAATGGGCTTTCAGGTGGAGGAAAGAAATCTCTCGCTTAAAATATGAGCAAGGCGAATATTATTTATTCAGCAAGCGAGGCATTCTCCGACACCCTAACTCGCATCTCTAATGGAGGGTTAGATTTTTTTACCTCCTGATTTTGATTTTTTTTCTTTTTCAATCCATTGGACAGAAACATTATGTCCTTTTGCATGTGAAGCAAAAGTGTCTTCTGTCATTTGCGTCTTCATTAAATACTCTTTTCACGAAGTGAAACAGTCAGTGTCGTGAAATATTGTCGTTAATGGACAAATTGGAGGGATCAGTGCCAGGAAAATGACAAAATTGGAGGAAAAGGAGGCTTTCTTTTTTTTTTACTTTCTTCTATATCTAATATATAGAAGAAAGTATTGGATTCGTGCAAATTTTCGAATTTCGAATTTTGACGGATTCGAACGTTTTGGGGTGTGCTGAGTCCATTTCGACTATTTTTGGAAAATGTCTGTCTGTCTGTGTGTGTGTGTGTGTATGTATGTGTGTCACGTCTGTGTGTGACCAGTTTTTTGTGGCCGCTCTACAACAAAAACTACCGCATGAAATCGAACGAAATTTGGTACACATATGTGCCCCTATGTGAACTTGTGCCCATTAGTCTTTGGCGCGAATTCCTCCAAGGGGGGTGGAGCAATGGGACGTTTTTCGAGTTACGCGTGCTTGCTATTCCTCAGGAAGTAACTGGCGGAATCAAACAAAATTTGGTCCATATGTTGGTATTAACAGGAACAGGTGCTGATTCAATTTTGGTGTCAATAACTCAAACGGGGGTTGAGCTATAGAACGTTTTTTGTCGTCAATTGTGACTGCTGTATCTCAAGAAATAATGAACGGAATGAAAGAAAAATTTATCGGCAAGTAGCCCTTATAGTCCAGTCAATAGATACATTTTACCTTGCAAAAAATGGGGTCAAAGATTTTATTTTTTTAATTTGTACATATTGGTGCCGACATGGAAAAACCAAGTTATCCAACACGAAAGACCCCGGGAGAACTTTTGGGGGCCGAAAAACCACAAAAATTTATGACTTTTTTTGTTTTTTCCAAAATATCTCCGAAATGGTTCAACTTAGAAAAAAGTTTTAAATGTAAAGTTTAAAGAACATAAAATTTCCTACAACTTTTGTATTTACAACTTTTTTGTGGCACAGATAACAAGCTTGCTATAGCTCTTTGAAAATAGGCAGTTTTCCTCCACTCCGAAAAAAAAAGCTTTCACACTGAAAGCAAGGCGTCATAATTATTAGAACTTCAATAGAAACTTTAGTTTCAGAGAGTTTATCGACAGTTAGAGTAGTTTGAGTTTCTTGCTCACCCCCCCCCCCTCCGCTGGACACAGAAGCAATTCTGGCTGACAGATTAGTTCCCACTAGACTCCAAAAACAAACGATGTATTATGAAACTGAAATACATATACACGCATTCATTTAAAGCACATACGACGATGCAATAATAATTTTTAAAAAAACCTTCCTCACTGCTCACGAACTAACTTTTCTGATCTGACAGAGGTAGTCTTCATCAGACTCCAATAATAGATGATATATTGTTATTTGTAACTGGATTACACAATATATACATTCATTTGAGGGATATAATTCGTACATTCTAATCTAATTATTGCAAAGATGCGATTTTTAAATATTAATGTGAAGGAATGAATATTAGGCAGCTAATAAGCAAACAATCAACACAGTCATGCATCCTATGCTCTGATACAATAATAATAATAAACCCTCCCCCACCGCTCACGAACTAATATTTCTAGTCTGACAGAGGTAGTCTTCAATCAGACTCCAATAACATATGATTTATATTGCAGTGTTTGCACGTGCTGGAGCATTTTAAACCTGCCTTGTGACAAGAACAGGCTCCAGTACAATTTTTCTTGCAGGTACAAGGTACAATCTTCAAAAGATTCTGAGTAACTGAATCTCTTTTCGTGTCAACATGCATTAGACCTTGCGTCCTGCGTTCCCAACCCCATTTCTCTGGATCAATTATGTTGCCCAACCAACTTTGAATTTGGTGGTAGAACCGATATGAGTGATAACGTCCAGCATGCCCCCCCCCCCTCCCCGCACGTTGGAGGTAGCCCTGCAAGATTTACCTTAGCCCTGTATACTAGTTTTATAAAAAGATTAAATTGCAAAGTATCCAAAGATAGGTTCAAATACTTTACGTCACCTGTGTATAATATTTGCAAAATGTTTTCTCCAACTGCAGCTAAGGAAGGCATCATGATGACAGATTGGGTCCATAAATACTTCAATAGCTTCCTTAATTTCAGGAGGGGTTTTTTTTTTTTGGACTATTTTGTACAACTTAATTTTGCCTTGGCCAAAGATTGCCGAAGTCGTATCACACCCACAAGACGCATGGATGAAAAGAATATTGCTGGGGTCAAACTTAAAAGATTTAGTGGGGAAAAAACAAATCACAAGCATTCCCTCTTCCAGGTTTTATAAAGAACAAGTTGCTGAAAGGCTGTCCTAAAGCTGTCATCAGTCCTCTCGCTCACTATAACAACCTTTTCAATTTCTTTTGCCTTTGAAAGAGCAGTAAGTGAGTGAGTCGGCATCATCTTGAGTCTGCCTGACTTCAATGCCACACTCTTCGAAATATGTCTCAAGAAGTAGAATAAGACAATTCTTTTTGTTATAATTTGCCAGAAATCTTTCTTAAGGAATTTAGTTAACATGTTAAGTTCAACCATTACTTCAAGGGAAGAGATTGATTGCTCATTGAAATAGCATTTGTGACAGGCAGTGTGAATTGTCACTTCTTTTAAGAACTTCAAAAAACGCTGATGTTCTTCATATTGCCGTTTTGCGCTGCATCTTTGAAGATTTTCTGTTCCCATCTCCTTCATAATCTTTATTTCGCTTTCATGCAAACTGATTTCGCAAATAATAATGATAATAATAATAAATAAAAAAAAACACCTTGGTCAGGCGTAATCATTTCTAGGAAAAAAATTGTAATTCAGAACACACAAATTGATAAAACATACTCTCACTCAAACCCTGAAGTGACCAACATGAGTAGCTATTGAGTCGATACATCTCATTTGGAGAGAAAAAAAGGGGGGGGGGGTGGAATGAGGGTGTTTTTGTTTAAATTAAAGGGAACGGAGGCATTTACCCTCAGCTGTGAAAGACAAATAATTTAAAAGGTCAGACTGCCGGCGTTTCTCCTTTTTTCCTCCGTTATCCGATGCGCTTTCACGCACTTCGCTGAAAAGGTTCAGAAAAAGTGTAACTTTCAAGAAGCTGTAACTCGCTTGCTTTTCATGCTACAAAAATGTTGTAATGACAAAAGTTGAAGGAAATTTAATCCTCTTTAACATTTGCATTGGAAGTTTTTTTGTAATTTTAACCATTTTTGAGATATTTTGAAAATACTACAAAAAGTCACAAATTTTTGGGGGTTTTCGGCCCCCAAAAGTTCTCCCGAGGTCTTTCGTGTTGGATAACTTGGTTTTTTCATATTGGCACTAGTATACACAAATTTAAAAAATAAAATCTTTGACCCCACTTTTTGTAAGGCAAGCCCTTTTTTTTCTACCTATTGACTGGACTATTAGTGGGTATAAGAACTGATTTTATTTTTGTGTCAACAGCTAAAAAGGGGGTAGCGCAATCACCCGTTCTTTTTTTCCATTTTGAGTGCCCTATCTCAAGAGGTAATGCTACGTTCTGGTTGAAATTTGGAATATATGTGAATCCATATGTAAACAGGCTCTGGTTTAATTTTGACGCCGATCGCTCCAAGAGGTGTTGATTTTTTTTTTTTTTTTTTTTTTTTTTTTTTGCGAATAAAAATATTTTTATTAATGCAACAATAAGAAAGATAAATCGTAATAGATTGTCGTCTGCGTATTTCTCGTGATTTTAATTGTATGGAAATGATCGGAAATATTATCTCAATGATTTAAAATTTTTAACTGTTGCCATCTTATGTTTGTTAACAAATAAAATATTTGTAATTCATTCAAGCAAGGCTTTTAAAATAACTTTCAATTTTCGCTCTTTGCTTTGCTTTTGCAATCATTCAGACATTGGGATGGTCGTCAAGTTTTTGCATGTGTCATTTTGTTTTTGTTGGGAATATTGCTTGCTCGTCAAGCATGGGGAGGGATCAGAAAAAAAAGAAAAATATAGAAGAAAGTTTCGTGATGGCCACAACATACTAGTTTTTTTTTAGTTTTGCTTATTGTGCCATGAAACGCGTTTAAATAGTTCCTGCTTAAATTCTTCTCTTTTGTAAAGTTTTTTTCCTCTGGTCCCAAATTTGATCCTATTTCTTGGATGGTTGTTGCCGTGCCCATGAGAGAAAACACATTTGTATGAAATCATGTGCAAGATGGAACATATTTAGTGATGTTCAGAATATTTTCAAAATAGAGATACTCGATGAAAGGAAATCCCCAATGTGAAGCAGGGATCTATGCCTTCCTACTGAGAGATACACTAAGAAGTGAATTCGTATTATAGTTTTATGCCAAAGAGCGCTACGAACTTCTGAATTCAGCTATTCTTCCTCCACCTCTAGACCTACTTTTAATCATCTTCGGAATTTTTCTAACGTTTGTAAGTCTGCATTTTCGCTGTTTGCATCTAAGAGATACGCCAGTTGGTGTAAGTAAGCTTTTATAGTGTTGGATTTTCTTTTGTTATTTAAGGCCTATATCGTGGCCTCAGAGCAACAGTAAGATATCTAATCCCAGAAATAACACTAAGATAACTTATTGATGCTCTGATGCGACGATATATTATACGTTTTTTAGGAAAGGGCTCTTAGAAACACGTTTAAACGGCGCTCTACTATAATTAAAACTTTCTATTAAAAGACAGAAAATAGAATGTGGTTGGTATCAGTAACTAGACATTTTATGGAATCCCAGTTTCCTTAGAGATTTTCTAGAAGTATCATTATTATTATTTATTATTATTTTTTTTACAATGCACTTCTACGCGAGGTGGACATTTTTACAGTTTGATCCATTTTTAGTGAATAGTTATTAAGTTTTGCATTCACTTTCACTTGTTTCAGAACGACAAGTAGTATTTAATGGTGTCTGTATTGCTTTCATTTTCACCACAAAATATGCTTTTTTTTTTTAAATTCAGTTGCTTTTAACGTTTTTCTTGTGAGAATTATCTTTAGCTTGACTCTCCTCACTGTTCTCTCTTGAATATGAAAAGACAGTCTCAATAAATCAATCTGGCTATTTGTGGCATCTTTTAGCGGATGAATCGTTTTTTATTGGTTTTTTCCCTCAGAAATTGACTTGATTGAGAGCTGCGATACATGTCTTTTTTTTTCCTTTACTTTTTAATTTCAGTTTTAATTCAAAATTATTTTTCAGTTTTATGTTGTAAGTATTATTACTTCATTTATTCGGATTTTTTTGTACATCTTTTAATCAGAATGGGGTGTTTCCGTCTGTCAGAAGTACTACTTTTAGTCAGTAAAATTAATAGAATAAGAAATAATAATAATAGTAACGTGGAGTCAGAAAATACTTTTGTTTCCCAAAATTTGATTTTTACTTATTTTTTTTAAATGTCAGATTTCTAAAACAAAATACTTCATCGTGTGACGTCCAACTGGAGACAGCCATTTTGGATCGACCGCGTGGTTGTCTTTTATGGCAATCTATCGCCTTTTGGTGATTTTTCACTGCGAGCAGTTATTAGCGGAACGAGAACTGTTAGCTAAATAAAATATGGCAATGTCTTGAAACTTTGTTCTGGTAATCCAAACGACTTGTTCACTTGTGACGTCAGCAGCGAAAATGATAACAGAGACTGAACATACTTTAAGACTATTTTTTAAGAGAGAAAATGGGTCAAAATTAAGAAAAAAAGTAGCTCACTCCATGTATTCGACCATGCTCTTTCAGAAAAAAATATTTTGAAAAATGAGAAAAACATCCTAATTGTTTTTCGAAGTTTTACCATTTATTGTTCTTTTCATTAATTTCCACTTTTTTGTCTTGTTATTTTAATTAAAGGTCTAATGAACTTCACCCTCATTTTTTTCTGTAAGATAATCGCTTTAATTTCTGCGGATTTGACATATATTCGACTGTCACAGCTACTGCTTAAAGGAAAATAAATCCTCCACATTAACCTAGTACAAATTATACGGGACATGTTAAAAGAAATGTTTTATGCAGTACTACAGTCCTCGGAGAGTTTCACATTTCATTTCCAACATCATCTCACGCGAGGGTTCCTTCCTATGACGTGCTTTCTTAATTGTGAGTAAGGCTGTTAATGATCTGTAACCGTAACTCCGAAGAATTGAAGGCCACGGTGGTTCGGTTTTTTTGCGTAAATTGAATGTAATCCCAATGCAGTTGGAAAAAAATGAGCGTTCATTTTAAAACTTGACCCTCATTAGTAATTTCTGGAAACATTTTAGTTAGAAGGTTACAAAGAAACCGCAAAAATTTGCACGGTACTATTAAGCTTTCTAAATGATGAAAGTAATTAAAAGTTACGTTAAACGCCACCGTTTGCCAAATTTTCGGTCTCTAATCACTGCTGCGTTGCATGATCTGCCTCGAAAATAAAAATTATGTCAAGAGACGCATGTTCAACAATAAGGCTGAAATAAAATTAAAAAATAAAAACAGCGTAAAATTTCTCTTCAACGTGTAGAAAGGAGTAATTTTATGACTCAAAATTGAAATGTAGAACACTTTATTATTTTAATAACCCCCCCCCCTCCCCCTTGTGAGTTGCAGAGCATCAAAGGACCTTTGTGCCAACTTTGGCACTGATCCTACGTAAGCTGGATTTGTATAAGGAACACACACACACCCCTATTCAGCCACTTTTATTTATACATATCAAAAAAACGTTCCCCAGAGTGAGCAGAAAACTACCTGCAGCGTTTAGGTTGCTGGGAACTAATGCAGAAAATACAGTTTTGCCAAGTTTGTAATTCAGAAGTTTCCGACAATGCGTAACACGCGTTCTATGGAATACATAGAAAGCAAAAATCAAATAGGAAAAAAACTAAAGGTAGTAAAGATGGTTCTTTCAAAAAGTATAATATCTATATTTTGTGAAAGCAACATTATTATAGATTTCATTTAGGATAATTTTAACACATTTAGGTGCGAATCCAGTCGTTTAAGTTGAAAACAGTCCGTAGTAGTGAATTGTTTTTTTAGTCAATGAGTTCAAAGTAAATGCAGCACCTTTCAGGATTGAAATGCTTTAAATTTTTTTCCCTGTTTTTTTTTTTTAGAAAGAAAGTAGTCTTTCACTATTTCGTTGCTTGAAAGGAAGAGTGACACAACTCAAAAAATACCAAAGATGAGATTTTTAATTGATAGTACTTTTAAAAACTTGATATTTTATATGGGTTAAAGACGCAAGTCGTAGATAGCAAAGTTGCCAGTAGATAGCAACTTTGATTAAAACGTAATTTGACCTAAATTTAATTAAAATTTCAAGAAAACCAAAAAGACTAGCTCAAAATCTGCATAAAATGAACAAAAAGAATAGCGTTAACCATTTTTAAGGGTCATTACAATAACTAGAAATTGTTATGAATGAAACAACAATAAATTACAAATCGCAACAATTTAAAAAACGGTCTCTTGAAAAAGTTGCTTTTTTGAGTTGTGTCACTATTCTTTTCAAGCTGCGATTTATAAACTCTTCAATGCAATATTGAAAGCAGGAAGGGCTATGCTTCCGGTTATTCTTGTACATCTTCATTCGAGGGCGAAAAGTCCTGCAGCATTTCTGTTTTCATAGACTGACTTTCAACAACGTGGATTATCTTTAAAAAAAGAAAGCAAATGAGGCAGTGAGAAGCAAAGGGATGCAAGTGGACATTTTGAAGTTTTGAGTAAAACGCGTATAAAAATTACGTCCTAGGTAGGCTTTCATTGAAATTTTTTTTCTAAATCATGCTGCATAGCAGCAACTAGCAGGGCTACTAGTATCATCTCTTGCCCCAAGACAGAGGAGAGGTTCACCTACCATGCGTACTGGTTTTCTCCAAATTTTCAATTTTTGCCACTTATATCCCTTTGCTTCTCACTGCCTCAAATGACATTTTAAAACATTTATTTTGATTTTTTTTTTACTTCGCACGAAAACGTAAAATGCGGAATATTAATAAGCAACAAACTTACAATCTGGGTTAGATTAGCATTATTAGTACGCAGAAAAACTGGGATCTGATTTGAAAAACGTGCATTTGGTGGACGTAAAATCGGAATTTCACTCTATATAATAGCACATAGTTCATACTTAAATTCCTAAGACACGAGAAAACGTATTTATGGTTAATTCGGCTGTCATTAAAATGGATATTTTTTCTGTCCATAATTTCGAAGGTATATCTGCAATTACGAACGAGCCGAAATAACTAGTCAACATTAACATTGGAAATTTAGCCCGAAATTTCAGTGAATATCTTTTTTGTCATTTCAACACTTACTTTGCTTACTTGGTGCAAGGAAAAAGAATTTTAAAAATGTACAATTTGTTACCCAACGGTTTCTTCGAATTAAATGCTCAAATGCTCTCTAACTTGAACCTTTAATGTTCGTGTTGGTGGCACATCTGAACAATAGTCGCAAATTAACGACCCCTATAACTGTCAAGTTCCAATGATTCTAGCGTATTAGCAAAATACAGTCGAACCTGCCGATTTCGAAACCTGTTTGATTCAAAAAAACTGTTCAAAATTCGCTGCTAAGGAAATTGGAAGTACAACCTTGTTTTCTTTCCACTGTTTAAAGAACAAAAGTAGGCAGGAGATTAGCCCTAAAAGAAGAAATAATGGACGACAATATTGAGCCTTGAGAGGTCAGGAAGAATCAAAGAGCAGAATTTACAGCGATTGCGATATTGAAACGAAATGTAGATGAAACAAAAAATAATTTTGAATTGTTTATTTAATTAATTTATTTATTTTAATTTTTTGTATTTTACATTTATATTCAGTTCATTGACAGTGTACGCATTGCTTGAACAACTCATAGTCGCTAGATTTAAATGCAAAAATCAAAACCTCCATGTCCCAAAACCTGTATTTCTCGAATTCTATTTCTGAACCCTCGATATTTAAGATAGACAGTTTCAACTGTATTTAATATTGTCCGCGCACGTCGAGTTCGCGGATTCGTTTCGCATTGAAAGTCCTGTGTGTCGGTCGTTGAGCAGTTAGCCTTCCCTCTCCTTCAGCTTCATGTCAAAACTGTGGAGGTGGAGTTAACTGGTGGCACCATCTCTTGATAAATGATCTAGTTATCGCCGTTCGGTTGGGGATAATGATGGCTCCTACTACTGGGGTGCTTCTTAAGAAATGGTCACTACTTGCATGGCATTGATTAGGGTGAATGCCTTAAGGCAAGTACTTCCAAGTTAGCAATGAACTTTTTTCTTCCTTTTTCAGGATGGCAGCACACTAATGCACATTGCCTCTGCTGCCGGATTTCCAGACATTGCATTGATATTTATGAAGAAAGGAGTCCCAATACACACTTCCAATAAGGTAAGAATCAGTGATTGCTGAGTAAAACTGTGCGTTAGTCTCTCTAAAAATATTTTTTAAGGGGGATTTAAGTGACTTTAAAACTTATGATTTGTTTTCTGCAGTATCATTTGACGTTATCACTTAATTTATATTATAACATTTTATCTCTTTTCATATTCGTATTATTCTTGAGAAATTCCCCGGTAACTGACCGATAACATGGAAACAAAACCATAAGCATTTTGACACGTTCCACTCAAGATAAACATAATTTTAAAAATATTCCCCCTTCCCCTCCTGTTTTACTGTTCTTTTAAAACTAAACTTATTGATGTATTTGAATTTTGAAAACATCCTTTGACGATTTAAAAAAAAAAAAAAAATACATAGTTTTAAAGATGGAAACAGACTAACAGGTAAAGTATGTACTTTTTCTGTCAGTTGCGATATTTTTGACTTAAAAAAAAATAAAATAATACATAAGCTGCCGTTATATGAACTAAAAATACTGTTATATAAGCATACTAGATAACAGTAACTAATATTTTATTATTAAGGGTTTTTGGATTTTACTTTCACTTATTGCTAGTTACAAAAATGTAATTTTATAGAATAATATTTGCGTTTGCGAAAAAAAACTTAGTTTTTTATCATTTATCTCCTAAATAATCATAATGTAACTCTTTTAGTACCTTAGTAAATACTATAGTACGATGGTAGTTATTTTCGCAGATCTCTCAAGAACTTTAGTGATGTAAAACATGACTTAATAAATTTATAAGTATATTCTGTAACGCAAAAATATTATACAATAGTAGAGGAAAACCTAACTTGGTAGCATCGTGCTGTGATTAATACACAGCACTCTTCACAGTGCTGCCGAGTTGTTAAGTTCGTCCCAACTATGGTGTTAAAGAGTTGGTTAATGTATAAATTTCTTCATTCCACGAAGCAGAAATTGATCTAGACATTTTGGATGCTTTAGGCACAGAATTGTCGAGTAGGAGGGGGGGGGGGGGGGGGTACTGGGTGTAATATTAAATTAAGTATAAACCTCACTCAATATTATATTGTTTTTAAAAGATTTATTTGTTTAAATATTTTTACTATACATGGACATCATTAAGTGTGGGAAAATTCCCTTTTAAACAGAATACATAAAGCTATATAATTCGAAATTACGAGTGTATTGCAAATTATGGATATGTCTAAAAATAATGAAACTGGCTGTTGAAATAATTGAGTTCTTGAACTTATACACTTAACATAAACAAATGGAAGATTCAGCGAACTAAGGGTCCCAGACCTGGGGGTTATGGTAAATCAGGCTCTGCCAATGAAGCTAAAATGACTCTACTCTCTATTCAAACATGACCCTTCGATATAACTTTTCAAATAGAGCAAACAATGTTATTTTTTGTCTTTAACATTTTTCAAGCACCTAATGTGCACTAATTGAATCCATTTTCTCCTTAGAACGGTGCGAAGTGTCTCCACATAGCGGCGGCGGCCGGCCATGTGGAAGTGGTCAGATCTCTCCTCAACAAGGGAGAGAACGTCGATGTCAAGACCAATGTAGGTACCACCTTCGGATTTTTGCACGATGTTTAATATATCAGTGTTTCAGAAAAGTCTTCTGTACAGTTATAATTTATATCTCCATTTTCAAGGAAAACCACAATTTTCTATTTTCATTTACTTTTCAGTTTCAATAAGAATAATGCTCACTACAATTTATGCAATTTAATAACATACATGGCACGATCCAAAAGTAATGAGCCTTCTTTTAAAAAAAACAGCTTTATTGAGCTGATCAGTACAACTGCCTAATAGTATTAAAAATAGGTACCTCCTGCAACAACGAACTTCTGTAGGCAGCTTTTCCATGACTCAAAAGCATCCCTGAAGCCCTGTTTCGAGATATCCGCTTGGATGTGCTTGGATGTCCTCGATGGAGTCGAAACGTTTCCTTTTTAGCGCTGATTTTAATAGTAGAAACAAGAAGAAGTCAGGAGGCCACAAGCCCGGACTGTAGGAAGGCTAAGGCACCACAGGAGAGTTGACTCGGACCTTCTTCAGTCAGAACTCTCGGCACAAGTTTCGCTCAGATTTTCCGCATGTGCAACTTCTCAGTAACAAGGCGTTGCACCGTTGTTTCCGATAAGTCCAGGGAATTTGCTACTTGGTAGAGACTCAAACACGAACCCGTATTCAAAAATTTACACACTCGTTGCACATTTACGTCAGTACGGGCCGAGGACGGGCGTCCAGACTGGGGTTCGTCAGCCACCACTTCCCGGCCTTACGAAAGGCCTCATGCGACTTTTCTACTATCAAATAGAACAGACACTCAGTTCCAAACGCCTGTTGAAGTATTGCGAACGTTTAGAAAGGAAATCAGAGGCAAAATTTTATCCCTTTGCGTTGCTATGACGAACATTCCATATCGCCGTGTCACGCACCACCGTATAGGGGTTACTCTTAAAGCTGATGGTACCGCTCCGAAAGCTGGGAGGCAA
Source organism: Uloborus diversus (assembly GCF_026930045.1). Lineage (NCBI taxonomy): Eukaryota > Metazoa > Arthropoda > Arachnida > Araneae > Uloboridae > Uloborus > Uloborus diversus. The sequence goes on along the minus strand of NC_072737.1, from coordinate 19,432,351 downwards.
CATATCCGCGAGGTTCATTACTTTTGGATCGGACCATGTATTATTGTAATTTTCTTTAAATTATTGCTAATTGCATTTTTTTTCCCACATTTACAATGTCACTCCTTCTCACTAAATTTAATTATTTTACCTACTTTGTGATATGTGTACTGTTCTTATTGCCTAACATACAAATACAAATACAAATACAAATACAAATGTGACGACCAGCAACAGGCTCTGGGCCCAGCTAGGCTGGTCCTGGTCAATTAATTAGTCCCCAATGAAGATCAATGGCCTTCTTAAAGCTATCCACTCCCTTGCTCATTACCGCCGCTTCCGGTAAGCTATTCCAAGTGCCCACGACCCTGCTAAAGTAGTAGTTTTTCCTGATTTCCAAGTTAGCCTGAGATTTAAATAGCTTAAAACAATGACCCCTTGTCCTGCTTTCCCCGCAAAAATTTAATCCATTTACATCTTTCATTTTGATAAATTTAAATAACTGAATCATGTCCCCTCTGACTCTCCTTTGCTCTAGGCTATACATGTTAAGCCTATTAAGTCTGGTATCATAATCTAAATCTGAGAGTCCCCTTACTAATTTAGTTACCCTTCTTTGAACCCTTTCCAATACAAAAATATCTTTCTTCAGATAAGGCGACCAGAATTGCACAGCATACTCCAAATGAGGTCTTACTAAACTCCTATATAAAGGCAGAAGAACTTTCTTAGATTTGTTTGAAATAGATCTATTGATGAACCCAAGCATTTTGTTGGCTTTGTTACTAGCAATACTGCACTGTTGACTAAACTTGAAGTCCTGATTTATAAAGACACCCAGATCCATAACATTTTCTGCCTGATTTATGACTGAACCCTGTAAACGATATCTCATACGCTTATTTCCATGACCTAAGTGTAGCACTTGACATTTCCCTACATTAACTGCCATACCCCATTTATCTGCCCACTTAGTAATATGATCTAAATCCTCTTGCAGCTGTTTTACTTGTTCTTCATTTTCGACAATCCCCATAACTTTTACATCGTCAGCAAAACAATTCATGCTTCCAGAAATATTTTCATTGATGTCATTCATAAATATAATAAACAAAAGAGGCCCTAAAACTGATCCCTGAGGAACCCCACTTAAAACATCACTCCAATTAGAGTGATTTCCTCTCACAACTACTCTTTGCTTCCTACCAGTAAGCCAATTTCTTACCCAAAGTAAAGTTTTTCCTCCTATTCCAATGTCAGCTAACTTGCTGAGAAGAGCAACATGCGGTACCTTGTCAAAAGCTTTTTGAAAATCAATATAAACAACATCCACACATTTTTTGTTATCTAAAGCTGAGGTAACCTTGTCGTAGAAATGCAATAGATTAGTAGTACAGGATTTACCTTTCCTGAAACCATACTGCAAACTAGTCAACATACTATTAGTCTCTAAGAACATCATGATCTTAATTTTGATCAAAGTTTCGAAAATCTTACAAATCACCGAAGTCAAACTTACAGGTCTATAATTCCCAGCAATACCTTTAGACCCCTTCTTGAAGAGTGGCGTTATGTTAGCCAGCTTCCAGTCCTCTGGCACCGTCCCCGAGTTATAAGAAGCATTGAAAATAATCAAAATAACATCCACTAATTCCTCTGCACATTCTACTAAAATTTTTGGATAAATATTATCTGGTCCCGGAGCTTTAGTTGCTTTAATCTTTTTCAAATGAAATAAAACCTCCTCCCTGGAAAATACAAAATCCTCAAGCTGTATAATAGCTTGTGTCTTGTTAGTGTCAACTGTTGAGATACAGTTATCGTTAAACACACTGGAAAAAAAGTTATTTAGAACATTTGCAATATCCCTATCGTTTTGGATTAAATTTCCATACTCATCAACCAAAGGCCCAATTTGACTGTTTCGAGCTTTCCCAGAATTAGCGTAAGCAAAAAACCTCTTAGGATTCCCATCAATGTCATCTGCCAGCCTTTGCTCCAATTCCCTTTTCTGAATCCGTACCAAATACTTAAAATTTCGCCTTGCCTTACTATACTGGAGTCTCTCTGCACTCTGACCAGTTTCTTTAAACTTACGAAAAGTGGCTTGCTTATAATTAAGAGCTTCTTTAGTCTCCCTGGAGAACCACATGGGCCAAATTTTGGTACTAACACCTTTTCTCCTAAATGGAACATAGTCCTCAACGGTTTTAGCAAGTTTATCCTTAAATTCCGTCCATTGCTGATCTACGTCGCTATTTTCCAACCCTGACGAAAAAACCTCTTTCAAGCTCTGCCTAAGTGCAACAAAATCGGTGTTTCTGAAATTGGGCACAAACCTAAAATTATCATCTTTGCACACTTCAAATTTAACCCGGAACCTAATGCTGTTATGATCACTATCTCCAATATGCTCCCCTACACTCAACCCCTGAACAAAACTACCTATGTCACAAAAAACTAGATCCAAAATTGCCTCCTCTCGAGTTCCCTGAGTTACAACTTGATCTAAGAAACAGTCACCAATTACTTTTAAAAATTCCTCTTCTTTGCCATTACCAGAATAAAAATTATTCCAATCAATACCCGGAAAATTGAAATCCCCCATTATGATAACGGATCCCTTACTGGACATGTCACTAATAATACGGTACATCTGTTCATCTTGTCCCTGGTTTGAATTAGGTGGCCTATAAATGTTTCCAAACCGTAGCTTTTTGCCCTTACTGCTCATCAACTCCAGCCAAACCATATCAATATCAGTAGGCTTATCATTTATGACCAATTCATTGCAAATAAAATTGTCTCTAACATAAAATAAAACCCCACCACCTCTTTTACCTACTCTATCCTGTCTGAACAAATTATACCCAGCAATATGTAATAACTCTGCATCAGATTCGGTAGCCCATGTCTCTGTAATTCCAATAACATCCAACTTCTCATCCATAACTATGCTTTTCAATTCATCCATCTTGTTCCTAATACTGCGAGCATTGGTATAGAAAACTTTAAGCATGCCTAAGTTGCTTTTATTTAACACCCTGAAATTTCCTAAATTACAATTGTTAACATTACTACTCTTGTTCATCACTTTATTTCCATTTCTAGCAATACCCAAAAAAATTTCATTCTCTCGATACCTGATGCTTGAACCATGCCCCCCATTCCAACTTAGTTTTTTGACTCCGAAGCCCTTAAAATTAATCCACTAACCATTTTGACCCCTGTAGAGCTCAGATGCAGGCCATCCCTAGCAATCCAATCCCGTTTACAATGACTCCATACATCAATGAACCTGATACTGCGCTTTTCGCAAATTGACTTCAGTAGCAAGTTCATACACCTCGCACGTTGATTTAGCCAGCTCCTATGCACTCCATACCTGGGAAGCAAACCAACCACTTGGACATTCGTCGAAAAGCTGGTTGCTTTATCCAACAGGGATTCCCATTCCCTAGAAAACTCCTCATTTTTACTGTGGCCTACATCATTTGTTCCCACCCACAAAGTAACCATGTCCTCCTTATTCAATACTCCCTTCTTTTCAGCAACCATATTAACGTCTTTTACCCGAGCCCCTGGTAAACAACACCTAGCCACCTTACGCTTTACTCTCCCAACTGTGTTACCCACCTCCCTTACCATAGAGTCCCCCAAAATTACACCCTTAGTTTCCCAATCTAACTCCTCATTTGAAACTTCCCTGATTGTTCCTTATAGTCTTGGATTTTTTTTTTACTTATTAACTTTCGTTATTTCACACAGTTTCTAGTTCTTTGTTATTTTATTTATTTTTAATGAAGCATGTAATATAATATTGTCATTCAATAAATTATTATACTCATTATTAACAGTTCGTTATCTGTCTTTTTCTCTGTATTTTATGCTGTTTCTTATAAGTACTGATTACTATTCAACACAATGATGCTTCAAATCTTTGGGAATGTTTGTTACTGCTTTTATATTTGTTGATTTTTTTTTCTTCATAGTAATACTCTTACTGTTATTTTGTGTCTTTTAATGTTTTTTTGGTAAACGACTTTTCTATACTTCTTTTCTTTTTATTGATGCCTTTTATTTGTTAATAAGTTTCAGATAAAAAACAATGTTTTCCTTTTAAATTTCATCTTTTTCTTTGTTATTGTTTTTTAGTTCTGTTTGCAATCACTGTTAAAAAATTAATTATTTATATGTTTTTGAAGTTTTTTATTCATATTTGTCACATGTTATATAACATTTTTATTTATCAAACTAATTGCTATTGCTTTTAATGTTATATGTAATTCAGTTGAATATATTTTTTCAATTGTTATTATTAATCATCTAAAAGATGTATTTATTTCTTTGTGTTTCTGTTTGTAGTTAACTACTCTAATTCTGACAGTTTTTGCCTTCTGGCTTTGCTTTATCAGTATTGCTAAAATGTTCAAAAAATTCTCTATTTCCAAATATTTTGCATTTCTTAATATTGATTTGTATAGTTATCCAATTTCTAAGTAAAATGCGAATTTCGTTAACCTTTTATTTCTTAATCATTTTCTTATTTAATAGCTATCAATGATTTAATTAAACTTTTTTTTATACATTTACCACTGTTATTAGTTTTACATTCTCTGAAATATTGATTTGTGTAATACTTACATTTATTAGTGTTATTACGTTGTTTTCTATAATTTTTGCTTGAAACCTTTTTGTGATTATCAACAGCATTACATTCATCGTACATTTTGTAATAGTGTATACTTTTTATTTTTTTCTTGATACAATTATCAATCTACTATTGAAATATTCTAACTGTTGCCCCTCTTATTGTATGCTTTGTTATGCTCACACTATCTATGTTTTTATTTACATTACATTTAATGTAATTTATGTGTATTGAGTAGATATACTTTTGTCATCGTTTGAAGTAATTTCGTATTCGCAATTATTTTGATATTTAATTCGTCATTTAAATAAAAATCATTTATTGATCAAATCTTTAGTTAATTGATTAAGATTCTGGTCAGGAAAAACAGTTGTGCAGTTTTAATTTTTTCTATGTAATTCTTTCTTATGGAATCATTTGAAATGCACTCACAATCATGAGCTCAATTTCAACATGAGTGACTTAATATCTTCACTAAAACTGAGTATAACACGTTTTCCATTCTGTGCTTTGACGAACAGGACGGATGTACTGCACTGCACATCGCCGTGCAAGGCTGTCAACCCCGCGTCGTCGAAACCTTACTTGGATATGGTGCGCAAATACGACTCAAGGCTGGAAAAGTGAGTACAATGCAACCGATTGTATACATTATATTACACAACATTTCGAAAAATTATTTGTTTCTTTATCTTGTACTAATATAATGTCAATTCTTTGCATTGAAATCTTTACTTACTTGAATGTCAATTTTATGAGATTTCAGTTGAGTCAGTTTTTAAAATGACTCGCAAAAGACTTTTTTTCTTTCTAAAATCAAGTTTCATTGATCAGTACGATTTCAGAATGTTATTTTTTTGGGTTGGTAAGTTTGAAAATTAGTAATTTGTTAAATTTGACTTGTTACACAAAATCGTTCATTCATTATTTGATTGACATGTATTAACCTTTTCACTAACGACATATCTGTAGTGAGATATTTGTATTGTATTTCGCGCTATGTTTTTGCCGTCCCCCTGAGCGGCAGTAGCAAGTGACACACCGCAATCGCCACTCGAGTTTGTGAGTGACCGTAGCAGCGAAAAGTCATTTGAAAACAATACAAATGTTTTAAAAATGAAAACACTCAAGAAAACATTTGCAAAAGCCAAAAATAAAAAAGTTTCAATAACTTATTGACATTCAAAAATGAATGCAGATTTTATTTTTGTGTAACTTTCTTTTATTAGGCAAAAAAAAAAAAAAAAGCAAAATTAAAATCAAAAGTTAAAATGCAAGGAGCATTTTGAAATTTTTATAAAAAATTTAAATAAATTTCATAATTTTGATTAAAAACTTTACATTTTTTGGAATATTCTGTGCTTAATGAACCATTCTGAAGAAACGAAAATTCTGTAATTTGTATTAAAGGTAAAATAATACTTTATTGCTTTAAACTCAGTTATGCTTATTAACATAAAACACTCAACTGTTTTGACTACAGCCCAAAGATTAAATACACTGAAATGGAGATTCTATTGGCCTTGAACAAAGGTTAATTGAAAATGGGTGAACAAAAGTCTTGATTTATTTAATAAAAAATTATTAAATCGATAGTCGTAAAAAGAAGTAGAAGAACTCCAAGTGCAACTTATGTTTTTACTTATTAACCGCACGTCAGAATTTAGTGTTTACCCTCATTTTTGCCATATGGGTTCAACTCTGATATTATAGGGGATCGTACGGGGGCAAGGAGAAAATGGGCAACTGCCTCCTTACTTTCAAAAAAAAAAAAAAACACCCTCAGTTTCTCCCCGCCCCTTAACCTGACGCACTTTTTTTAATTCCCCACTTTTTTGATGCACCGGCCGCCTATGTCTGATACCCTGTTTTGTTTTCTTTGCAATGACTTTCACAGTTGAGTCGAAAGAATATAACCTCATGTTGCTTTCTCATATTATTTTGTTTGTCTTACATACTCTTCTTATGTTTTTTCCCTTAGTCTGGAGAGACGCCGTTGCACATCGCTGCACGGACTCCCGGAGGAGAAAAATGCGCAGAATTGCTTCTCAAGAGCGGAGCGGAAACCAACGCTGAGCAAGAAGTGAGTAGTAGTTTTCAGTTTATAGGGGGATTCAAAAGGGAAGGTGGGGTTTCCTAAGTTAAACAATTTGGGAATATTGAACCTTCTGCTATCTGGTAGAACTTGAATGAAAGAACGATTTTTCAAGTATCAATTCGCTAATTTTTGAAAACTTTTTTCTCTGAAGAAGGTGAAATGGCTTTACTATAACATAGTTTAGTTTCTGAAAAGAGGTCTTTATACTTTTTGCGGAATAAGTTTACAAAACATTAAACCCAGGAAAAAGCGCAAAATAAAGGTTTTTTTCACAAATTCATACAAAATACACAAATTGCTTTATCTACAAAACTTTTTTTTTTTCCATCATACTCTAAGTTAAATTTCCTACATTTTAGTAAAAAAATTATTTTTCTGGCGCGATTGGTTTGGAGTCTCTGGGGTAAAAAGTACTAAAAACGGCTAAAATTCACGTAAAACATCGAATAGCTTTTTTTTTTTTAAATTAAAATATCAATTTAAATAATTGCCTATAGCCTTCCTCAATAAATGGAAAATTCAACACAAAAAGAATTTTCAATTCGAACCAGTAGTTCCTGAGATTAGCGCGTTCAAACAAACAAACAAACTCTTCAGCTTTGTATTATTAGTATAGATAAATTCAATGCTTCTTTGTTTTATGTAATTCTGCGCTCAATATCGAATTAAAATTTCTCGAATAAAGTTAACCCGCATTCACCAAATTCTCCTAAATGCGATCTGTAAATGTAGCTTCTGCGCAATAGTACTTCATTGAAGGAGGAACGAATTTACAATTAATGGAGCTTTAGATGATATCGCTTGACGTTCGTATAAAAGCGTTAGGTGAACGGAATTTTTCAAAGCATTACCAAGGCAAACTGTAACCCCGAAATGTATGTTTCCTAGGATGGTGAAACAGCCCTGCATTTTGCAGCACGTTATGGCCACCTCAACACCGTGGCGCTACTACTCCAAGATAAGGCAGACGTCCAACAGAGATCTGTGGTGAGTTCATACTTTAAGTATTTCTTTTATAAACGTAGCTAATGGTCCAAAAAATGCTCATAAATACAGTGGGAAAAGATTTCAGGTAGAAATTCTAAATTTTTACAACATTTCTTAGCACAACTTTCAATCGTCACTATTTTCAGCTCAATTTTCTAGCAATATCATTTTAATACATTAGTAGTATCGTGCATTGTGAATCAAAAAGTAAATAAATAAATAATTTTTATTTTGCTCGTAGAAATGATTTCTATATTAATGCATCCATTTTATTTATCGACATTTATGAGCTGTCATTCATTTCATAATATAAAAAGTACAGATGTGAACTTAAATGACGTGACACAACTTATAAAAAGTGAAAAGGAATAAAAGGGACATGAAATTCGCAAATTGGTGTTTCGAGGCAAACAAGCGGAGCCTCTTCATTAGTGTAAAACTGAGAGGTTCACATCAAACAAAGATACAGGCAAGTGAGTAGAAAAATACGACAAAAATTGAGATTAAAAGCCACTGGACGCTATAAACCGGAAAACCATAAGTACAGCTGCACTCGATAAATGGTGTCTAATGTAGGAAATTCTAAAGGAAATATTTCCAAACTGTAGTAAACAGGGGTAACGAACAAGTCACTGACTAAGGAAGTGGAATTCTTCCAAACGAATAAAGAAACTGAGAATGGTGGTAGTTTCCACCACTCATTAGATTTTTCCAGGGTTGATTTTGAACAGTTTGGTTTTGCATAATGTTTCAGAATCATGCTTTTTTTCATTGACTACTAGTCGTACCCGCTTTGCCCGAAATAAACAAGTATGTTGTGGCCATCACGAAACTTTCTTCTATATTTTTCTTTTTTTTTTCTGACCCCTCCCCATGCTTGACGAGGAAGCAATATTCCCAACAAAAACAAAATTACACATGCAAAAACTTGACTACCATCCCAATGTCTGAATTATTGCAAAAGCAAAGCAAAGAGCGAAAATTGAAAGTTATTTTAAAAGCCTTGCTTGAATTAATTACAAATATTTTATTTGTTAACAAACATAAGATGGCAACAGTTAAAAATTTTAAATCATTGAGATAATATTTCCGATCATTTCCATTCAATTAAAATCACGAGAAATACGCAGACGACAATCTATTACGATTTATCTTTCTTATTGTTGCATTAATAAAGCTATTTTTATTCAAAAAAAAAATAAAAAATCAACACCTCTTGGAGCGATTGGCGTCAAAATTGAACCAAAGCCTGTTTACATATGGATTCACATATATTCCAAATTTCAACCAGAACGTAGCATTACTTCTTGAGATAGGGCACTCACAATGAAAAAAAAGAACGGGCGATTGCGCTACCCCCTTTTTAGCTGTTGACACCAAAATAAAATCAGCTCTTATACCCACTAAGGACTACTTGCCGATAAATTTTTCTTTCATTCTGTTCATTATTTCTTGAGATACAGCAGTCACAATTGACGACAAAAAACGTTCTATAGCTCAACCCCTGTTTGAGATATTGACACCAAAATTGAATCAGCACCTGTTCCTGTTAATGGCAACATATGGACCAAATTTTGTCTGATTCCGCCAGTTACTTCCTGAGGAATAGCAAGCACGCGTAACTCAAAAAACGTCCCATTGCTCCACCCCCCTTGGAGGAATTCGCGCCAAAAACCAATGGGCACAAGTTCACATAGGGGCACATATGTGTACCAAATTTCGTTCGATTTCATGCAGTAGTTTTTGCTGTAGAGCGGCCACAAAAAACTGGTCACACACAGACGTGACACACACACATACACACACACATACATACACACACACATACATACACACACATACACACACACAGACAGACAGACATTTTCCAAAAATAGTCGAAATGGACTCAGCACACCTCAAAACGTTCGAATCCGTCAAAATTCGAAATTCGAAAATTTGCACGAATCCAATACTTTCTTCTATGTATTAGATATAGAAGAAAGTAAAAATTAAAAGGTCATTCGGTTTGCCTGTATATTTACAAATAATGGATGATTAGTTTCTCGCCAATTTTCTATGTTCATTTGCTTGCCCACGTTATGGTAACTTGCTCGTTCACGTCATGATGGTTTGTTTGTCCTCGTTATGATAATTTTCTCGGTAAAATGTTCTTAAATTGGAATAGAAAAAGAACAAAATCGAATTTTCGAAAAATCGTTTAGAGGTGCCCACCCCCATGCTACGAACTAATTCTGTGCCAATTTCATGAAAATCAGCCGAACGGCCTACGCGCTATGCGTGTCACAGACATCTAGACAGAGATCCAGACTTTCAGCTTTATTACTAGTAAAGATTTCTGGAGTGTACTCGATCGACATAGCAACACCTGATATCCTTTTATTCTGATCGTTACAACACTTTCTAGATAATGAAAAAAACGTTCAAAATTTGGCAGATATCCACTATGCCGGAGATTGTCAAACTTTATAGCCAGAGGACCTCTTTCATGGTCCAATGTTAACTGCGAAACCCTGTCATTAAAGTGTACTTATATACTTGTAGCTGGTAGTTAATTGAACTTAATTTAGTTTACTCTTTCAAAATAGAATAATCAGTTTACAATGCTTAGCTTTATTTACAAATTCTGAAATACAAAAATCAAATTGAAGAGATAGATATCAATAGATAAAACATGGATTTAAATTCAAAACTGAATATCGAATTAATGGGATGAACGAGATTGTTTTGTCTGGCACAATTTCAATATATTGGGTCGAATTTTTAACAGCTGGAGTTGAATATCAGGATCAGCATCTAGACTATGTGGCCTCATAGGTTGAAAGTCCACGTTCGCATCGGTATAATTGAGGGAAATGCAAGAACATGCTTTGCTTTTCCAGCGATTGATAGGTATTTTTTGTTTTCCAGTCGAAGTCAAAAAATGAAGGTAAGCAGCGATCAATGAATATTGTAAAACCATAGGTAAAAACTTTTGGCGTCTGGCAGATTATTTCTCAGGGTTTGTAGGAAAAATCAACGTAAGATGTCTTCTGAAATAACATTATTCCGAAAGGACTAGCCGCAAGGTTTTTATTTTTTCTCCCGGGATTTGCCAGATTATGCGGATGAGTATCCCGAAAGGTATATTTCAAGGTACTGTCTGAAGTTCTTTCTACCAAACACTCATATTCACTTGATGACGGGCTGCACGGTTTTGGCGAAGCAAAAAGCTGTTCGACCACCTATGCATGATCTTGTGGCATTGTACTAGGAGATGTCCGGTAGTTCTGCTTATACTATAACTCCACACTTCCAAGGTGAAAATTCTGATTCTCAGATTGAAAAGCGCTGTTTGTATCCTTTTACGTTTTTTAAACTTTTTTCTTTCTTTTACGAAGTTTATCGCTGACCCCCTACTAAGAGTTGAAAAACCCACAAAGAGTCCGCGGACCACAGTTTAGGAAGCCCCGCACAGATCTATCTTCAGAAATTATGCTCTAGACCCAATCGATTTCTGTCGACTAGGTATTGAAAATTTGCGAACAAGATCCCTTTTTCGCTGACGTTGCCTCAACGCAACACCTGCTTTTACTTGCCCCCTTCTCCCCCACAGAAACAATTTCTTTGAGGAATGTTCGGATAAAAAGTGACCCTGACTAAAGTATTTAATATCTAAACCGAAACTTTTTTTTATGTTTATGTTTTCTGAAAGAAAACTAGATCAGAAATTTAGGCTAAAAAACGAGGGTAATTACATCGTTAATTAAATGTAGAAACATTTTAAGAATCTATAATTAAAAAAAAAAAACATTGCTTTATTGCGGTGATTGACTTGCCACAATCTTTGAACTTTTAATTAATGTGTTTTTCTTGCAGACAGGGGAAACACCATTGCACGTAGCTGCACGGAATTGTCACTATGCGGTTGCTCGCAGTCTTCTAGACCACTGGAAAAAGATACACCCCGAAGATACGGGATCTACACTCGTCAATGCACAAAATGAGGTGAGTGGGACAACGAAATTCCCCATTTAATCCCGAATCGTTTACTCCAAAATAAGTCCTACTCCGAATCCACGACCCCAACTCCGACGCCCCGGTTTTTACTACGGAATAATAATTGTTGAGATGATTTTTTTCTATTTTTCAGCCTACAAGTTTTTATTTATTTGTTTTACGAGATTCAATTTGCAACTCCAATAAACTATAGAGGGCGCTGCAGCCAATGTCTAATGGCGGATGAAAAAGGTAAAACGAACAAATGCCGTAACTTATAACTTGCTTTGACGCTTAATGAATGGCAGTAATTTTTCATCGTGTTTGTGGGAAGCTTTCTTTTCTATTCATCTGAAATTACATTACACCACAAACTGTCTGAAGCTTGTAATTCATCCCAAAGAAAACACGTGGAATGGAATGTTTTACCATTTTCTTTAGTATTGTTAATCTCCGCAAGGTAGCGTATTCGAGCTCTGGAGCCGCGAATAGGAAATTTGGAGTGCTTTATTTTTTATCAGACGATTTTCACGAAAATTATTTATAAAAGAGGATATTTTACTTATTTATTCATTTCCTAAAGTATACTTATTATTTTATTTCACTTTTTTCAATGTTGGCAACGGGGGAAGAATAAAACCCTAGGCTCTGTATTTACACCCAGAAGAAAGAACAAACGATTTTTTTCATTTCTACGCATAAGCTAATATTTCCATTTCCTTACATGTGTTGGGGGCAAAAATTAAGGAAAGACAAACTTCATCCTTAACAAACATAATCCAATGTATTCTTCTAACCCTTATAACACGCTATTTTCACAACTTGCTTACGTAGTTTCTTCTTCCCTTTCAGCTTGGAGAGACGGTACTTCATTACGCTAGTCTCGTCTCCAAAAGCCAGGCCCACTATCCCACCGAAGATAAGGACCTGGTCAAACTGCTGCTACAGTACGGCGGAGAAGTTAACGTACCCAACAGGGATGTACGTTACCTCACTCACTTATTTATTTCATTTCATTAATATTGAGCAATTGCGCACCTGACCGTTTTTGATGTTCCTTTGATTTTCCAGATTACCATAACGATGATAATAAGTCCCTCTCGTTACTTCTAATACACTGTAAAAAAAATCTGTAAAATTTACAGAAAAAAACTGTCAGCCAGGACGCCAGTTTTCTTCCGTTTATTTTACAGAAATCTTCCGTATTTTTATTATTTGTTCAAGCTGATTTATTATTTTATGAAGATTAAAAAATGAAACTATACTTTCATAAATCCATTTCAATATTTATTATACTACTACGAAATACATGTATACAAAGGTAAATTTCCGAATATGCCTCTGTAACAGATGACAAAAAAACATAATAATGAAATATTGATTAGGATACAATGAAATGGATGTTGCAAACGATTTAAGACTTACTCGCTTTAAATAAATATAAGATCAAAAACTCGAGCACAAGAACCAAAATCCAAACACGCGGGCGAAATTTCGAAGATTCGAAGAAAAACAAAGTATAACCGGTTACAGATTCAAAAAAACAGAGAAATCCTGTATTTTATTACGAACAGTTTTTTTCTGTAAAAAATACGGATAACTTCTGCAAAATTTACAGTTTTTTTTTACAGTGTATTTATTTAGAGACTAATTTTCGTAGTCATGGCTATTGAATATCTTAGTTTGACCTTTACCGTGTTAATAGTTAGTGTATTTCTCTAAATTTTCGTGTAAAATTAAGTAAGAACAGAAATAAATAAAACACAATTACTTAATAAATATTTAATGGAATCATGATGCATAATCAGAAAAAGAAAATTGAATGGGTTTGACAAGTGCGAAATTAAAATATGACATAACTTAGTTCTGTAGGGAAAAATTATGATACTGAAAATGGTGAATGAGAAACAACTTCAATTTTCCATCTCAATTTGATTAGTAAATCATAGTCTACTAAACTATATATTTGGAATCACTTTATTATTCATGCTAACTACTCAACTACTGAAATAAATATTCTACTTTCTGACTTGATTTTAAATCATAAAATGATGATGTGCTCGTTTTTAAAAATCTACACTTTCCAAAAGCTCTTTCAATAGGTATAAATGTTATATGACTATGTTTAGGGGAAGGTGGGGTACCTCGGACCTATTTTCATTTTTCAATTTTTAATTTCATAATTATTTGCTAAATCTAACTACAAATACCCGTAGTTAAAACTTTATGGTTTTTCACACAACATATAATTACCTTTAAAATTTATTCAACTTATTTCAATTACATTTTTAAAGAAAAACAGAAGAATGCAATTAGTGCCGAGGTACACCACCGGTGGTGTACCTTGGGTCTTGGGATGGTGTACCTTGGACAAATGATTAACAGGTAAAACAAAAACATGATTTTCAGTAAGAACATCACTATTTATCAATCAGTAAACCACACATAAATTTAGAAATACATTTTTTATTTGTTTCAAAGATGAATAAAAATTTAGATCTTATTATCTTATTACGTTTCACTTTTTAATAAAATAACAAGATACTCTAGCTTCTGAAAACCATACTCAAGATTATTTTTTTAAGCTACACTTATTTCTAACCAAGATTGTAATTGCATAAGTCAATTCCAAATGTTAACTTCTGGAGCTGCCTTTCAGAACCACCGGATAGTATTGGGTGTTTTAGCTTGAATATGATATTCTTTTTGTCAACTTCATAAATGGTAGGATGTTCTCTTGTGAACTTCTGACAGTTTGGATCTTTTTTCAGATATTTAACATCATATCCCGTCATCAGCAATAGCAATAATCTCTGCAAGAAAATATTTGATAGTTTTCTTGCCAGCAAATTTCACCAATACAAAAACACCAATCTGAATACTGACGTTATCTCTGGATCTTCTAGCTCATTAAAATCTTCCTCTGAAATATCGAATTCCTCATATAAAATCGATTAAAATACAAGACTTTCTTTTAGGCCTTCCCCTACAGAATTGTTTTCTCGGTAGTGCCTTTGGATATAGCCTTATTTCTTCAGGAGTGACAATGCTTGGCAAAGAAGTACCTACTAGCTTCAGATATTGATACACCAGTAACATCATAAAGTAAAAGCCCAGTTAAATCATCACCCAGTAAGATTTTAGAAGTTGTAATAGCTATGCAGAAGTGTGTATCTTGAACCAGTCCAAGGTACACCACTTGGTTATAAAAAACAAAGTTGCTGACCATTATGTTACAGTTTGGTCTAACTTCGTTTCAAGCACATGGTGTTACAGTTAGAACATGACTGTGTAATGCATGGCCTTCATTTCAGAATGAACAATATATGTTTCATAATAAAAGTACACAAAAGTATCTGGAAAAACTTACTTTTGAATGGTGGATTTCCTTCTTCAATAATACTTCAATCATATTAGCTTTCAACAAAATAAAAAGGTATGCACTGAGACCTTTAGTGGCAAATACTTTAACTACTCATGTTACCATTCAACTATTTTAATAAGCAGAGCTATAATCAGCCTAGGTCAAAGGTACACATATGTCCGAGGTACACCACTTACCCCTACTGCTTACGGTTTCTAAAAAGAAGAAATAAAAATAAATAGCTTAATGGCACAAGTCACAGACATGCTTAAGACATCGGACTCAGGTTAACTCAATTTTCTGAACCTGTCAATGTATTTAGACTTTTTAGAGTATTTTTCTCTCATGCAACTACATCTCGTCTAACGTTTGGCTGCTTCTGGATCCTCCGAATCAGTTAATTCTTTTTTTATTTGCTCAATTGCGAAAAAAGGTCCAACCCCCCAGTAACAGACACCGAAAAATCTTGTGATACCCAGTAACGGATAGGATGAGGAAAGGATGAGTCATGGACAAAATTCCCCTTTTCTCTTCAAAATGTGCAAAAAGTTTTTATTTTTAGATCTAAAACCTTATTAAATTCAAATGAACATGAAACACCTGCAAACCCCGTGGTGGCTGTTCATAACCCTCCACCTCTGCTTGTAAATACCGACTGACTCATAAAATTCACTCTGATAACACTAGATGGTTGCATTGTATTCCTAGGCTACAACAACATCCGTTTTACCCGCCTAAATGGCTTACTATTTAAATCCAAACTTATGACTGTCTGGTACTGGACACTTGTCTGTTACCTTACCCTACATCGGAAAATAAAAATGCTCGAAATGTTCATGATAATTTGTAGTTTAAGGACTCATTCTTTTTTTTTTCCTCCATTAGCAACGCATGACGGCGATCCACTACTGCAGTAAAGAAGGCAACGCGGACATCCTCCATGAAATACTCAATCTAATTGACCCAACAATGCTTCAAGGAGCTTGCAATCGGATTGCTTTGGTGAGAATCTTATAGTTACTTACTTTTTTGGGAGGGGAGGGAGAGTGACACGTCGTCGAGTAACTTTTTCCCCAGAAAACTATTTTATGTTCTACGACAAAAAGCTAGTTTGAATTTTTGATAAGTATTGAGGGTCAAAATTCCGAGCAGGATGATAGGGTTCCTGCCAAAAATTCTCAGATTCCCCTCCTTAAAAATAATCTATACTATAAAGCTGAAGAGTTTGTTTGAACGCGCTAAACTCAGGAACTATTGGTTCAAATTAAAAAATTCTTTTTGTGTTTTCAATAGTCCATTTAGTGAGGAAGGCTATATAACATCACGCTATGGGACTAATAGGAGGGAAGCAGCAATAAATTGAAATTTAATCGATAATAATCATGATTGATTTTTTGTTGCATCAATAGCTCGAACTTTTGTTGCCCGAATAGCTCAGTCGGGAAAGCGCTGGGGCCAGCAGACCTAGGGTCTTAGGTTCAAACCCGGCTGCGGGCGGGAAAATTTTCAGCATTTAATATCCGACTCATTTAAAAATTAATTTATTTTTAAATCAAGGGTTTTTTGTAATGACAAATATTTTTTTTTTTCCGATTTTCTTATTTAACGGAAAACATTGATATAGATAAGGCTGTGTAATTTTTTACTATTATATAAAAATATCATAGCGTAATGTACTTAAAATAGTTTTGTAATACATTGTTATCTTATTAACGCGGGCGAAACAGTGGGGCGCAGCTAAAAATAAATAAAGGAATGTATAAATTGTTTCTCAATATTATTAGTGACTCAGGCAACCCTGGGGTATATTTGCCAATTTGGGTATAAATTTACATCCGCGATGGATTTTAAAAATTTTCGTAGAACTTGAAATTTGCCTTTTGCTTAACGTACGCGTAAAATTACCTATATTATTAATAAAAGAAAAATTATACATACATTAACGTTCTCCTTTAAAATAATGTTACTAAAAATTGAATTTTCACTCGATTAGGCTGAACTGTTGAAAACGTTAAAAAATATTTGTACTACAATTTAGTGAAATAAAAATACGCATTTTTCAAACATTTGGACAAAGCTGTGAACAAAACGTGATTTTGGACGCATACTTCTTCATTGTGAAAATACACAGGGTTTAAACAGTCAAATTATATTCCTACTTTCTCTCTTTTCCAAAGAAATGTGATCCCTTCAAAGCATAAATTTTAAAGGGATCTACCCAAAAAAGTGAACTTTAGCCCCCTGAGCAATAGCATGTTAAATCACAGAACTGTTGTATAGCGACATCACTGTAGTTAGAACTGTTTTTCTTGAGCCAGACTTTATGGTGATATTTGTTTCTTTTTACAGAATGGATGGACGCCGTTGTTGTATGCTTGTCAGACGGGTCATCCCCAAGTGGTGAACCTCTTACTGCAGAATGCGGCCCGAGTGGACGTCTTTGATGAAGTAAGTGCGTTTTCTCCTTTGAAACCGACTGTAGTGTCTTCTTTTGGTGCTGTCCGAAAACTTTGAAATAAACTTTTTGCATTAATGAAACAATTCTACAAATATATAATCGTTATTCTGATAAGTTGTGCAAAGCAATGCAAATTGAAAATGCTCTCTTTTTACTTCCTTTTACGAAGTAAAGAAAGTATTGTAATCGTGATATTTTTTTAAAGGGATCAGGCATCTTCTTTGAACGTGATGTTTCGTTAATGATTGTCGAAGGAGCAGGAGTCTTGATCCCTCCATTCGATCAATCTAATTTACTTCACTCTATGTGAATCAGTGCATTAGTTCATTTGATGGTTAATCTCCATTCATTTGGAAGATTTGTGAGAAATGTGTCATTCTGCGAATTAGATAGCCGGATGAAATATCTTTAAATACCTTCCCAAGTGAATGAATATTACCTTCACCAAGTGTGCTAACTCTTTCTGCGAGTTAGTTTTCTGGATGAAATATTTTTAAATACCTTCCAAGTGAACGAAGATTACTTTTACCAAGTGAACTTATTCATTCTGTGAATTAGTTCGCTGGATGAAATACACTAGTGGACAGTTGCTAAAACGAATGGCAATAGGAGCGTTAGCAACCACAAAATGGAAGGCAAGGAAATACGGAAATTAGCCTAAATTCGGGACACAGTAAGACGTGTTCTAAGTATGCAAATTTCAGACTCATGACGTTGCTGGTCACGTGAGTGTGCTGATAAGCGATATAAAGGATTGGGGGCGCGTGATGACCATTGTTGTTCAAAAGCAAAGTTTGACTGGAAAGAATCAATTGACGAACTTGCATTTTTCTGTATGTCTTCCCGACATCCCTTAGATGATTTGTGGTCGTGTGGTTGGCAACATCGAATAAGGGCAGAAAAATTTAGATGTTGCCAGGGAAATCGACGTCAGCCTCAGGGTTGTTTCCAGAGTTTGGAAATCATTTCAAATAAATGGAATGCGCAGCAAATGTCACGAGGGAGGTCGTGTACGTAATACGACGTCAGCAGAAGATTGGTACTTAGCGCTAGCAACGAAAAGGAACCAGCGCAACACAGCTACTGAGGTAGCAAAGCAGTTTCTTGATGGCACTAGCAAGCCAGTATCCAGAAAAACTGTAGCCAGACATTTGAATGCAGTAAGACTATACGCCCGTCAGCTTGTTTTGTACATCCCATTGTCTACAAGTCAGTGTTTTGCTCGTTTGCAATGATGTCTTCAGCATCGTATTTGGAGAGAATTCGACTGGGCTTGTGTACTATTCTCAGATGAAAGCAGGTTCAGTCTGTAGTCTAATTGTAGACGACAACTAACCTGGCATGGGAGTGGTACAACATAGAAGCCGGCAAACATAAAAGAAAAGGACTAGTATCCTACAAGTTGTGTCATGGTATGGGTACGATTATGATCAATGCCCGTACGTCACTTGTGTGCTTCGAAACAAGACTATGACGGCTAGTGATATATTAATGTTATTCTACTGCCTCATGTTTACGTGTTCTGTGGTGCTGTGGGCGATAAATTCGTTTTCATGTATCGCAACGTAACATGTCATTAACAATCGCCGGACAGGAGTGTCTAGCTCACTCAAAATATTCAACCCATCGGATGGCCAGCACGCTTTATAGATCGGAATCGTATTGAAAATGTTTCGGATGATTTGGGAGCAGTTTTGCTGGTCGTCAACGCCCTCCAAAAAGCAAGGACACCCTTATCCGTGACTGACAGAAGAATGGGATTAATTACCACATTAGTGGCTGGATAATGTTGTGTAAAGCATTATATGACGTGTGGAAGCTTTCATCGCACTCAGTGGTAGCCATATCCCATATTGACATCTCACGACGAAACGCTTGGGGGCGGTCATTACATTTATTCACTTTTACGTATTCAGCCCACAATGACCGTTTCGTCCTAGAGTTCTGACAATAGTTTATTTCACTTGGCATCGAATTACACTTACATTTTTACGCGCTACATAGCCCATTGGAATCCGTCCTTAGCAATTGTCCACCAGTGTATCTTTACATACCTTCCGAGTGAATAAAGATTGGGTAGAATGAATCGGATCGAGAGAAGAGAGATTAGGGATCTAGTAATTTATTAATGGTCTGAGATACGAACGTCATGACATGACACCTATTTTTTCTTTTGTCTTTCACAGAATGGAAAAGCAGCTTTGCACTTGGCGGCAGAATTTGGACACGGCGAAGTGGTAGACATCCTGCTGAAACACAAAGCCTTCGCCAATGCCCGTAACAAAAAGGGGATGACACCCCTTCATCTGGCGGCTCGAAACGGGTATACGGAGATAGTCAGCAAGCTCGTCACGCAATATGGGGCAACCCTAGATGCCCTCACGCTGGTATGCCATTCCTTTCCTCCATGCATGTCCGGCACATAAAACAGTTTTAGTGGAGAGGCAAAAATAAATCCCATATTTTTACTTACAGACGAAGCGAACGCCTCTCCATCTGGCGGCAGAAAATGGAAAGTTAGACGTGTGCCAAGTGCTGCTGGAGATGAAAACGGATGCCAATGCAATTGATCAGGTAAGTAGAAGAAGTACTTTTAAGTTATGTTTCTAAATTCAAACTTTAAACAAGGAACTCTTCTGCATCCCAAGTTTAGTTTTTAACATTTTTATCATGATTTACTCTCCAGGTTATTTCCAATAACAATTTGATGGCTTGAAGTACTTACTTAAGCAGAAAAATATCTTTATGTAACTCATAAAAAATATTAGTTCATATGAAAACAATATTAAAATCATTTTCTAAAATTATTAGGCGTAGTGCTCGAATAAATTCAAAGTAGCAAGGCGGTAGAAAACTCTTACGAAGCAGCGCTGCTTCATCCTGCTAACCCAACATGAAGAAAACAAAATGTGAAACTGAATTAAAATGAAAAATCCCACATTAAATTTCGAAATTGAAAAGGTAAATTAATTACTGCAATAAGAGAAAATTTTATGTGAATGCTTACACTAATTTTTTTTTTTTTTTTTTTGAATAGTCCAAAAACGCACCTTTTTCGAAATTACAGATTCGAAATCGGATATTTCTAGAAAATTTCGTTTTCGAAAATAAATATTTATGAAATTGCTAGCAATCAATAGCATAAAAATTATCTCGTTAGTGGTCCAGGGTGTCGAGAAGTTCTAAGATAAAGGACACTGTTGACCCACAAAGGTGATTTTCTCATATCACGTAAGGACCACCAGAACAGGTAACTTTAAAAAAAGGCAGAAAAGCGCTTCAAAGAGGCAAATTGCATATTTTACTGAGATATGAACCTGGCGTCGCTCTAGATAAAAACAGTGGCGAGTTTACCATGTCGCAACTGTCGCAGTTGCGAGGGTCCCCTACGACCAAAGAGGCCCCGAAGGAAGGTTCAAAAAAAGCACATGATATATGTTTTACACAGTTGTGTGATTGGGGGGCAAAGGGGCTACTAAATATTCATTGCAACAGACCCCCAAATCAGGCAATCTGCTACTACATAAAAATCATCATCATTATAACTAACTTAACAGCCAAAGCCTTCCTTTGAAGATTTTTCCATAATGACTTCTGGTTAATCTTTAATTCTAGTTCTTTTCATTTATTGCGAGAAAATCAGCTTCCACCGAATTAGTTCATCTCAACAGCAGTTGTCTTCTGGAGAAAAATAATGAATTAAATTGTATTTCTCAATTTCACAAGATAAATTCAATTGGTTTCTGTAACTTTGAAAAAAAGCGCTAAATGTTTAAAGTAAAAACAAATGAGTGGCATTTTTAACTTTCATCTATACTTCATTTGTAAATACGTAACTTTGTCTTCGATATTCTTGTATTTTCTTTTAAGTGGTAAACTTTGAAGTGAACTGAACTCTTTGACTGAACTGAACTTCGAAAGTGAACTCTTTACTGAACTTTATTTTTTCTTCTTTCCCTAGAGTGGACAAACTCCTCTACTGTTAGCTGCAGAAAACGATCACCCAGAAGTAGTAAAACTTTTTCTCAGGCACAAACCGGAGTTGGTCTCCATGGCTAATGCCGTAAGTATCTCTCTTTCTTTTATTTTTATTTTATTTTATCTTATTTTTTTATTTATTTATTTATTTATTTATTTTTTTTTTTTTTTGCAACGACGCAATGTTTCAAATAATAAATTTGCTTCCTTTCTAGACGTCCTTTTGAGGTTTTTGCTTCTGAAAGAAAGCAACTAATGATAAAGTTAAATACAAAAAGTCAAAAGTGAAAATGTTGATATAAATTAGAAGTCAGTGTGTGTTTGTGTATGTTTGTGTGCTTGTTCCATATAAAAATGCACAACGGACATAAGATCTTTGCCGAATTATACTGGGAGGCATTTTGATGCTCATGCATTCATATAGCGGTTTTTCAAAATTTAAATGTGTCCCAAAGCATTATAAATTTAAATTTATAGTTATAAATTAGCATTAAATCCATATTTTTTACAGGGACGAAATTACATATCGTTTCGAATTGTATTCCATGTTAAACTTAATTTTTATTACCTTTTACTATTTTCATTTCGTACATAAAATGCTTGCAATTCTTGTTCTCAGTGACTTTGGATAAAAAAAAATGCTGGAAATAAATAAATTAACATATTTCATCAATTTTCTTTTGCTTGATTTAAATGAAATGTGTATCTTTGTATATATTTTTAACTATAAGTGTAATTTCAACTCTCTGATAACTTATCCTTACTAATTAAGTGTTATTGTACTCATGTTGTATTATTTCCAAAGTTACAGTATGATTCAAAAATAAACTATTCAATAAGTTTTCAAAGTGTTTCTTGCTATTCAGCTACAAGGTGTATTTTTCAGGAGTAATATCCTTTTACGGTAAATATTAATCGGCGTTCTTTCTGTTTCAGAATGGCTTCACGTGCGCCCACATTGCCGCCATGCAGGGCAGCGTGGCCGTTATCAAGGAACTCATGAAGTTCAACCGGTCAATGGTCACTTCTGCTAGAAATCTCGTAAGTATCCCTCTCTTCTCCTTAAGTTTTTGACAAAGACGACGCCTCGAAAATGTCAAAGAGTCTGTGATATCATTTGAAATTCTTGCCATCTTGTGAATTTCAAATAGTCTACACTGACACATGAAATGGAGGACATCTCCGATCAAAGACGGATACAAGGGAGGGGCGATGGGGGCGATCGTCCCTCCCTTGAGGGACCATATACATCGGCAGTTTTTCTGAATTTAAGTCGGAAAACGCAAGTGTAGTCAATGTTGACGATGTTAAGGAAAGGAATGGGGTTCGAATCTCCCTCCTCGAGACTTTTCAGAATTGAAGTTCCAAGGCAATTTCAGACAATCTTTGGTTATGTTAGGAGGAGGAGTCTGGAGGTCTCCCCCCCCCCCAGATATTTTGCAAAATTTACGTCTTAAGGATACGATTTTAGACATTAGAAGAAAGAATGGGTTCAGTGATTTTCCTCCAGTAATTTTTCAAAAGCTGTATAAAGTGCAATTTTAGACGACCTTCGATAATGTTAGGGGTCATGGGTTTTGAAACGTTCCCCCGGAAATATTACGAAATTGAAGTTTAAAGTGCAATTTCAGAGTACCTCTTTCAACGGAAAAGTGGAAGAATAGGTTCCTTTGATAAACTGCTATATTTCAGTTGTTTCAGAATTTAGATAAAAAGGATGTGGCAACTCCCCCCCCCCAAGCATGTGTAAATCAGATACGAAGTAAGAGGTATATTAAAAAATGAATTATTGCACTCTCCTTGAAAAATTTCTGGATCCGTCCTTGTCTCTGACTCATCAAAGAGTCTGTAATAAAATGAAAGACATATTGAAGTAGGCAAAGAGTCCACAGTCGCACTTGGAAGCGGGGACATCTTGGAGTCATAATGAGTCTGTGATGCTACATGAAATGGAGGACATCTCTGAGTTATCAAAGAGTCTAATATGATGAGAGACATCTTGGAGTAGTCAAAGAGTCTACAATGACCCTTGAAAGCAGGGACATCCTGGAGTCATGACGAGTCTGTGATGCCACGTGAAATGAGGGACATCTATGAGTCATCAAAGAGTCTGTAATAAAATGAGAGACATCTTGAAGTAGTCAAAGCGTCTACAATGGCACTTGAAAGCAGGGACATCCTGGAGTCATAACGAGTCTGTGATGCCACATGAAATGAGAGACATCCTTGGAGGCGTGAAAGAGTCTATATTCAGACATAAAAAGGGAAGGGGGGAGGAATCTTGAAATCATCGAAGATTCTGTAATAAGGAAAGGGAAATCTTGGAGAAGCAAAGAAGTTAACGATGCACGCGCAAAGGAGTCACCCCTCCGGAGATTCTGCGATGACAAATAAAATAAACGACATCTTAGAGACTTACAAACTCTATATTTGGCACATAAAATGAAGGACATCTTAAACACTTAAAGAATCTATAGTGGCACATGAAATGAGGGACATCTTAGAGACTTAAAACCTCTAGATTCGTCACATGAAATTAGTGACATCTTAGAGACTCAAAAACTCTATATTGGGACATGAAATGAGGGACATCTTGGAACTTGAAAAGCGGAGTCACCGCTTTTGAAGTCTGCGGATGGCGCATGAAATAAGGGTTATAACTGAGTCGTAAAAACACTCCAATGGCCCTTGAAATGAATGACGTCTCCAGACGTCATGGTATGTTAAGGAGTTCAAGTTACTGTAAGTTACAGTTCCTGCGAGGGATTTTATTTGTTCATCAAGTTGTTGCGAAGTTATTGTTACTCTAAGAGTTTTTATTAACATGTCCAGGTGTTAAATGTTGCTTCTAAAAAAATGACTTGATAGAAAGAAAAAAAAAAGGTCAGAGGCATTCAGAGCTTAAATGGATCAAGTCCATTTCGATTTAATCCTCTTATGCTCTGAAATTCTCATTTTAGAACGTCACGTTTTGTTGCTAAAATCTGCTACATTAAGAGCGAAAGTGGATCAAGTTGAAATCGAATTGATCCAGTTTAGCTCTGAATGTCTCATATGACGGTTAAACTTTACATAAATACTCAGTAATTAATTTATACATCGTTTTGAATGAAATACTTGGCTCTGAAGTTTCTGTGAATCTCTTTCGTTTCAGACCGGGAACACATCCCTACACTTAGCAGCTGCCGGGGGGCACGCAGAGGTGGTGAAGGTGCTCCTCGAAGCAGGATCTTCAGCAACCGAAGAAAACTCGGTGAGTAGCATTCCACAGGATTCTTCCAACCTTCAAAATATGCTTAATGTCTAGGAAATTAATGTTTAAGTGACTAAAAAACTTTTTAAGATGTAACGAAAAAAGGGAACAAATGCACTTTGCTTCGCTTTAAAAAAAAACTTCAATAAATGTCCTTTATTTTGTGAAAAACCTCTTCTAAAAAACATAAACGTTCTTGATTTTATTTATTTACAGTGAAACCTCGATTTTACGCCCCGAATCTACGGTTTTCCCGCATTACGCGCTTTTTCATTACATCCCAGTTTTTCTGTATACTGATAATGTTAATTACCCCGGATGGAAAGTTTGTTGTTTATGAATTTCTCGCATTTTACGTTTTCCCGGGGAAGGAAAAAAAAAGAAAAACATGTGCTAAAATAAGCAATATGTTAATTTAATGCTTTTTAAAGCTATGAAAAACAGAAATGCTACTACTCCGTCCAGTTATATGACGGACTTTGCTATTATTACCCTAAAAGCTCGGAGTCGCAACTAAATATGTTAAAATGATCTGCAATGGAATGTATATTTTATTCGTAAAATATAGATATTATGCCTTTTAAAAGAGTCATCTCTTTTAAAGTTTTTTTTGTTCCTACCTTTATTTTTTTCTGTTCAATTTTTGCTTTCAATGCATTTCCCGTATTTTACGCTTTTTTTAAAACCCAATCCCTTAAGAAACGTAAAATTGGGGTTTCACTGTATTTTTTAAAAATCTATTTATTAATTTATTTATTTATTGAAACTTCTAAAAGGACACGATCACGCTTTATTTTGGTTGAAACTTTGTTCTAAAGGGACATAAAACATTCTTTACTTAGTCTGAAAACTCTTCCAAAGGGACATAAACGTCCTTCATTTTGTCTTTAAAATTCTTTTAAAAAGACGTAAACAATTTTTCCAAACAACTCTTTTAAAAGGGAGTGAATGTGCCTGAAAACTCTTCTAAAGGGACATAAACGTCCTTTATTTTGTCTTTAAAAAGTCCTCTAAAAAATTATTAATTTCTTTCCATTTTTCTAAACAACCCTTCTTAAAGGAAGTGAATGTCCTCTATATTGTCTGGAAAAATTCTGTCATTTCTACTGTCATCATCATCTTTGGTCCATTATGAATCATATAGGGTAAAGGAACCAGTAACAGACGTGATTAAGACATTGCTCTCAGTTTAACTCAATTTTCTGAGCCTTTTAATGTATTTAGAGTTTTAAAACTATTTTTCTCTCATGCAACTACATCTCATCTAACGGTTGGCTGCTTCTGGATCCTCTGAATGAGTTCATTCTATTTTTCTTTGCTCAATTTCGAAAAAAGGTCTGACCCACAGTAACAAACATCGAAAAAACCAATGATACTCAGTAACAGATATAATGAGGAAAGAATGAGTAATGGACAAAATTCCCTTGTAGAATCAAAATGTGCAAAAGTTCTTTATTTTTAAACCTAAAACTTCATTAAATTCAAATGAACACGAAACACCGGCAGACCTTGTGGTGGCTGTTCATAACCTTGCTTGTAAATACCAACTACGATAACCTCATAGAATTCACTCTCATAACACTAGATGGTTGCACCGTATTCATGGGTTGCAGCAACATCCGTTTTACCCGCCTAAAATTATTATTATTTAAATGCAAAATTACCGACTGTCTGTTACTGGACCCTTGTTTGTTACTGGCGCCGTTACCCTACTGCCCGTAGCCATTTCTAAGAACGACAAAAGCACTGGCAGAGATTTTCTGAAACTTCGTTCCTAACAAGATGTGAAATTCTCTTCCAGGACGGAATGACTGCAATACACTTAGCTGCCAAAGATGGACACGTCAAAGTCTTACAGGCTCTCAAATCAGCAGTGTCCTGGAGGGTCTGCAGTAAAAAGGTAAGAAAAGTTTCGAAATTGCATTGCTAAAACATTAGTGGATCGGGCTAGGTGCTTTTTATTTTTTTGGACATGGAAATTAAGTGCCAGCTAAAATGTGTCGATTCGTGTATTTTCAGACCGGCATGACTGCACTGCACGTCGCAGCCAGTTGCGGACAAACGGAGTTCGTTCAGGAGATGCTCACCCAGCTACCAGCTACAATCGCCAGCGAAAGGCCCGGGGACACAACGCTCAGCGATGACGTGAGTTGTACTTTCAGATTTATTTATTTTTTTGAAGAGGGCCGGGTATCCAATGGGGTCGTTTCCGAAATTTTTAAAAGTTTTTTTTTCTGAAAGAACATGCTTTAAAAACATAGGATTTGACCATTTTTTTAGATAGTTTGACAAAGTTTAGTATTTTTTAACGATTATTTTAATCGATTCAATTTTATTTTTTACGTTTCCGAACATGAGAGTTAGTGATGAAGGTTGCTTCAATTAAAGGTTAGCGACCGGAAATATACCGAATGCCGCCGAGTCTTTCAAAAGTCGGGATTCCATCTTCAGTGTGGAAAAGCGACACCCATGATCACCTGTTACGTCAGATTAAGGGCAGTGGTAGCCTGATCGGTAGCTCGGCCTCGTGACTGGAGTTGTCACGGATTCGTTGCCAGACGGTTAAGATTCTCCGGGCTCATTAAAGGAGACCGATGCACGTTTAATCTGTCGTAGTCACTAAGTCCTCCAAGTTCCCATTCTAAATCAATAGCTCTGTGGGTGCTCAATCTGGATCAAAAAAACAGAGCTATCTTCAGGACCCCATCCAGCCGGTTAATCCACATATAGTGGTAGATGAAGGTGACCTTGGAGTGTAGTTTAGTGTTACATCTGCGAAACGGCAAAGCATGTCCGACCATTTT
This sequence comes from Uloborus diversus, assembly GCF_026930045.1. Taxonomy (NCBI): domain Eukaryota; kingdom Metazoa; phylum Arthropoda; class Arachnida; order Araneae; family Uloboridae; genus Uloborus; species Uloborus diversus. Next base: position 19,404,801 of record NC_072737.1, on the reverse strand, counting down.
ATTTTACCTGAAACCAATAATCTGCAACAGCCATTACCTTAGAGCAGGAATTGTAAATGGATGGAGCATGTCCAGCCACATTGGCTTAGAAAAAGCTTGGGCAAAGAGCTCAAGTCACGTGACTTAACAACGACGAATGGTTGAGAGGTTTTAAGTGGAACTAGCGAAAGAAACCTGATTTCTTCCAATGTTTTGCTTTAAAATCCACCTCGTGACTTTGTGTCTTTGTTCCACGAATGAAAGCCTTCACTCCCTCCATTTTATCTCTTATCGATGGCCATTACCAGTAAGCATTCACCACCTACATGTCAAAAACTCTAGCAGTACAACCAGTGAGATTGCTTCTTGATTCAAAAACAGCTCTATAAAATAATATGGATAATGAAATGAGCCACCTTCAAAAGGATAAAGATAGAAAACAGTTAATGAAAGAAATGGCCTTCGTCGTGGTTTACGCGACTACTTGACTGTTTTTCTCCTACTTGACTTATTTTGATGATCAATTCTTTTCTTTCCAGTACGGCTTCACTCCACTCCACCTAGCCGCCGAGTCGGGCCACGAGGGAGTGGTGAGGGTTCTCCTGAACAGTTCAGGCGTACAGACAGACGCAGCCACAATCGTACAGGTAAGTGTCCCATGGTTTATATTTTTGTCTCTCGGTGCGCTGTGTTTCGCCAGCGATAGCACTCAAAATAATACTATACTAGCTGCGTCGCCCGGCTTTGCACGGTCCACCTCGAAAATAAAAGTTATGTCAAGTGACGCGAGTTCAACACTCAGGCTTGAACCAAAAAAAAAAAAAAAGTCAGTGAAATTTTGCGGCAGGTTGCGGAAAAACCGCAAAAAGTAAACATTTTAAATCTCCTGTGTGTGTGATTACAGGAAAAGCCTCAAAACAAAAACAAGAATTTTACCTGTGCATATTCGAGAAAAAAAATGGCAACAGATCTTTCATCTCAATGATTTTCTTCACCCGCTATACATTTTAATAAAAGCATTGTTGCGGAAAGTTGAGATGAAGCACTGAATAATAATTTGAATGGAGGAAAGTCTTCGAAAAATAGGGATTTGATTTTGAAATCTGAGTTACAATAAATAGTTTTTAATTGATATCTCCGCTAATTATTATTGGGGGATTATGTTAAATAGCCAAACATGAAGACGGGAGGATTACGAATACATCGATACCTGGTTCGATGGTCAGTTCACTGTCGTTCGGGAGAAGAAGCTTGGACATACATAGATATGCTCAGTTTTTAATTATATAAGAGATTAAAAAAGCTATATTCAGTTATCAAGTCAAAATTGCTTTTATTTTTATGTTCTGTTCTTTTCTACGTCAGCTGGTTGGTTAATTCTTCTGGAACTTATACAGGAAAATCTTAAATCATATTAATCAGAGGCCTGAAAAAAAAAAACTATACAAAAATTTTATGGACTAACTCATAGGTCAGATTTAGGCCCATCTATTTAACCTATTTTGTTCATAACTGTAAGAATAAAACACATTGGAAAATGTCGACAAAGAATGCACTGAGAAAAATGAAGTTTTCAAAAATGGGTACATTCATGCTTTCAAATTATTCCACATTCAAAAATGAGTACATAACTCGGTTAATACTCAATTTCGGAATTATTACACAATAAAAAAGATCACAAATGCCTCAAAAATGAGCACATATTGATAAGAATAGTTGATGACTGCTTCAATGCTTCAAATTTGAATACCACATAGTCGGAGCCATTTTGATTCTGCAATGTGTTCAAATTTGAGTACTGTTTCGTCATTTTTGAAATTGCTGTTTTGAGAGTATAGTCTAGAATTTTACACCGCACAGCTCGGGGTTCGAAGTATCACTCTCCGAATTTAAACTTTGGACAGCAAGTTATTAATTCAATTTTTGAGTGTGTCAGCTCATTCTGAGAAGGAAAAGGGGGGGGGGGGAGGAGAGATATATGATTGGATAATCGCCTCACTGTGAACATCAAGTTTCATAAGATCATGGCAAGTGCCATCCATTCATTTTGAAGTAACCGTTTGGTAGGCCCTCATGAATGCTTTTTGAAAGTTGTTTGAAATCTCTCCTACGTTTTGACATTCTGTGCTATAGGATAGAAAGCTCGTGTTGATGTGAAACAATTAAACTGGGGTAAACCTAACCTGGCAGCTTCGTATAGCTGTGATTAGGATGTGCGTATCCTTCGCAATGCTGCCAGGATAGGTTTGCTTCAACGATACTTTCATCAGTAGCGTTAATTGGGGGGGGGGGGGGGCGGTCCGCCCCGGCTGTCACCCATCTGAGGGTGACACCCAAAGTGGAATTGCAAGCTTTTGAAAAATGTTAAGCTAAAATGCCTTAAGCAGTGGACTCTTGTACCAAAAAGCTGAAAACCATTATCTTCCTCTGTGTTTGAAATGATCACGGGACCATCAATTTCCTACACTCCTTTGCTTTTTTGACCTCTCGACGCACTCGTATACATGCATCTAGCGCAAGTTATATAAAAAGCATTCATAGTTTTTATTTGTCTTTTGTACATTATCCCACTTAAAGTTTTGCTGTAACGCAAATGTAGTTTTTTCTGAAAATTGTACGAATTTCATGTTTACGTACTAAAGAATATTATTTTTATTTCTTTTCTTTCGCGATTCTAAGGGGGGCGGGACATCACAAATGTTTGCTCCGGGGGGTCACCCATGCTAGGTACACCACTGCTTTCATCAAAACAATTTATTTTACATCCCACTTATGACTTAGCTCGAACTGACACCGAGAAGCAGGATCACTTTGAATCGGGCCAATTATTAATTTTAAACGGTTTTAATAATTACCGTATCTTAATTTTGGACAACCATGCAAAAAATGCTTAATTTGTATTTCGGCAGTTTTATGCCGACAGATGCACAATAACATTGTTTTAATGCGTCAAAAGTAGGTAAAATAGTGGATACACTGTATCTTTTGCTGTGTCTTTCGCAGGGTATCTTACCCATGCATTTGGCGAGCCGGGGAGGCCATCTAGCGGTGGCGGGCCTTCTGCTTAGTCGTTCTACCGCCCAATTGCAGACGGCAGACAAGCAGGGCCGCACCCCACTCCACATGGCGGCCGCACAGGGACACCGTGAGATGGTCGGCCTCTTACTTGGACAAGGCGCTGACATCAACGTCGCCGATAACGTGAGTATGACGCCTCTTCTCTCTCCCCATTTGTGTCTTGAATTTGTGTTATGTGGAAATTATGTCAATGTTTTCTTCAATTTATGCTGCAGGGATAGGTAATCAATTATGTTCAATTACGCTCTACTCTACAGTGATATTTTCAAAATTTAAAATAAACGTTAGTTGCTCCCCACATCTTCCACCTAAACCGAGAAGGTCTTGCAACCACTCGGGTGAGAAGTGGCTCTCGCTCTTTTTCATCTCTTTCCACTATCTCCTTTTGAGGATCCTACGTGTCGTCCACATGGTACACTGCTCTAAAAAATTGGGGGAGCACATGGTTTTAACAAAATTGAGAAAAATTTTATTCCGGAAACTACTTTCCAATAAAGCCTCCATGTCTTTTGGTTCTCAGAAAATATGAGAATAAAACGTAAACTTCGGAAGCAGATCAACATTTCTGTCGTCGAAAAGCAGAAAAAGGATACAAGTGCAGAAATCGTGATTTTACAGAAGCCCGTTTTTTCACTGTCTAAGCCTCGTGGGCTTTTTTTTTTTGCAATTGGGGAAATGCCGCGACACCTTAATTTTCCGGATTCCATGGCTTGACGTTTTATCGGGGGACTGGAGTTCGGGAAAACAAAAAGAACCGTAGCAAACGATGTTGGAGAGGCATAATTTCATGTTCGTTTTACTGTTCTAGAGGAGTAAAGTTCCCAGTCAAATGTTTTCTGCTTCTTTTTTGCTGTATTCCATCTTAATACCCGTGTATACTCCATTTTATGCCTTTGCAAGGTTACCTCACAACGGTCTCTTTACTTATGTGTGATTGCTCCCCTTATTGTTTTGAACAGTGTAGATTAACATAAATATCTGACACCAGTCTTCTAACGCATGTGTTCCAAGTCTTTCCTCAATATTGTTTCAAGGCAGCGATTCTCAACACAGCTGGTAATGAGAACCAATAAAAATCTAAGTTCGTTTTGCCGGACAACACTGACAGTAACAAACTAATTTTCCTCGTAGTTGTTCCAGAACTAATTACCTTAAAAAGTTAAACAGTGCTATGAAATGGTAGTATACTTTAAAACAAAGTTATTTGTTTCATAATAAAGATGGTGTACAAGAGTTATTCTAAGCTACAGTTTTGGAGAAATTCTGCAAGGTCTAATTTAATTTCAGATTCACAACATCATTCACTAGGAAATAGTATGATTTTTGGTTAAGACGGCAATCTCTACCTTAAATCTACTTTAAACATTATTTTTAAGAGCCATTTAAAAAACGTAAGACAGGATTTTCAAAAAAAAAAAAAAAACTCTAAGGGTTCCGTGATTAAACAAAGTTTAAAGAAAACTAGTTTTGAAAATGGTTCAATCTGGGACATCAAGGAGTCCCTTTTAGACCTTTGAGCTCTGTTAGAACATTCTTGTACCATTTGGAGAGAGATGCCTTTTCAAAACTTCTGTTTTTCTCACCCTTTTCATTGTAGGGTCAGCTCTGACCGGAAGAAGTTGAAGTTATTCTTATAGTATAAGATTTGCCTATGTGAGTTACTCAGTCCTTAGATCACGCCGCTGAATTCAGTAAATTTAAAAGGCACTTTCTAAAAACTATAACTATACTTATAAATCACCTACTATATGATTACTATGTGAAGCTTGCAATAAGTTTACAATCAAGATTTCACTATCTTGACTTTGTTATCTTCGTCCACAATCAAAATTTCCTTCTACTGATAATGTAAACCTGAAGCAATCGTCATGCAAATATTATATTTATGAAGATAAAACTACTGCACAACTGACTGAGTGGTGTAGTGGTTAGGTGTGGGCCTCTTGCGTCCAAAGGCACAAGTTCAAACCAGGTTCCAGTCAGTGGATTTTCAAGATGCAAAAAATTAATTACGTCCTCGTCATACGATTGTGTGGCATGTAAAAGACCCATCGAGCACTCGTTTGGCTTTAATTACTCTCAGCAGAATCAAATTCCTAGCGCAGTTTCACATCGAAGGGGGTCCAGAAGCCTTCGTTTGGTGAGGAAACTGGACGTCGAAATTCACGTGGTAAAGGTATCCACCGGTAGTGGTCCTGCGTGAAAGGATGTTATAGCGGGGAATTGCACTAGGTCTGTGTTTGGTAAAGCCTCAAACGCAGCCCTATTTGTCCAGTATTATTTCCTAGTTGTACAGAAAATTAAAAAAAAAAAGAAGTTTTTTTTTCTCCCTAATTTTTTTGTAGTTTTATACACGGGAGAAATGTTTCAATGTAACTTACCGTGTTTTCCCATTTCGAGTTCAATAATACTGTGCTGTTGATGTCAATGGCGCAAAGAATTGCGGTAAAAGTAAAAACTACATTATAATGCGTGTAGCATTGTCAGATGGTTTGAAAACCATCTGTTAAGGACATCCCCTCAATTTACATTGACTGTCAATGCAGTTTTGGCACAAAATTATCACATCAAATAGAAAATGGTTGATAAAAATTAATAAATGAATCATGCATTAGATCTGGACTTTCTTAGGTTAGTAGTTATATTTTATTTTTAATTTGAATATTTAGAGTTTTTTTTTGAGCATAAGTTTGTTCAGTGTCCATGTAAAATGAAATTATATAAGTCATGAAATTTTGTTGCTAATTTGACCAACGGAAACTAAAAGGTTGTATTTTTTGTTTCTTTGCAGAACGGATGGACAGCACTTCACTACACATCAAGGCACGGTTTCTTAGATGTCGTTCAGCTGCTTGTCAGCAGTGGTGCCGCACCCACCGCGCCCACTACTGTAAGTGTTGCTTCTCTTTTTTATCCAAGTATGTGCAGTGCTTGAAACACATTCACCGATCTTAGATCTTTCTTACTGAAATTGAAATACTTTATTTTGGCTATTCAACGATTCGGACATCTCAATTTTTGTGAACTTAACCGCTGTTCGATTTTTGGAAAGTGACTTCTCAATTATAACACCGTATTAAAAATTATTAATTTTATTTATTTACTAGTATTATTTAGTAAAATCTCACTGCAGCAAATACCGACGCAACGAAATATCAGTTTTTGAGAAGTAATTTTTCAGTCCCCGGTTTTAATTGCCATTACATTCTTTTTATTTTAATACAAGGTAACTTTCGTTACAACGGCCAAAACTTGCGGTTCCTTGAAGTTCACTGTAACGGGATTTAACTGTATCATACAAGAATCTGAAAGGAATTTAAAAAAAAAAAAAAAAACGAGCTGATGGGTGAATCACACGAATTCCTTTTACGTCAATTTAATGATAATAGTGCCTTGGAGTAAGCAAAGAAACACTTTAAATATTTTCATCCCAAGTTTGTTGCGAACCGAAGCAAAAAGAAAAATGCTTTATGCAAATTAATTTCCCCAATATTGGCAATTTTAATATGATTCAATGGTAAACTCTCTAAATATCACCATTAGTGACCAAATTGAAACCCGATTTAAAAAACTGCTGAATTAGTCGCCAAGTTGGCGACAAAAGCTTGACAATCTATCGAAAAGTGTTTGCTAAATTATAGCACCACTTGAGTTTGTATTGCAATTAACAATGATTTCCCACCAAAAAAGGTGTAAAAGACCCCCTTTGGCACATCCGAATGCAACTAAAACGGGCGGTGCACAACTAGACATCCACTAGGAATCTATGTTTCAACTTTCAAGGACAAATGGTTCTTGAGTTATGCGAGATACATACGCACATACAGACGTACATACGGAGGTCACGAGGAATCTCGTTGTAATTAACTCGGAGAGAGTCAAAATGGATATTTCGAATGTCTATACGTTCTTAGGCATGTATCCCCAAAAAAACTCAATATTCATTCGGGGGCGAGCAAAATGGAAATTAAGGCCGTTTTTTGAGTGAACATTTTTTCGCGAATAAATTACTTCCTTTACTATGTAAAAGGAAGTAAAAAACTTGGACGGAAGGCAAGAAAACTCTGCCTGGTGTATCACAACTGTGATAAGTTTGCAGAGGATGCAACATTCCGTAAACACATCTCTATCGCTGTTAATACAAGGTCCTGCTATTAATTCTGCTATTAATTTCCAGGACTGACGTAACTGTAAGAGAACGAAAAGTCGGAAGGTGGCGCTAATGATTGCATATTGAAGAGCGTTTTCTTGCGCATGCACAGGGCAATTGGCGCCATTCTGAAGTATGGTTCTCGTGGAAAGGCGCATTAAAACGTAGTCTCAATTCCTGTATCACCATAATGCAAACTTTTTCAATTGCTTCCAGCGTGCGTACGTACTGCTGCCGACCCTGTGTGTGAATCACCATCGACACTTTTGCGCCCATCCCGAAAGTGTTTAAACCGTTCAAAAGTTCATGTGAACTTGTTTCAACATTTCGCATGTTTCTGCAGCTGTCTTGCCCAATTTGAAGCAAAAATTTATAGTTAATTCTTTGCTTCATTTTTACTTCGACGACAGGAGTTGGAGAGCTACGTTTTGATGTGCTTTTCCACGAGAACCACTTTTTTTAGAATGACGCCGATTGTGCTGCACATGCGCAAGAAAATGCTCTTCAATATGCAATCATTAGCGCCATCTTCCGGCTTTTCGTTCTCCTACAGTTACGTCGGTCCTGGACATTAATAGCCGGACCATGTATAAATGTAACGTTTTGTAAATAAATGTTTTTGAAGGCGTCCAAGACATTTAGAAGTTTATTCAAGAATAGGTTAATAGGTTAGCAATACTTGTGTTTCATTTGCGAACTTTTTGGTGGTTTTCATTTATGTCTCCCTCTCTTGCACACCCTTTTTTGTGGTCCCATCAACAGTCATGTAAATAGGATAGCACTGCACTTCGAAAAGCATTTACTTCGAGATTGTTTATCAAAGATTGCTTGAGCTCTTCCCCTTAAAAAAAGTTTTAATCGTACTGCAAAGGATATATTCCAATGCTTAATTGAATGAATACAGTAGATTGAAGCTTTTTTTCTTTAGTGAAAATAAAGTATTTCAATAACGTTTTGCTATTTCTCATTGTTTACCTTTCATTTTATTCAATGACTCACTCTGAATCCATCTCTCGGCAGGACGGAAAAGTGCCGTTGTGCTTGGCTGCGGCCAACGGGCACTATGACGTTCTCAACTATCTCCTCAAGAAAGAACACGATACGCACGTTCTCATGAGCGACAGTAGCGTAAGTTTTTTTTTTTCCTTTCTCTCTATCTCGTTGCAATTCGCTCTATTTTTATTTTTTACTTTGTTTAATTGTTTTCTGGTTCTGATTTGATTCATATTATTCGATTATTTAATTTCTGTACTCCCATATTGTTAAAGATTACGTTGGTGTTACAATGTGCACTGTCCCCTTTTTCCAGTTCCTCATCGATTTGATGATCTCCAGCAAAGCCCACCAAAATAAACCCGTCCTGGAGTTTGTACTTGTGTCTGCGGCTCCCATCGAGACGGCTGCCAAAATGGCCCGGAGCTATTCGCTGCTCAGCCTCAAAGAGAAGGATCGTGCCAAGGACCTCGAAGTGATGGCACTGTTCTGCGAGAACATGGCGGCCGACCTGCTCGGCATCACAGCCATCTCCTATAACACGGGTACTCTCCTCAGGTCGGTGGACTCGGCAAACCAGCCGTTCCTAGACGTCCTCATCGAGCTTCAGCAGAAAGAGGTGGTCGCACATCCGGCCGTGCAGAAGTATCTCACGGACCTCTGGACCGGTAGTTTGAGTTGGGCCAGTTGGAAGATGTCCACCCTCTTCCTCTCCTTCCTCATCTGTCCGCTGGTGTGGGTGGCCTTCTCGCTGCCCCTCGGACATCGCTACACCAGCATCCCCATCATCAAGTTCATGTCCTACCTCGTCTCGCACATCTTCTTCATCGTGCTGATCACCTTCACCATCGTCAACCCGTGGTTCCCGCTCTGTAAGTCTACCAATCTCATCCCGCAGGTACACGAGTGGCTGCTGCTCTTCTGGCTCATCGGGCTCTGGGTCTCGGACGCGACCAACCCCAAAGACAGGGAGGGCCTCGGCTTCATCAAGGTCATCATCATGGCCGTGGGGTTCATGGGCATCGCCACCCACATCATCGCCTTCGTGCTTCCCGACGTGCACTCCATCCTGGTGTGCCTCTACATCCGGAACCAGTTCCTCGCGGTGGCCCTCCTGCTCTGCTTCGTCGAGTTCCTCAATTTCCTGACTTTCCATCACCTGTTTGGACCGTGGACCGTGATCATCCGGGATCTCATCAAGGATCTGATGCGTTTTCTGGCCATCCTCGGCATCTTCCTGGTGGGGTTCTCACTGCACCTCTGCGCAATCTACCAGCCGGTGTTCCAGCCTCAGGGCGCCGACAACCTCACTCTAGTCGTATTCCAGTCACCCATCGACACCTTCGAAATGCTATTCTTCGCTCTATTCGGCTTGGTGGAGCCAGACTTCATGCCTCCAATGCATTTAAGCCCCGGCTTCTCGAAAGCGATCATGAAATGTGTCTTTGGCGTATACATGATGGTTACAGTCATCGTACTAATCAACCTTCTCATCGCCATGATGTCTAACACTTACCAGCGGATTCAGGCCCAATCTGACACTGAGTGGAAGTTTGGGCGAGCGAAGCTCATCAGAAATATGAACAAGACCTCACCTTCACCGTCACCCATCTGCCTCTTCACTATCCTAGGGGAGTTCTTCTACCGATGCCCCAAAAAATGCACCGGTGAGTTCAGTTTTTTTTTTTTTTTTATTCTTATGGCTGCAAAGTAAATCGGGACACAAGTTGCCTGTTTAATTTCGATTAACGTTAGTCAAGTCCTTAAAAACTGAAGTCAGGGTAAACGTGTTTAGAATTCGACATTGAAGCATAAACATGGTACTATAATAGCCGTTTATTAACAACGAGTAGTATTGGTACAGAAACGTATTTTGCTTCGTAATTTCGGAAAACATTATTACGGAAATATGACAGTGCGATTTTTAAGGATTAGCCCGCACAATTACGAAGATGCAGATATAGCTTCTCAAATAGTTATTCAGACTGCAACTTATTATTTGAAAACCATTACTAATCTCACATTGAATCTATCAAATTTTCCTTTAATGTTCTAAACAGCATTGCAAGTCTTTACTCGCGAGTTTATCATAAACTTTTATAAACTAATAAGGATAAAAACAAACGGAAACTACGTACTTTCTTGTAGTTCATGTAAAACTAAATAAATAAATGAATGAATCATTATTTTCATACGCATTTGTTAAATATAGGAATACCAACTGCAACGAATATTCCCACTATTTTCACTCATAACCAATCCCCCCCCCCCAGAGAAAACTGCGCATATAAACCCTACTATAATAACTTTTAAAATGACGCTGAACCTCTTATTGACGTCAATTTAACTGAAATTAAATGCAAAACTTTCAGTCAATGAAAACTTGTTACAATTTATTTCGTTGTGCTTTAAGATTGCCTCTTTAAAAGCACTCAAAAAGGTTTTGGCAACAGATAACTAAAACTTGCAGCCATAGCAATCGCTAAAATATAAAATTGTCAGTGTGCTGTAGTAGACTCTAAATTGAGGACGATTCCCGTATTCTGTTTCAGGTGCGAAGTCACAGCTGCACTTACTGAAATCGAAGCGCGAAGCAGCGGTTCAAAGGGGTGATGTGCCTAGGATCATGCCTGCTGCCTGGCAGAGGAGGTGTACAAGGAGGTCACAACAAATCATGCCTGTTGGTGAGTATGACGCATGCTATAAGTGTTTGAATATATTTTTTCAATATCGTCGCCTCAGCAAGATTTCTTAGTGTTATTTCTGGCAATCTTACTGTTGCTCTGTGACGACGATATGTAGTCCACTCAAACCTGTTTGTGTCCGTTTTTTTTTTCATTGTTCAGTGTTTGAAAATTTCAATCAAGTTGGGACAGAATAGATGAAGTTATTTTTAAAACGAGTGCGATTTAGTATCTTCAAGTGAGGGAAGTGATTTTGAACCAGTTAATCCCAAGAAAGTTCGCTTTTGTTGTTAGATTATTCACGGGATTACTGGTTACACGTTTAGAAAAGATATGTACAGTTAGACCACGGAATTGGCAAACGTCCAGTTTTGACGAGTCTATCTGAATGAGGGGGGAGTAAAAAACGATACTAATGTTCCGCTCACATTTGAATGTGACTCTACTTAATTTAGAGACTAACATACATCTGCAAAAGCCTCCATCCCTCAAAAACTAATGGATGCGTCCATTTCCGCCTCTAAACCGGTAGTTTGAATTTCCATCGAAATCGGTGGTCAAATAGTATGTGTAAAATAAGAACATACAGTGGTTCTCAAAAGTGTTCGTACACCTTGAAATTTTGTAGTAAAACCAAAATAACGCAAAACTGAATTCGAATATGAAGTCCAATTTTTTTTCACACCATTCCTATGCCATCCTGAATAAAACCCAGTAGTTTTTTTTTTTTTTTTAAATATTCCCAGATTTTATTTTTGAAATTTGTCAAAAAACGAAGAGAAAGAGAAAAAATACTCCACAAAAGTCATCGTACACTGAAATATTTTCGAATAAATTCATGATTAAAATTATCATATGTTTTTTTTATTATTTTTACATTGTAATGACACTGTAAAGTCATTTGCCGTTAATTTTTTGTCTATTTATTCCATAATATTCTGCTTATTTTAAAATGGCAGGTATGCGTAGAAAACAACAAACACGATTCGAAATTTGACTTTTTTTCCAATTACAGTAGCCATAAATTGGTTTGAAATGTCTCTAAATTAGGTAATTTATACCATTCTATAGTGAAGTGCTTGATAAAATGCTTTAAAGACAAGAATCGGATCGAAAACAAGGTAAGAAAAGGTCAACTGGCAAAGTTAACAATGCGTGATAGGAGGTTTACAGTAAAAAAAATATGAAAAATACACATTTGAGTGCTGAAAAAGTTTCTGCAGAATTGAATAAAACATTTTACGTTTAATTTTCACCTAAAATTGTTCGCCAAGTTCTCTGATTAGCTGGATTAAATGGGACCTCTTCCTGCAGAAATTTTCTTGTTCGTGCGAAAAACAGTAAGCTTACGCTTTCCGTCGTAATATCAATGATAAATAAGCTCAAAACTTTTTGGAACAATGTCTTACTTATAGATGAAAATAAATTCAACATTTTGGGTTAAATTGTTGTATAGTTGTAAATAGAAGAAAAAATGAGGAATTTAATCTTAAGAACTTAGTTGGATCAGTTAATCAGGACGGTGAAGGTGTTTTAGTGTGAGGGTGCATTACAGCATCTGGACTTGGAAATTTGGAATTTTTTGTTGAAATAATGAATCATGCTGTTCATTTAAATATTTTAAAAAGCAATTTTAAACTATTAGCCCAAAATTTGGTAATCGGAAACAACTTTGTTTTTTTATCGAGATAACCATAAGAAGCACACGTTTGCGTTTGGTGCCTCAAAAATTGGCCTAAAGCATAGAAATATCTCCTCGATCGCTAGATTTAAACTTAATGGAACATATTTGGAGATATCTGGTAGCTAGATTACGAAAATACACCATTGAAACGAAAAGCGCACTAGAAACAGTAAGACTCGAAGTGCGGCTGAACACTTACTCAGAAATTGCACAAAAAAAGAAAGAAAAAACAATGAAATGTATTCCCAGACGTTTAAAAGCTGTTGTTAATACTGCATGATATTCTACTAAATAATAACTTTGTAAAAAGTTTAGATTATTTACTAATTTTTTGACATTTTTTCAAAGTGTACGAAGACTTTTGTAAGATAAAATTTCCGGCAATTTTTGGTTTTTGATTTTTTAAAAATTATATTTTAATGTTTTATTAAAAATTTTCATGTAGTATTGTTAAAAATAGATCATAGATCTTATAATAAAATACCTATTCCGAAATATTAATTCTAACCAATGGATAATGGCCTATTTCATTGAAAGTCATAGGTGTACGAACACTTTTGGGAGCCACTGTATATAAATAGAATTTTATAAAATGTTTGAATGTGTATTTGAAAATCAGATTAAAAAAAGTTTGGCGAGATTCAAAGTAGCTACCGTGTCGTCAATTCGTTTAGAGAAGCAACTCGTAGTTATATCGTAAGGTTTTGAGTTATATTGTCCGTGAGACTTTTTTAATGCGATCCCTATTCGCCGCATGAAAAAAAAAAAAAAAATTGGTTGCGGAAACTATTTTCTATAGCTACTCGTGAAGTTTTGGGCGATGTCTTTCTATGCGGACCCTAGCGACCGCACAAAACAGGTTTGAGTGCGTATTGAAAATATTAGAAATAAAAATTGGAAAAAAGAATGTATGGACAGTGACCACATTTTTTGAGCAATCACGATTGCTTATTGTTCTCATTTGACCGTTTTTGGTGTCCGTGCCCTTTTCAACTTGGACCAGAAGCCTATGCAGCACCACCGCCCACCGTCCTCTGCTGGCGGCGCGGCTGCTCCGGTTTTGAGCTACCCGCTTCTCCTGGTAGGAGGCGTCCATGTCCTACACACACGCACGTTCACACACATACACACACACACACGACTTCACACACGCCTACGTGCATACACACAGGTCTACGCACACACACAACTATGCACACGTAACCGCCCAGGAGGAGAGGCAGGCTTGGGGGGGGGGGGGGACAGGAGCCGTTTCTAAAAACAATAACTCCAATGAGGTCCTGTCTCAGTTCGTGATTGCGAAAAACATAATTTGAATTCAAAATTTCAGAGAATTCAAATTAATTTTAAAAATGAGTTTTTTTTTTTTGTCTATTTCTTTGTCCATTGGACACCCAAGATATACCCTAGTGAAATCACTACTGCGGGTCGGACATACTCCTATTTATCCTTTACCAGCGTTTAAGATAAATAAGATGATTTAAAATATAAAATGTGCTACTGATAGACTAAATGTTTTGTAAAAAAAGAGGTTTTCACTTTTATTTTTCTAATTGTATCGAATTTTCTGACTTCGAATCAGATTAAGAAACTCAAAACATATTTTTACGAACTACTGGAATTTTTAACTTTTACTGCTTTCTGAAATTAAAATCAAAATGTTTTTGCCTGTCTTCAGGTAATGTTTTCAAACATTGGACAATATTTAACTGATGTAGGTACAATATTTTTAAAGTTATTTAGAGGTTTTTTTCTACTGCATCTTTTTAAAAGAAATGCAATTTTGATGAGATGATTAGAAGTCAATTGTTGCATTATCGTGGCGAATGAGAAATGGTCAATACCTTTCATACCAGAGATCAAGTATGGGTCCTATGGATAGAAAGCGGTAAAATATTTTTGCATGATATTTCATTTTCATTGCAATAAAAACTGGATTTTCATAATTGAGGAACAGGTGCATGAAATTCCCCATGTAAATGTGGATCAAAAAGCGTTGGCTATGTCAACGTACATCCGAAATGGAATGTCAGAGTCGATTCGGAGGCATTCACATTGCTTCGAGATTGGTACAATGCATTTAAAGGTTTCCAAAAAAAGTCTCCGCCTGTAACTTATAAGATACACATCCCATCGACTGAGATTTCCAGTTGGAAAGGTAAGCAATTTCTGGAACGTTCTTTAGAGAGTGTTGGTGCAAGCCTCTTCAACTTTGTCAATTGCCCTGAAATGATCTAGCATGTCATCTTATGGGAGTTTTCAAGTGTGGCAGTATGAAGTCGAGAGGGACTTTGTCAAGAATGTTAGAGATCTAATTGGCAGCTTTGAATCACGCAGGTAGCAAGTAACAAGTGTGAGTTGGTCAAAGTGGCTTGAATTTTTGGCTCTAAAAGACATTCCAGAAAATACCCGGATCTCTCTCTCGGATGCACAGATCTCTATTTGGGTGCAATGAATCGTTGCCGAAGAAGCCTATTTTTGAAACCTTGTAATGTACTGAATCGATCGGATTAATAAGTGTCTTCTAAACAGTGCCGGATCTTGGGGGCGTAAGCCGGGGCCCTTGCCCGGGCGGCAACTTCTGAGGGGAGATAAATTCACTCTATTTCTGTGTTGTTAAAACTCGATATCAAACTTGAAAGAAGATGGGTATGGGCGGTAGTTTTAAGTTTTTGCCCCGGCTCCGAAAAAAAGAAGATCCGGCACTGCTTCTAAATGACTCACTGGCATTACTCTTCGGGTAAAACTCGTATACACCTTTCCTAGTGGTCTATTTCAATTCAAATCGAGCACATCTTACACAAGCCAGTCATATAGGGGGGTTAGAAGGGAGCAAATGACGCCCCATGGCTTTGTGAAATCAATGTAGTTCCATACATGTGGATGTGGTTTTTGTCGTTTTTCTATTCAATATGCTCCGAATATGTGAACGTTAATCGCACGACGGCCCTTGAAACTCGTTATTGAAGTGGCTTCTATCGTCTGCTTTCAGTTCAAAACTTGACTGCTGGACGACCCATCGCCAAGGTTGTCGACTGGCCATCCATCGTGCTCAAGTACATCGAAGTGACCGGCCTGGACATCAAGATGGAGCTGCCGGAAGAAGACAAGCCCGGCGACTGAAAGGGTCTCTCCCACTCTGGTGCTTCCTACCCGTCGATGGCGAGCTCCATCCATCACACACAAGCGACTTCCCGGTTTTCCTTCGAGGGGCGACTGAGCCCAGGCAGGTCCCCTTAGCGACTAACTACAAGCACACATGGATCAAACAACGGACAATGCATATTTTTTAGAACGATAGACTTTTTCACACCAGCCGTGAGAAGCATGTACATGTTATATATAAATATATATATATGTTAATATTTGCAACGCAATGAGAATTTTATAATATATTTTAGAAAATAAATAGTCCTTGTACAGGTGTAATCGTCAGAATTTTCATTTAGTTCCCGACTTTTCAGGACTCTTCATTGCAAGTGTGTCTGTAACTCTGAAAGAACGAAATCTAGAGAATGGCTTGTTTTGCTGATGAATGTCAACATTCACATTTTCGTTAGGTGTAAGTCCGAAATACTTGATAAATATCCTCCCTTCTAACTTACACCCGGAAATGTCGAGACATATCTTGCACTAAAATAATGAAAGTTTCTTTTTAACGGAATCTTGTAACTCAATTTCCACTCACTTCCTAAGGATCGGATTCTTTTCAAATTTGATATGCGATAGCGGAAAAATGCTCGCACATATTAGCATTGTATATCAATAGAAAGCACTGATTTTTCTGCATCATATAAAATTGGTTCCAATGCTCCGTGGTAAGTAGAACGTAAATTATAATTGTTTTAACCAAATTTCATACTAAAATGTAGATAAGATTTCAATTGGAAAATCATTTTGTTGATCATTGTCATTGCTCTCATCAATAGTTTTACAAAAATATACTTCAAATTTTTAAAGCAGTATAAATATGATTTCCACAGACATACTGTTATAGAAAAAGAAAAAATCTGTAAAAAAAATCAACCATCGCTTATGGTTAAAAATTTTAAACATCGGTTTAATTCCGTTACTTGGGATCAGGGTCAAGAGAGAGAGCAAATTCTTCACTTGGCTTTCAGAAATTAATGCATGTGCACATATTAAAGCTTGAATTTCGACATATTTCTTTTATATAATAGTATGCATAGAGTATGTACACCCCCCTCCCCCTAGAAAAATTTAAAATCACGGGTCTGCCGCTTTTGTTGATTAAATGACGAAAAAATCAAATAAAAAGTAAAAATGCGTTTTTATTAGGTGGATCTGCATATTATGACTGGAATGAAATATTTAAACTCATTTTCACTTAAGTTCAGACGTCCTATCATTTAAATTTTGCTCACATACAAAAAGCAAATGACAATTCACCAATCTAGTTTTGGCACTAATCAACTATAAGAGGTGGCGTAACCGAAACCTTGCCAGGTAACCAGACAATTGTATACTAATGATGAAAAAATTCAATTAGTAGCAATTCAAATGCATAGTAGAACCTTTTTCTGGATGCATAGTTTATTACTTTTCCGTCCTACATCGTAAAAAAAAAAAAAAAATAGAGCAAAAATGTAAAAGAATCACAAAGAAACGGTGAAATTCCTAATCTTTTCGAATTTTCAGGCTTATTTCGCAATCTATACTTATTTGATTTTTGTGTGCGTCTCTGTGTGTGTTCCTATCTCCTCCGGACTGACAATGTCTACCAGGTCAATACAGGACCGTTAGAGGCAGGACACTCAGAGCAAGACATTTCGTCCTATCTCACTTCTCTAAACCTTAAGAGGTTGGAGATAAGGGGTTTGACAGCCACGGGGAAAAAGCATTAAAATCAGCAATAAATATAAATAAAAGCCAGTGTACGACCGCGTAAAAGCCGTGATCAACAATGAATTTTCAATTGAAAGCTCACCTACAGCACACCTAGCTTTAGCACAAATCAATTAAACAACATTATAATACACGTTCTAATTACCTTGGAACGAACATTGGAACAAGTTTTATCTGATACAGAATATCGGGTGCTCCCGTGAATATTTAATTTTAAATTGTGAGATTTTTTTATTTATTTTTTTCTATTCTCATATTAGAGAATTTATGCAAGAATGTTAATTAAAATTGGGTCGTAACTCTATCTCCTCCGGACTGAAAATGTCTATTAGGTCAATATTGGTACCGTTGGATGCAGGACATACGGAGGAAGCTATTCTACTCTGCCTCACCCCACTAAAAATTAAGGGTCCGGACATCTACGGTTAAAAACATTCATTGTGTATTCATTCACTTCATTAAAATTATCAACTGTCACCCACCGAGGCTGCATGGAGCCGCCGCAGGTGGCGAGCAAAGCCAGCAGTAGGTGGAGTCCTCTCATCCATACTATTAAAATCTGTGCGAGTCTGTAATCAGTCTTCCAGATTGCGAATATCTACCAGGTCAATATTGGTACTGTTGGCTACAGGACATCCAGGGGAAACCATTCCGCCCTGTCTCACCCATCTAAACCGGATATCCAGGACGTCCTGGGGGCATACAGGGGTAAAAGCAGTAAAGTCATCACTTATCAACCTCCGCAGGCGACATTGAGCCACTGCAGGTGGCGAACGGAGGTTTGGAGAGAGAGAAAGGAGCAGAGGCGGGGCCCCATAGTTGGAAGATATTATCCAATTCAATATTTTTTCTTTTTGTTTTTTAAGTCTGCATCATTCGCAACTTTTCCGCTCTATAGGAACTCTAAAATTATTATTTTTTTTCCATGCAGCCCTACGTCATAACATGAAGCATGTTCAAATTAGAGCCGCTATATATATATAGGGGCTTTAGCTCAAATACCTTGCATTCATCCCTCGTGTTACTCAAAAATTACAATGCCTAAGTGACTAATGGCCTCAGTTGAAGCAAAATCACTTTCCATAACTTTTCCTAATCCAATTTTAAACAAATTCTCTGATTTTTCTTACAATTTGATTGCTTAACCTTTTACCTGCCGATATTCCGCGAAATGGGAACATTTTTTTTAGTAACCTAATTATGAGTTTAGAGTTGTCATATTTTTTGAAATGACACATAGCAGTATGAATTTATTTTAGGTGTCCTTAACTTTTTGAAAAATGTTTAACCTTTATATAGAAATTAAAGTCAAACTTACTGAATTTCGGAACTTCGAATTTGTCTAAGTTTTTTTTGTCCCTGCTTTTAAAGAAAAAAAATTGTAAAAAATATTTTATTGGCGTTAT
This sequence comes from Uloborus diversus, assembly GCF_026930045.1. NCBI lineage: Eukaryota > Metazoa > Arthropoda > Arachnida > Araneae > Uloboridae > Uloborus > Uloborus diversus. The sequence goes on along the minus strand of NC_072737.1, from coordinate 19,385,961 downwards.
TTAGTAGCCAGAGGACATACATTTCATTTAAACTTAACAAAATATTTCCCATTATTGTTTCTTGCGAGTTATTTCCGTAAGAATCGACATGTTCCCATTTGGGAACATCGGCGTTTCAAGTATAGTATTTAAAGGGGGGGTTTTGTCAATCGCAGATTCCTCTTTTTTTCGCAAATACTTTGCTGTGGAAGACCTGTTTTGTGTTGAATACACGTGTTCGGTTCTTTCATTCACGAACGGACATCTGTTACCAATCAGCTTGCCTTTCACATCTCTTTCTATTGTAAATATGACCTTCACCCCCCCCCCCTTTACGCGCTCTCTCTATTATAAGTGAATCGCGTTTTCGGGAAATGGAATTCCTATTTTCTACCCTATTCAACTTTTAAGAATTGTACGTGTTTCACATCCCTTAGGAATGTATCTCGTGACTAACGGGTAGGTAAAGATAAGAACCTTTTAATGAGCTTCGCTTTGACCAGTCTTATTTCATCATTTCATTTCACTACTCGACTCCATTCATCTTGCTTCCCTCAATACCATGGACAACAACGAAAAAGTTATTCAGAAGAGAAAAGTATAATGGTACGTAAAATAAACAAAAATATTCATATTTTTTCATCCATTTCTAACAAATAAAGTTTCGAGAAAAATCTTCCCGTTTACTTCATCCCAAACGTCGATGGTCCCAAATGGAAACATCCTGAAAACCTTAATTAGAATTTTGTTTCGTCAAAATATGCTTAGATTAGCTATACTAGAGGTAAATTGAGACATATAAGCAAAAAATTAAAAGTAAAAATTAAAAATTTGAATTACGGCGATTAAAAGGTTAAACTCCTACTGCTACATTTTTACTCTTCATTGACACTTGTTGAATAATACACCTTGCCGTTTACATTATTTCACGTATTTAAGTATTGATATCATCCTGAAATGAACAGCAACAATTTTTTTTTGCTGATAATTTGTTGAGGGAAAAATTAATTTGCATAATTGGCTACTTTATAACAGTCAAAAGGTTATTAACAAAAAGAGTTAATTAATACTCTTCCCACATCAGTTAGTCTAAATCTTTTTATGATCAACTTTCTAAAACTTTCTAGGGGATATCCTCTACCCGCACGCTTTCACTAACGTCATAATACGTAGCTTAAAAATTTAAGGGGCTTAGAGTCCCGAATTTCCTTCCCCTTAAACCACCCAAAGAGAACCTAAAACAGCTTTCTCAATAATTCAACTGGGAAACATAGAAACGTAACGTCCTCTAGTGGAAGTGGAATTTTGTAGCCAAAATGTTATCAAGGAGATTCGTCTCCTTTCTTTTACTCCCTGGTTGGATTTCATCTTTTCATTTTATTATTTTATTTTCAAGACAAGAGTGCTAACGTTTAAATTTTAAATAAAATCCACTCACCTTTGCTATCCATTGAGAGTCCTGTATCGTCTTGAAGACTTCTTCAAATGGAGCACGCGGCAGCCAACGTGGGGTTTGACAGTTAGGTAAACAGTTACAGGCTGCTGCCGTATCAAAACTTTTGTATCATGGAACTGTTTTTCATTTTTCAAGAATATTACGGTGTGATATGATGAGAAAATTAACTTTTTGGCACCTAAATTAGGATGTGAAGTAAAAACAAGTCATCACGTACGTGATTTGAAAAGTTTGCCGTGCATAAGCATATAGGAAACTCGTATCGGTCTCTCATTCTCGATTTCAATCTCAAACGTGGATAACTACTTGCTTCCTGTGCCTTGAAGAAACTGCCATTTGAGGGTGTGATTTTCACCCACGCCTTTTTCCCGGCTGCCGTGTGGTGGTGGCATGAAATGGCTTGGGCTGGTGCCCTATAGTTCAAACTCTAGGTTTGTGGCCGATTTTTAGGGGGATTTCACCATTTAATGGTGGTTTCCTCAGTTGGTTATTTTAACAATGTTCAAATAGAGATTTAAAGGAACCCCATTGGAGAATGTTTTGAGGTGGATGAGCCTCAAAACATTCAATAGAATTGCTTGTAGATGGATTTCGTCTAACTGCGTTGTTTGTAATTACAGGACTCATCGTAATTGTTGCATACGTTGCCCTCATTATAGTGATATGTTTTTGATTCTGTTAGAATTTCACGTTTTTTATTTTTATTTTTCCCGTTCAACAATGACCAAATATTTAGGGTTTAATATGTGATATTGTTGTTACATTTTGTGATTAGTTCTCCCTAGATATATACATACCCTAGATCTTCGCGTTGAAATATTCGGAAAATTTCTATTGAAATATCTAATTTAAACTTAAGAAATTAGAATGCAACTGCCGACAACGATGTACGCATGCGTGTCCTAATCACGAAAAGTTAAGCTTTACGAAAAATAATTTCAACGAAACTGGATTCTGTGTAGCTTTTATTTCTTTTAGGTTTCCTGTGGCGGAGCAACCCTAATTTACACCCACCAAAAGATTCTGTGGTAAACAATACCTAGACACTTTAAGTTTCACTCAAATAGTTTCTACAAATAAGTGGGTGTGGTTTTTTTCCCCCAATAAAGCTTTTATTCAATATACACCTCTTGCCCTTCGAAAACCTTTGAGATTACCGGTCTGCCTATAGCTTCAGGAATACTCACACCATCTGAAACAAAACACGGAAAAGTGAAAAAAAAAAAGGCTGATAAGAGTTAGGTCTCTAGCAGTCTTACAAATTGCATTGTGGTGGCTGCTTTTCTATGCATGACACCAGGACCAGCACCTAGGTCGTGGAGTGGGCATGAGCTTCCAAAAGGAAGGCATGGGTGGAAAAAGTACCGAAATCTTCAATCGACGGATTCCTATCTCACAAGGAGAGGTTACGGTCTCGGAAATTCTGATCGGGATGAGATTTGGCAGATTAGTAGTATCTTTAAGGGTACTCTAAGGGTAAAGTAATAAAGCGCACTAGCCATAAAATTCCGAGAAAACAGCCTTTAAAGATTTACGCGCAACTTATAAACTAGTAGAAATTGTTCGTAAATAAGTGCCCGGTGGTCATGTGGGCAGCGCTCTGGGGTTCCATGCGGCCGATCCGGGTTCAAATCCACTGCAAGTTTCTTTTTTTGTTCATTTACAAAGTAACTGTTACAGCTTTGTGCAATTTGAATTGAAGATAATGCGAAATTTTTAAACACGTAAAGCACTTTAATAGAGAAAATGGAGATAAATTAAATCGATACAAGTTAAAAAGTACAACGGCTACAAAATTACTGTAGAGCTTAATTTATAGATGATTTTTAACAATATAGTTATTTATGTACATACACCAGAGTGATATTTATCATAAAAGCATGCAAAACAAAAACTGTTATGACATCTCGCACAATTTATAAAGGAAGATTGCTTACAGGAGCAGCTTTTTTGTGAAAGAGTCGTTGGAAAACATACTTCATTTACATTCAGGAAAATTTCTCTTTTGTCAGAAAGTTTAGAAGTATACCAGGCATATCGAATCATTTTATTAAAATTTGGCGATGATAGTTGATGATGGACAATTGATTGTATTTTTATGCAGTCTTCACGGGTATTTATTTCTCTATTATTTTCAACGAGATACGCGCAATTTTGTATACGTTTTATTAAATTCTTTACCTGTCAATAAAAATAGACGTTGCAAGGTTGAACAAGTGGAGTACATTTTGGTGGAATCACTTTAACACCAAACAAACACAAGTTGGAGATTTTTCATCATCCTGGAAAATTTGGTCGTATAGTTCAGGTTTTGTTTGTCCTCCCCAAGAGTCGATAATCAATAGAAATTCTTCTTTTCCCATATAAAACTTCAAGTAACGGTTCAAAAATTCGATGTATAGTCCTGTCGATAGCTTTCCTGATTTTGAAGATGTTATTATGACATTTTTATACTTTTGCGAGTATTCATCAATTGCTTTTTGAATTCGGGGGCCAAAAATACCATTTGCTTCTTGTAAACAAACAAATACAAGGGGCAGAACTTTTTCAGACATGGTAAGAGAGTATTGAGCGGTGTATAAATGCGTTACTCTATTCATGTCGTGCTTTTTGACGAAAATAGTTTTACTTCCCTTTTGAGCCAAAGTTCTGTTGTACACCGACTGATACTGACATCCTGGAAAAAGGAAATGGGAATTAAAATATTTTGTCAAAAGCAGGCGCGGATACAGAGAGAGGGTCGTGGGGGGGGGGGGGGGGTCCATAACCCATCTTTTAAATGACCAAATATAGAATATAATTGCATTTTTGGGACATATTTCGAAAAAAAATTGCCCATTTCGCACAAAAATTACCCTTTTACCCCTCCCTTTACGAAAATGACCTCCTCCTAAACTAGAAGCTGGATCCGCCCTTGGTCTGAAGATCGTAAAATAAGTTTTTAATTACTTACCTGTTTGGTCAGTATTGATAACATAATCGTTTTTGAAATTCGGTATCAACTTTAACGTCTGGATTACAAAAGTGTCTGCAGAAGCCAAAGTTTCTTCGAACGTCGCAGTTTCTCTTTTTGATACAAATTTTGTGACTTTTCGTTGACGAATGGCATGCTTCCTTTTGAATTTTTTTACCCAACTGTCAGATGCTTTAAATTCAAAATCTGTAAACTGTCGTGCTGCTGCTAAAGCCCACCGTTGCAAATTCCGAGTAGTAACGTGTTGATAATTCTCTCGAGCTTCTAGAAAACGATCATATGTCCAAGAACTGATTACATCGTATTTATTGAATAGATTTCCTCCATTTTTTATTTCTTTCTCCCATTGCGATAAATATTCAATTTTTTTTTAACCGACTGCATCCTTTCTTTTGTAATGTTAGTAGATTCCATGTGGGGTGAGCCGTTGCTTTGCTCACAACTTTAATTTTGTAATCCAAAGGAAGATGCTCTACCTCTCTTCTGGTTCGTATTCAGCTGATGAGCTTTGAATTTCGACTTGCTCAAAAGGTTTCTCCTCAGTTTTCATTTTCATGAGCAAGTTCGTCATCAGTTACAAATATTTTTTCAACCAGCATATCCATAGTATGTTCATAAATTTCTTCGCCCATTAACATTGCTTCACGAGAAATTGAACTTGATAATTCTGATGCAATCAAATGATTTTCAGTAAGCAAGCTCTCGTAAAAAACGATCGCATCTTTTAATCTCTGCTTCAACATTTCACTGTGCAATGAATTTTGATCCATTTTGACAACAGATTTTATTTGTTTCAGGGTTACTTCAATAATCGACCCTTTCGATTCACAATATTTTAAAAACTGAAATCCTTTTTCACGGTATGAAATGTTCCAGTCTAATATACAGCACAGAGGACAAATAAATTTAATGATGAAAACAAATATGAACATTGCAGACGATAATAGATGGAAAATAAAGAGTTGAATATTCAATGTAAAATACCAGCAGACGATAAAGTTACAAATAACAGAATCAAGGAGCAAAACCATTGCTCGATAAGTACGGTTAGGGTTTTTAAAATTTGACTACCTGCTTATATGCAATAAAACAACATTCTTACTCATCCACAAAGAAACTGATTATGTATTTATTGCAAAAATCATTTACTTCATCAAAGTTTATAATATCTAAAAATGTGTAATCACTTCTTTGTGAGAATAGTAAATAGAGTTTTAATGTACATTAAAAATACATCATATTTTTAAAATCAAGAATTACCTTCAATTCAAGCTGCAAAAAGCGGTAATAGTCACTTTATGAATGAATAAAAAAGAAACTTGCAGTGAATTTGAATCCGGATCGGCCGCATGGAACCCCAGAGCTCTGCCCACATGACCACCGGACACTTATTTACGATTAATCTCTACTCGTTTATAAGTTGCGCGTAAATCTTTAAAGGCTGTTTTCTCGGAATTTTATGGCTAGTGCGCTTTATTACTTTACCCTGAGAGTACCCTTAAGGGATACTACTAATATGCCAAATCTCATCCCGATCTGAATTTCCGAGACCCTAACCTCTCCTTGTCAGTCATGTGGAACCTCCACATGGCGTCATGCTAAAGAGTGGGTTGGGTGGATAACATGGGCGCCCATATGCAAAATTTTAAGGGGGGGGGGCTCAGCTATTTTCCCCATCGTTTAGCAGGATATTTTCCTCATAGAAACCGATTTCAGTACAGATTAGAGTTATTGAAGATTGACATTTTTAAAAAATTATTCATCAATGGTTGGAGAAGAAAAGTTTTAACATTTTTTCAAAGAAAAAATTACTGAAAGCAAGGAAGTTCTAATTTCTGGGGGGGGGGGGCTTGAGCCCCCACTTGCCCCCTATATGGGCGCCTTTGGTGGATAAAAATACCTAGGTGGTTTACGGACGGTTTGGTACCCATGCACCGCCCCAGCTAGTCAGGGTGGAACAGCTTAGCTTCCTTCTGAATTCAGCAGTAGGAAAGAATAAAACAGCTTGGATTCTTGTAAAATTGAAGAGTTTAAACGACGATTGATCATACTTCTTGCTTGATACATCGCAGAACGTGAACGGTTGCCAACTAAACACTCCAGAAAGGACAGTATACCAATAAAAGTATAAATAAAACTGAACTTTTTAATTCACCAACAAATTTTGAAGTAAAAATAAAACTGAAAGAAATATATTAAAGTATAATACAAGCACATATAGATTTTACATTTGATTCTTTTTCAGTCATACAGAGTCTATCACTGTTTCCAAGAAATCTAAACAATGAAATTGAACTCATGACAACGTCTTCAATTTCAAACTAAACTGTGTTGGCCGATGCGACGCAAACCATAAAAACATGACGCACGTTCGAAGAGCTATTTTTTTAAATTTATTCACGGTTCGTGCCTCTGCGGACGCCACGCCATCCGGCTCCGCCCTCTCGAATGCAATAAACACTTCTTATCACATGTGGCAACAGTTCGAACGAGGTATGGAATTCACGTCTTCCATATCCGACACGGAGGACCTCCCGCTCCGAGGCGATGCACTCGGGTCACCCGCGATCGAAAACGCGTCCCGAGAGTTCTATTTTTGGCACGGGGGCGGGGCTGCCTCCCTTCAGTCCGAGATCACAGATACGGCGATTTCGACGAACGGGGCGTCTCAGCTGTTGCCCTGCTGCAGGATGGAGACGAGGGCGGACGCCGACTTGAGGAGGATCTCCGCCCATCGGGCGGGGGGAGTGAGCGAGGGGTCCCTCAGCATGTAGCCATCACAGATATCCGCGGGATGGAGGAATTTGTCGTCGAGGGGTCGGCCGTTCGACGAGGAGTCTTCTTTGTCGTGGGGGTCGAGCCGCTGCCGCTTGGGGGGCTGGCACTCGGAGGAGGTGGTCGGAGACGGCTCGCTCTCCGCTGGAAGAGGAGATAACGGAAAACGTTAACTCTCACAAAAGACAAATGACGAAAAAAACATGACTGGGGTCCGACATACCCGAGAAAAACTCACCCACCTGATTTAAAAAAAAAAAAAAAGATGTCTGTTTTATAGTACATACTCGCTCATACGTCGACCCCCAAAAATTTTAGGTAGAAATCCAGGAAAAAATAATCAAAAAAGTTCGTATAGTCTATCAGCGACTCTGAGGAAAAAAGAAAAAATCGGTAACGTTTTGCCACGATTTTCGAAGATGAATATTTGAAAAGAAGGAAAATGAAATGTAATAAACATTCATTCGATCGAAAATGCGCGAAATCTATTTTTGTACAAAAAGAGCTCATTTCGGCGATCGTGATTTTTGCAAAGGGTTCGTTTGCACGGTTCGATTTTTGTTGCTTGTTGCTTTTATTTTGAATTAATGCCAAGAAAGATTTGCACTGTTGCCATATTACATTCTTTTCTTTTTAAGAGCATTAATTACCACATGACCAATTATCGGAAAAATTGATGAACACTGCATTTCCGCACTTTAAGCGTAATCTGTCGTTTACTGTAATTACTTGACCTTTATTTCACATTCTGTGTGAGTATTCATTTCTTTAGCTTTGTTTGAAAGGATTGGGATATAATTTTAAAAATGTTCATGTTTTCTAGTGCTTTTTTCAAAGAATTGTTCGCCAAAAATTTTCGGAAATTGTACCCCACGGATAAGTCGATCCCCATTTTTTGTACTAAATTTCTCGACTTATGTGCGAGTATATGCATTAAGTTAAAGAGACTTACTCACAAAATGAGAGAGAGTGTTTGCACAAATAAATTTATAAACAAAAGTTAAAGTCTAAATGAAATATTTAACTAGGGATTACTTAAACTAAGCTTGTATAGAACCGGAAATTGAAGTCAATATTTTTGTTTTTTTCAAGTACAAAAATTTTTTTGAAAAGAGGCAAAGTTTTTTTTAAGCCGGGGGAAAATTTTTAGGAAGTTCAGAGACAAATCAGGACCATTTTTAAGTTTTTTTTTGGTGGGGGGGGGGGGGATGACAAAAAAGTTAAAAAGAAGGAAAACGAAATTAACGTGTCTCAAAAATGATCGGACAAATACAATTTTTATGCTCGTTTTGTGATGGCGATTGATTTACCGGAGAGATTTTTTCCGAAATTCTAATCACTGAAAATCTTGAAAGTATGGAATTCGTTATTTTGATGAGATCTCGGAAGTACTTCATTAGAGAGTTCGGATGTGTATCAAAACTCAAGAGGCTCTCTGGCCACTTAAAAGTCATTGCGGTTGACAACAGACTTGAGAAGCACTTGTATAATGTGTTAGGGTGGAACGAAAAAAACGAAGTTTTTATTTTCGAATCGTAATAGTGCGGAAAAGTTGCGATTGGTGAAGACTTACAAAACAAAACAAAGATTTTTAAAATCGGATAATATCTTCCGATCCCGCAACAAGCCTGAATATTTGAAAAAATGGAAAATTTCGTGTTTTCTTAGTGATTTTTCAAAAATTTTGTTTTATGTTTCTTTTTAAAGATCTAAGATGGAAAAGTTATGATTGGTGAAACCTTCAGAAATTAAAAAAAAAATTTGAAATCGAATAATACCTTCTGATCCAGAACCAAGCCTAAAAAATCGAAAAAGTTGAGAATTTCAGGATTTTTCCGAATTTTTAACATTTTTGGATCAATGTACTTTTTCAGGCTACAGAACGGAGAAGTTACGTTTAGTGAAGACTTCAAAGTGAAAAAAAAAAAATCTTTTTGAAATAAAACAATATCTTCCGATCGCGCAACGAACCTACATGTTTGAAAAAAATGTAAACTTTAAGCCCTTTTTTCAGCTTTTTTTTTTCTTTTAGTTTAACGATCCTCATAAGTTCGGTATAAAATACTAATGGAAGAACGTTTGTTTATAAAACAAATGTGATATTTTAGTACTAGAGCCTGCCTGTAAATTGTCCACATGGTCCTTTAATCCCGCGATACTCATATTTGTTTATGCCGCTTAGTACAGTGTATGCATCTAATACGCCCCATTATCAAAATAAAGAACCGCAAAAATTTCACAGACGATGCCATTCATGGTTACTGAACAATTCAAATCTGTCGATACTTACCTGACAATTTAAAACAAGTTGTTTACCCTGTCATTGAAAGAAACTCTTTCTTTGCGCATCCCGAAAACTTATTAATGGCAATGGTGTTTGATGAAAGGGGGCACATAAGAGAAATAGCATTTAAAAACGTCTTAAAAGCCAGAGAATCTGTTTCTAAAGGCAAAAGCATTAGAAACTTTGTCATTCCATCTCTAAATTTCGAAGCAGAAGGTTACACAGAGATTATTAATTGGAACACTACAAAGCTATCTTCTCCACCTTTTCTTCGAAAAGTTCCTAACAAAGACATTGAAAATTTTATTGTAACAGGCACTATACCCGACTGGGATATAAAACTATTCCTCTGCCATACGCAAGCTGTCGAAAGATGTGTGAAGCTAATGACGGAGGCTTCACTCAAAGTGTGTAGATTTAAATCAAAAGATGGCTACATAAGAGCAACATTGAAATCCAGATCAATTATGCCCGATTTTTCCAAAAAATCTGATTATAAATTAGCTTCAACAACTAACACTTAAAACAATAAGACTTGTATACTGGATTGTAAATTTGGTAAATATTTTATAACTTTCTATTATTTGAAAATGTTTCATTGTTGTAAAGAATGGTAGTTTTTCATGTTTCGAAGATACCTTTAAAGTCAAGAAATAAATTAATGTTTATGTGTAATATAGGGCTTTTTTAAAGGCTTTTCCCTGTAACACCGGGGGAAAAAAACAAGAACAATTTTATTTTTAATCACTAAGAAAAGATGAAATTCTCAATTTTTTTACTTTTCATGCTTGTTCCTGGATCAGAAGGTATTATTTGATTTCAATATGTTTTTTTAAATTTCTGAAGGCTTCACCATCGTAACTTTTCCGTCTTAGAGTATTAAAAAGAAACGTTGGAGCAAAATTTTTAAAAAATCCCTAAGAACACATGAAATTTTCCATTTTTTTTCAAATTTTTAGGCTTGTTGCGGGATCGGAAGATATTATCCGATTTAAAAAATTTTTGTTTTGTTTTGTAAGTCTTCACAAATCACAACTTTTCTGCACTATTACAATTCGAAAATAAAAACTTTGTTTTTTTCGTTCCACCCTAATGTGCATACTCTATTTCATGAGGAGTGACAGCGAAGGTGAGCAACGCAACATGAGGTTTGGCAATACTATTCCTTCTTTGCACTGGGAAGACTGGAAACAGCGCACTTACAATTGGCATCTTCTGACAGGCAAAATTTTTCTTTTCATATGAATCTCCTGTCCACGGCAGATTTATTCGGGGTATCTGCTACATTTCGAGTTTTGAAATCCATGACTTCTGCTCATGTCTATGATACTACAACTTTCCATGACTCACGGGAGGCAATTTTTTTTCAGAAAAAAAAAAACATTAAATTTTTCACAAGAATATCTCAATTAGTGTTTAGTGAAAATCAAATTGCAACCATCTGATCTACGCCTTGGGCATACATTTCTAAAATTCCAATCAATCAAATTAAAGAAACACGTAATTAGCTCAATTAAAACTAAAAAGCAATTTTTGTAACAATGACTAGTGATACACATGAAATAATTGAGGAGTTTACTTCGAAACGGATTATATCCACTTTTGGAAAAAAAAATGTTTTTTTTTTTCATTTTCAGAATTTCTAGTATAAGCCCTATCACACAACCTATGAATTTCTTTTTTTCTCAAAGTGGTTTATATCTACTGTTAAAAAAGACGTAAACACCGGTTTTACCAACTAAACGGTGGATATCCATCCCCTTATTTCTTGCCAGGTCTTTTACAGCAAAGTGGAACTTATCCCCTATTTGCCGGTACCCACTCATTCATTTTCACATCAAAGGGGCACATATATAAATTTGAATTTGCCACTTTTAACTCAAAAGTAGCTCACAAATAACATAGCGGAGAGAAGCACTGGCTGAGCATTTCCAATAAAGCATGACACCTGTCCGTATTAAGATATCGCAGCACCTTGCGCAAGTTTGTTATCAGTTAGGCAAGCGTAACCTAAAATTGTGATTACTAAATTAATATTTCAAAATTAATATTACTATTAAGTTGTGATTAATTAATGATTAAATTGTGATTAATTGAAAAATTGTGATATTTTAATAATTACAACGTTGCTATTTAAATCCGCTTGGGTGGCTTTATTGTGCATACTTCATTGGATCGAAGATCCTTTTTTTTTTTGTAAATGTTCAATGAAAAGAAGTAAGTACCAAGGAATAAAATAGAGAAAGAAAATACATTAAAAAATGTTGAATATTTTGTTTCAATCTAATGTTATTTATTTCTGAAGAAAATGCATGTTTTTTTTTTCAAAAGGGATGATATCCACTGTTTTACATCAAAAAGGAATATATCCAAAACTAATTTGGCAATTTGGGTCTGGTAAAATTGAGGAAAAATTCCTAGACTTATGCCAATAGTCACTTGTTATTCTACCAAAACATTGTGAGAAATTCGAAATTCTAACAGTTAGTGTTTGTGCAAAAAATGTTTTTTTTTTGTTTCGCCAAAAAAGTATAAAACTGGAGTAATCTGTTTTGGAAGTAAACTATTCAATTAGAGTTTTAACTTAATTATTTTTCTACCAAGGACACACATTTATAGATCTAAACTTTTTGAAAATATTTACTGGATTCCAACAAATCATAAAATTTTTATATAGGTAAGAATTTACATGCAAACAAATTTATAATTTTTTCTCCGAAAAATCTGATATGATACACAATTTTTCAATAACTAAAAATACTGAAGAAAAAAAAATTAAATTGCAGAATACATTAATTTAGTAAATACTAAAAATAAGTTTACAATAAATAAAATAAATATCCAGAAAAAAAATTAAAGTACTTAATAATTATCTTATCAGACATTACCAGAATTTAATGTTCCGCCAAAGTTTTAGGATAGGCAACAAATATTGAAAAATCTCCTGAATTTGTGATTTTTGCAACATTTTAAGAGTTTTCTTAAAAAATTTTACCCTTGCAAATTCCCAGATTTCAGCGTTTTATCGATGTTCTAAACTATTTCAAATATCTCGACTTATGTCATTATTATTAATAATTGTTCTCTTCACATTACCGAACTAAATGCAAATGGTGCGTTCTTGATTAAAAAATAAGAATGAAATGTGGTCTTTTTTTATATGCAATACTGCTTTTGGAATAAATAATATCACCTTTCACTAAGACACAGATGTTTCATGCCAAATGGATCAAGCACAGCCCCAGCTGTGACATTCTTGAAAACAACATTTCGAAAATACTTGAAAATGCAAAAACCACATCTTTGCTCTCTTACAAAATATTAAGCTATAGAAATGCAGGTCTTGCAGAGACATGCTACTCATTCATGGCAGTTTAAAAAAAAAAAGGTATAACTAGTGATGTGCCGGATTGTTAAAAAAGTAGATCCGTGGATACGCATCCGGATCATCAGTGTCTGGATCCGCGGATACGGAGCTCAAAATTTGTCTACCCAATTCAACTATCCAAGTGTAAAACTCTTAATTTAAGGTATTCCCGTGAGGGTAACGGCACTGTTTCTTCAGAGAATCATCTACGGCGGAAATAAAATCAAGACTATGATTTACTTTTTAAAGAAATATTCGTTAAAATTGAGGGACAGTTGGGAGTAGTGATGTTCCGGATATCCGTATCCGTGGATATCCGAGGGAAAATAAAGATCTGTATCCGTATCCGCTACATTTTGGCGGATCTAAAACGGATCTTTTCTATTCCGAAAATTCTTAAATATTTGAATAAAAGACTCTTAAGTTCCGTTTAAATTAGGTTTTATTCCCTATTTAAATTATGAGGTATCATTTCAGAAGCCAATTTGTACCCCCCCTGTTCCAAAAAGAAACGGGTAATAAGTTTTAAAAGTGTATCTGTATCTATTTGTGGCATCGTAGCCTCTAAACAGATGAACCGATTTTGATAGTTCTTTTTTCGTTCAAAAGGCGACTTGATCGAAAGTGTTCTTAGCTTGGTCTCGTTTTTGCAGAACTTGAATTACCGGAAATATTAATAAAAACCGACTTAACGTATTTCAGAATTATGGCAGTAAAAACTTACATGTACATTGAAAATATTGGCCCCAAATTCAAAGAACTAAGTTTTCTGCGTTTGATATTTGTTTGGAACTTCCAAGTTATATACAGTAAAAGCTATATTGTATTAGGGAAATTTTAAATGCAATTCAAAGCCTTTATACTCGTGATCGGTAGCTATTTCATAATCGGATAAGGAGAAAAGCTCAATGATTTAAAATTTCTATCCGCTGTCAGTTCATATTTGTTAACAATGTGTGTTCTGACCCGCGAAATCCATCTCAATATCAGGTCGGCATGTTTTTTTTTTTTTTTTAATTTTTAGTTTAATTAGAGTTTTTGTTATTCTTCATTTTGGTTTTTCTCGGCATTCTTCAAAAAAAAAAAAAAAAGTGAGACTAAATTCTCTATTTACTGTTTGTAAAGGTGTTCCCGGCTCTGTTATTCTGTCGGTCGGGTTAAGTTGGGTGGAATGGGTCAGCGCTGCATTTATGCTGAAATAAAGTGAAAATAAAATTTCTCGCCTGTCCAGTAGCAGCTTTGCACTCTTGCTCCTGTATCCTACATCTACCGAGCAAGCTAGAAATAATTTATCACATTTTAGTTAAGCGTTAATGCAGTGTTGACCCGTTCCTTCCAACTCTCCCTCAATTTTAACGGAGATTATTTTAAAGACTAAATCATAGTCTTGATTATATTTTCGCAGCAGATGACTTTTTTTGAAGAAGCAGTGTTATTATTCTGACGGAAATACCTTCCGTAACAAATTAAACACTTGGATAGTTGAACTGAGTAAAAAAAAAATTGAGATCCGTATCCGCGGATCTTGACACTAAAGATCCGGATCCGTATCCGCGGATCTACTTTTTTTGACGATCTGGCACATCACTAGTTGGGAGGAATAGGACAGCGGTGCATTAATGCTTAAATAAAATGTGTGCTTGCTCGGTAGATGTAGGGAATACAGGAGCAAGAGTCTAAAGCTGATACTGGAGAGGCTAGAAATAATTTTTGGCATTTTATTTCAGCATAAATGCAGCGCCGACCCATTCAACCCGAGTTGCATTTATTGACGAAATAACAGAGCCGAGAACACCTTTACAAACAGTAAATAGAGAGTTTAGCCTCGGTTTTTTTTTGAAGAATGCCGAGAAAAACCAAAATGAAGAACAACAGAAACCATAAATCAATAACAATATAACTAATATTAAATTAAAAATAAAAATAAAAAAAATATGTACCAGAGAGCCGACCTCAAATTAAGATGAATTTTGCGGGTCAGAACACACACTGTTAACAAATATGGACTGACAGCAGATAGAAATTTTAAATCATTGAGCTTTTTCTTCTTGTCTTCCAACAATTAAATCGCTATCAATCACGCATATAACAGCTCAGAATTGCATCTAAAATTTACTTAACAAGATCCTACTGTGCATAACTTGAAAGTTTCAAGTGAATATTAAACGCAGAGAACTTCGTTCTTTAAATTAGTGCCAATATTTTT
Source organism: Uloborus diversus (assembly GCF_026930045.1). Lineage (NCBI taxonomy): Eukaryota > Metazoa > Arthropoda > Arachnida > Araneae > Uloboridae > Uloborus > Uloborus diversus. The sequence continues at coordinate 19,370,920 of NC_072737.1, read as the reverse complement.
AATGTACGGGTGAGTTTTCACTACCATAAGTGTGAAAACCGTTAAGTCGGTTTTTAATTAATATTTTTGGTAGTTAAAGTTCAGTACAGACGAGGCCAAGCTAAGAACACTTTCAATCAAGTCACCTTTTGAAAGAAAATAGAACTATCAAAATCAGCTCATCTGTTTAGGAGCTAAGATGCTGGAAATAGACACAAAGATACACTTTTTAAACTTATTACCGCTTCCTTTTTGCAACCGTGGGTACAAATTGGCTTTGTAAATAATACCTTATAATTTAAATAGAGAATATAACCTAATTTAAATAGAATTTAAGTGTTTTATCCAAATATTTAAGAATTTTAGAATAGAAAAGATCCATTTAAGATCCGTCAAAAAAGTAACGGATACAGATCTTTATTTTCCCTCGGATATCCGGCACATCACTAGGTATAACTCAAAATCGCTACTTTTTGAGACATGTCGTTGAAAGAAGTGAGCAATATAGTGAGGGTTAAAAATAATGCTAAACACAAAATTAGAAATGTCCAAACGGTAGAATAACATAGTAAAGAAAAACAAGCAAGTATTATAGAGGCGGATGCAATCAGATTCCTAATCTGTACAATACAATAAATATGCATGATCTTGAGCTCAAAATTCATGAGCAGTTGTCAGTTTCCATGATTTTTGAGCATTTTTTGTTTAAAATCATGACTTTTCATGCCTATTTTTCATCATAGTCGAAATCCATGACTTTCCCCGACTTTCCTAGTCTGTGGACACCCTGTTTATTAGAAGCATAATCACATTTTAAGATACAACAAAAACTCTGCTTACTAAGCTTCTTTCAAGACAAACAGAACAGGCCATTCAGCTAGACAATTAAATATGAATTTGGAAAACTTTGGTCAGAAAACTGCAACCCTCTTTGCCTTCTTCAAATATCTGTTCTTGAGAAATAAGATTTTGTGTAAATTAACTCCTAGCTTGTGTATTTGACTCAAAGTTCCTGCTAGCTACTGCAATGCACATGATCAATTTAAACAGGAAAATTGAAATCACCTTTGCTATTTTTAATGTTTTCTGTCTTCTCATCATCCTGATTATCCTCCTGATCTTTGCAATTTGTCGAATTGCAGTTCTCCTTTTTGGTCATCTGACTGCAGCTGTCAATCAGACGATTCATCACTTTTATAAACTCTTTAGGAACTTCGGGTGGTCGATCGACCGAGAATATCAGACATAAAGCTCGTAGGTCCTGGGTTTTAAAATAAAAATTTATATTAATGCAATCAAATTCCATTAAGTAGTTTACAACATAAAATAATGCTTTCCATTTTTGAACAAGATATTACATATTTCAAAGAAAAAAGTTCCTTAATTTTCTATACACAAAAATAGGCAGGAAATATTAAGCATTTATTGAATAAAAAAATTGTCATTGTTTTTGAATTCCACTCCAATTGCAAATGAAAACTGATATTGAATTTGTAAATTGTAGAAATCTTGAAACACAGGAGCACAAAATCTAGGAATGTATAACTATGCGGAAACTACCATAATTATTAGAAATAAAGTTTTTTGTCGGATGTCTTTTCATCCATAAGCTCAATTCTTTTACATTGAAAAAGCCACTGCAACCCTAAAACACATATATGCAGCTCTCTGCAATTTTGTATGAATTAATGCAGGAATATTTCTTTTTACAATAACTTATTTGTTTGCTTATAGACACTAAGCATGCATGTTTTTTTAAAAAGGCAATATATTTCAGCTGTATTTCAACCTGTGGCATTTAGCAATTCAGATAATGCCTATGTAATATTTCAGTTCACGTCAACATTTAGGAATAGTGTACATAACACCTTTCCCCTCTTCAATGTTATCAACTAGGCGTGACCATACCCAGATTTTCACACAGCTCTAACAGCAAAATCAAAACCAGCGTGATAACTGTCAACATTGAAAGTAGAAAATTAGGAAGCATTTGGGTAAAATCAGGGAATAAATTTATTGACTAGAAAATTCCATACTTGTCCACCACAAATTATATATGTTCATAAACTGGGTTGTTTCATCACTTTTTATTTATATCCCCAAAATAACCTGAAGCAGAACGATGAAATGAAATGATGGCGAGGGGCGCTCAAAAGAGCCAAGCACTGCGACCAGAGGCCTATCGTACTAAACCCCAAACAGAAGTCCTAAAACCGACCAATAGCAGAAGCAAAAATCAGCAGGCATTTAATGGGAATAGCATAAATTTCCCAAGGTTCAAGCAAGTGGGGGCCAAAGGTGTTCAAACCCGTAGGCAGAAAAGACGTCTCAATCATACAAGATGTGTGCAGCAGTTTCCTCATGAAAGCCACAACCTCTACAAATTGGGTACTACTTCAGTTCAGACTAAAGAGCTCTTTTGCCCCTATACTAGGGCAACCTCTATTGAGTTCTTTCGCCTGCCACTGTCCATCCAAGTTGCGCCAGTTACATTGGCGTCGTCAGCTGAAATTTATTGGGGGGGACCATTCTGACTCTGTCATTTTCAAGTTGCATTAAGAAAAATTCGTATGTATATATATATATATATATATATATATATATATATATATATATATATATATATATATATACATATACATATATATATATATATACATATATATTTACATATATATATATACAGTCGACGCTCGATATAACGACCATCTCTGTCCCAGAGAAAAAGGTCTTTATAACGAGTGGTCGTTATAAGAAGTATAATTTAAAAAAATATACACAGTCATCATGCATGCCCCGTCAGGGTTCATACCCTTAAGGGAGAAAAAAATTCAAGCACTTTTCAAATACTTTTCAAGGCAAAAAAATTTTTTTTCAAGGCAATATCATAAATTTGTACTAAAAATATTGTATGAAGATTTCATGCAATGCAAGCATATAAATAATAGGTAATAATATAAAAAAGTAAAGAAAAACAAAATTGCCTTTTCTACAACAAGACTTCGATAAAAAAAACATCCACTGTGTTGAAAGTTTTTCTGCAAATGTCTGAAAAACTTGGTCATAAAGAGGAGCAGATCCTACGAGGTTTAATTTTGAAATCTTCACATTCAAAGAAGTATATTTTATAGAATATGCAAGTTAATATTTATATATAAAAAAAAAAGAACCTTTCCTGAGTGATTTTAATTTTTATCAGAAGAAACCACAATGCCTAAATTCAATGGAATTGCTAGAGGAGGTTTTGATTGATAGTGAGTGGTTCATACACATATAAGGGCGGTTAGGATCAAAAACACAACCCAGATGGTAATTTCGGTTGCACTAAGTTTAATAGTATTAGACTTTTGATAATTATTTATGGGTATCAAAATATAAATCAATCAATCGATTTCGTACAAAATCACCTGAAAGTTTCACTGAGCTAATCGGGGGGGGGGGGGGGGGGGGGGGGGGATAATTTTTAAAACTAAGACCCCTATAACTTAAATGGAATACCTGATTTATAATTTGTCTTTATAAATCAGGACTTTAAGTTTAGTCAACAGTGCAGTATTGCTAGTAACAAAGCCAACAAAATGCTTGGGTTTATCAATAGATCTCCTTCAAACAAATCTAAGAAGGTTCTTCTGCCTTTATATAGGAGTTTAGTAAGACCTCATTTGGAGTATGCTGTTCAGTTTTGGTCGCCTTATCTGAAGAAAGATATTTTCGTATTGGAAAGGGTTCAAAGAAGGGTAACTAAATTAGTAAGGGGACTCTCAGATTTAGATTATGATACCAGACTTAATAGGCTTAACATGTATAGCCTGGAGCAAAGGAGAGTCAGAGGGGACATGATTCAGTTATTTAAATTTATCAAAATAAAAGATGTAAATGCATTAAATTTTTGCGGGAAAAGCAGGACAAGGAAGGGGTCATTGTTTTAAGCTATTTAAATCTCAGGCTAACTTGGAAATCAGGAAAAACTACTACTTTAGCAGGGTCGTGGGCACTTGGAATAGCTTACCGGAAGAGGCGGTAATGAGCAAGGGAGTGGATAGCTTTAAGAGGGCCATTGATCTTCATTGGGGACTAATTAATTGACTAGGACCAGCCTAGCTGGACCCAGAGCCTGTTGCTGGTCGTCACATTTGTATTTGTATAAATATACATTTGTACAGAAACTACTTTTGATACATATAAAATTCATTTCTTATTTTAAAATAATTTATGAAGTTAAAATATTGCACAGATAAGTGCCTGTTGATAACCAGCAACAAGCAAAGGGCCTAACTAGGTTGGTCCTAGTCAATTTATTTGACCCCAATGAATATCAATGACCTTCCTTAAGCTATCTACCCCTTTGCTGATTACAGCCTCTTCTGGTAAGCTGTTCCAAATGCCCCACAACCCAACAAAAGTAGTAATTTTGAATATTTGAGGTAAAGGAGGGAAATTGGAAGTAGGGAGATGAAAGCATAACAAACTCTACTGGATTTCCAGTAAATAACCTAAACACAATCACACGTGTTATATACCTTAATTATTTTAGCAGACATAAAAAAAATGATGTACTTATAAATTCAACTTTACAAAATTGTATATAGCTCAACTTTATCATTAAAATACAAACTTTAAGTCAAAATGTTAAGTGCTCAATCGCTTAAATTAAAAAAATTTTCAAAAAATCTGTAATAACCAAGAATTAGCTAATGATAAAAATTAAAATTAAAATTGCAAAATTAAGTAAGTATATATGTAGTTAAACAAAACAAAAATAATTAACTTTTTAGTTATTAAAAATAATATAAACAAGCTAATCTTATGTAGCATGTGCCAAAATAATTTCTAATTGCCAAAAAATATAATAATATTTACAAGATGCAAAAGGGTTGAAACCTCTAACAAGAGAAGCAAATTGTCAAGAATTAAGTTCAATGCTGGCATGTTTCCCATAAAATATATTCATTAATTTTTTACTAAAATTAAACATAAAATACATCATAAAATTAAACATAATCTAAGGTAGCATGTATGAAAATAACATCTGATTAGCCAAAATATTTAAATATTTGAAAGATGCAAAAAGATTCATATTTCAAACACGAGAAGTAATTTTCCGCGAAGTCTGAGTAAGTTCAACGTTGGCATGTTTTCCATAAAATAAATTTATTAATATTTTACTAAAATTAAACATAAAATATGTTAATCTGAGGTAGTATATGCGAAAATAACAATCGATTAGCCAAAATATTTAAACATTTGCAGGATGTAAAAAGATTGAAATTTCAAAAAACAGAAATTTTTCGCGAAATTCGGGAAAGTTCAATGTTGTTATGGTTTACAAAATAATTCTTTTTTTAGACATGGAAATTAAACAAAAAGTAAACTTATCTGAGGTACTATACGTCAAAATAGCCTCCGATTGTAAAAAACTTCAAAATATTTTCAAGATGGAAAAGGATTGAAATCCCAAACAGGGAAGCGATTTTTCGCGATGTTGCAAATCGAAAGCATGTTCAGAAAATAGCATTAGTAAAATACTTTATTAAAAGTTTTAAGCACAATCCGATGATTTTAGAAAGAATTTAAGCACCAAGAAACTTTTTCAAGGTTTTCAAGCACTTGAAAATGAACTTTTTTTTTCAAGCACTTTTCAAGGTTTTTCAAGGGCGTACGAACCCTGCCCGTTGTTCCATAAAGAAATGGTACTTTTCAAACATTCCAGTTAAATGCCCAAATTATTTTTATCATAGGAATTTTTAGAAAAATCGTGTGCAAAATACTATGACAGGATATTAAAGAACTTTTAAAGTAGAAAATATAGAAAGGAAAATGTTACACACTTACAAATCTGCTACCACTACACTTTATAAAGATTAAACCAGAAACAGACGTTTGCCTTTTTAGCAGACGTGATTTTTGCAAAACATTATTTTCCGTTTCAGATATAGGTGATAAATTGTGTTTTTTTGGCTTTTCAAAGAAACATTTAGGAATCTGGAAATTTCTCGATTTTTCCTCCCATTATTTTTCTGTGCTAGTTGTGGTGAATGGTAATCTCCCCCCTCCCTCTCAAAGTTGGATTTGACATACATTGAAAACTTCAGGCAGATGTCCGTAAACAATAAACAAGGTCATTTCAAGCTACAAATTTGTTTTATTGGAAAGAACACCAGAAATAGCGTCCGCTGAATTCGGTCGTTGTATTGGATTAGACGATACAGAACGGTCGTTATAACGAAGGCGAATTAACGTAGAGTTCATAGGAACAAAGTTGGGACTTTTACCACTGGTCGTTATAATGGGACGGTCTTTATAATGTGTGGTCGTTATACTGAGCGTCGACTGTATATGTATATATGTATGAGACAAAAGCTTGACATCAAATTGAAATGGGTATACATTTAATACAATACTTTTAAACGGGTACCGTATTTTCGGGAATAAGCGCCGCGGCGCATACAAGAAAAAAAGTAAAAAAATTGCTGGTGCGGCGCATATAACGGGTGCGGCGGATACAGTGTTTTTTTTTTCAAATTTAAAAAAATAGTTGAAAATGCTGCTAACAGATGGCACTACATAGTTTGCTTTCATTTTGCGAAATCCTTCGCCCTTGGGCGACAAGTAAAGCAAAGAGGGGGAGGGAAGGTGAGTCAGCGATTGCACGTGTTTAACTAAGGAGAGAAACGCAGATCCACGTAGGCGAGCAAGCCTTATCGCGGCGGAGCGAAGGGGTCAGGAAATCCTTTGACCTTAAGCGACAAGTAAAGCAAAGAGGGGGGAGGGAAGGTGAGTTAGCGATTGCGCATGTATCACTGAGGAGAGAAACGCTGATACACGTGGGCAAGTAAGCCTTATCGCGCCGGAGTCTGGGAGAGGAGGCAGCAAAAGTACTAGTAAGAGAGAGGGATGGATGTCCAATGTGTAAAGGGAATTTACCACTTCCCTCACAAAAAATGGGTTGCTTGGTCAAGCAACCTAATGGGAAACTTGTCTCCTAGCTCTAATTTTATTATTCACTCACATTGCCGTGTTGCATCTTTTGCTGTCGTTCGTGCGTTCTTGGCTTATCTTTTTTTACGATTTTTTTTAGAGTTGCTTTTGAAATGGCTCCTAAGCAATTGAAAAGTTATACTGCAGCCTTTAAGTTTAAGGTAATAAAGGCCGAAGCAACTGGGAATAATTTTGCTGCCAGAGAGTTTGGCATTGACGAGAGATGTGTTTGCAGTTGGAAATCGGATAAATTAACCATCGAAAGTGATGGCTAATCGAGGGATGCCAAAGGCAAAAAGTGCAAAATGGGGATTTTTAAAAATATTTCATTATCGTTAATTAAAAACAACGGGGAAATAATTTTTTTTACTTACATTTAATCCAGCTTTCTTTACTACTGATTGTGCACTGCTAGTTGTTTGTTGCTAAGTTGTTTAATGCTAGGTGCGCGCTTATGGAAGGTGCGGCGCTTACACCAGGTGCGGCGCATACATTAAAAACTTTTTTCTTCGAGAATATATTATGATGCGGCGCGTACACCGGGTGCGGCGCTTATTCCCGAAAATACGGTACATCTTGATTTACATAATTACACAATAAGAAAAAAAAAAAACCAACAAATACATTTTTTCTAGACTGCACATGGGATACGAATATCCGTGCTATTTTTTATTTATTTATTTATTTATTTTGTGATCAATTTCGTCCAAGATGTTTTTGTGAACGTAACATAAAGCAGCATGATTCAACCGCTTTTGTGTCATAGTCGACCTTAGATACAATTTCAGCTTTCTCAGCGCACTGAAGCTTCTTTCAACTTTCGAAGGGCGGCACACCAAGAGCAGCCGCACCAAATTTTCAACATTTTGAAACAGTGAACAATTTAATTAACCGTTCTTAATGAATGAAATCATCAAAAACGAAATCCAACTTTATGGAATCAAAGCTGTTTAGAACAAAATGTGACTCATATAAGCCGCGACAACTGTATAGTCAAATTTTTATATTACATAGTGATAAACCCTGCAGCTCTAAGTTCTTGGCACAAGTTGGATTCGAAGGAGTTTAATTTGATGTTTTTTAATTAAAAAATTAAAGTACATAATTCACCGTTATGACATTCACGAACTTACGAAAAACACAACTACAAAAATAAAATAAGACACAAATAATTAAGCTCTCATGATATCATATTTTAATAATGCAACCTTTTAAAGTATTTTCTTAATTTTTTCAGGTTTTTGTAACAAATGCACCAAAATTTTGCTTTTTTGTTGAATCCTCCATACACTTAATGCATATGAAACCAAATAACAGCAAAAGCCATGCCCATGTAAATATATTAATTTCTTATTTCTCAAAGTCAGCAGGGAAACTGCCCCTCCTGATCCTCTTTAAGTGACAGGCCTGCCTTGAGAGGCACACCCCACAGATTGAAAAGTACTCGCCTACAATGAGAACAAACAGAATTTGGTGTATAATTGAATTCTGATCAGCGGACGATGGGAAAGAGATAGAGAAATTAACTGCTTTTTTCTGACACGTGACAATAAGTTTTAAAATGGTTACTTCAATAAAATTAGTTCAATAAAGCAGGATTATTAATGGATAATTTTCTGTTAAGCTATAATAACTAAAAGGAGTATTATTTATTTCATTAAAATTTATAAAAGATGAAACATTTAAAAAAAAAAAGAGAGAGAAAGTTTAACACATTCGCTTCGATAGGTCTCATAATGTCAAAATATTGACTGTAAAGCATACCTGATTAGCATGCATTCAGCGGCTACTCGATAGGAGGTCACTGTGAACTTTCATAAACTTTCCTTTCCCAGAAAATTTTTTCTGACGAGTCTTCAAATTTCGAGTAGTTTTTTGTGAAATAATGCATCAAAAAGATATTTTCATTAGATGTAGTGATGTGGGTAATTAGGAATTTCATTCGGAAAATCGAGAAGTAACCCCATCTGAATAGTATAAAATCGGCGAGCCCCTGCATGTATTACACTAAACAGAATGGTACTTACCTATCACGTTCTTTTGACTTTTTGAAGACGGTTCCGTGGATGTTGATGATGATTCAGTAGTTAAAAATTGCTCAGGTTCATTTGATGTAGAAGGTTTGCTACATTTTACCGTTTCAAGCCATCTCTCCATAGCCGTAAACGAATATGTAAAAAAAAGTATTTTTACCAAAATAGGAGCGCTATTCAGGTCACCTACTCTCAAGGAGACCAAAAGACCACATGAAATTACCTTTATTTTTGTCGGAACGTTTCCCGATAGGGAAGCTCCTTTTATTTCTCTTTTTTTTTTTGGTCATCTTGCGCTTCTTTTTTCGTTGGTCTATCGGAAGTGACATCACAGTATCCATCGTTATGCTGGCTTACGATTTGCTTTTGATATTGCACGTTAATTTTTAGACTCCTCCTTTTTTTTCTTTTTTTTTTTTGTAACGTAACGCTTTTTTAATCAAATTTGAGATGCCGCAAACACATTTGAGAAACCGCGCTTCGGTAAGGTACTTTGAAGCCACGTGTTGAATAATGTCAAACACATGACATGTCCTTACCCTTTCTACCCCAAACTTAACCTTTGACCAGCTTAGTTATCTTCTAAAGTTTTGTTCATCCTTTGGCCAGGGTGTTGTTGCCAGCTGCAAAAAACCGCCAAAGAGGTCTGGTATTTCATTTTGTTTGGGTAACATCGGGGTCGCTATAAATTGAAACGAATAGGAGAAACGAACACTACAAAACTCGAAACAGAAACCTGGAAGAGTCGAGAAACGAGATAAGAAAGAAAGGGGCAGAAACTCAGATCCCCGTCTGACTTCTGTTGACTTATTAGCACGAGAGTCGTAAAAAAAAGAGGGGGGGGGGGTGTCCATATACGCTGGAGACTCGACTATGGATGGTTGACATTGCACTCAGGAGGTGTCCCATTTCTAGCATCCTCCACTGAAGCTATAGTGTGCGCAGAGAGCAGAGCAATAGTTTGTCATTGGAGTTCACTTTCCGACTTTCCGTTCACTATACACATCACCTATTTTGTTTTTTTAGTTCATTTTTTTTCGATGTTCATTTCGTGTTACTTGATATGAATTAAACATGGTAAATTATGTATTATGCAACTGTTTAAAATCTTCAAAGCAAAAATAATTTCCCCAAAATAATGAATTTCATCTTGACAATTTCAAGGGCATTGGCTAAAGTAGGGGGGGGGCATAGGGGGGCAAGTGCTCCCCTACTTTTTTTGAGCTATGGGCAAAGTATGATTTTGCCCCCTAGTTCTTAAGCAAAGGATTTTTTTAAACTGTTTGTCAAATGATCTATACCTTATTTTCAAACGTTAATAAAATGTAATTCGCATATTATCAATGCAATTGTCATGAATTATAAGCAAAAGATGTATCCTTGTCTTCAACCACCAATTAGTAATTTCAACCTATAATTAATCTGTTTTTAAACTGCACCAAGGCGGCGCAACTGAAGCCCAGAAGAGGCCCGTGTATCTGATCGCCTAATCCCAAAGTGATGATGAACATCTCCTCCCCCCCTCACAATACATAGGCATGTAATCCTAGTTTACTAAATTCAGGTAGTAAACTAGGATTACGTGCCCAAAAAAATGAGTGTTTTCGGGAAAGAGCGGAAATGTTGCTGCAAAATTCCGAAGTTTTTCTTAAAGCGAAATTTACTTTTAATCCTTTAATTGGAGCTCACATGAATGAACAACCAACCATTTAATGGACGGGTCAAAATAGAACAGTGGTACAACCAGAAAGGAAGCTTAAAGCCCGAGCCCCATAGAATGTTTCAGTTGAATGTTTTTAAAACTATTCTTTATTATTAATGAGAAGACGTCTTTGGAAAACAAAGTAATTTTTAGAAATTAATAGTAATGTTAGGGGAAAATCTTAATTTCTTTTAAAAACAAATCTTTGAATAAAAAATATTCAAAAGTAACAGCTTATTGATCAGCTAATTCCCCCCCCCCCCCTCCGTCCTATTTTTTCTCTTTTGTTTTTCCTAGTACGTCTAAGATTAAGATAGTTATCAAAATGCTGCTCCTCCGAAGAGCCCCCTACCCCCCCACACACCAGAAGCATTATGGAGTACTTGACATTTCATTTTCAGGTTTCAATTTCGCGAATTTTCCAGGGGAAAGCCCTCAATTACCGAACAAAATCGAAAATCGCTTAAAATTACGTTGTTGAAGTTTTAATTTCGAAAAATTACTAGCCCTAATGTTACAAAATATGGTCTTACAACCGCGTTTTAAGACTTGAATTTCAGAAAATATTCGGGCAAGGGTCCCTATGCCGCCATCCTCCAATACCATGAGCAGTTCGGTTTTTTAAACTATACTTTAAAATTTTTTTTAAATGGAATAGCCCCTGATTATAAAACATTGCTTTAGTTTTTAGCACCATAATTTTGAAAATTTTACCAGGGAAGAGCTTCAGAACCTCTTTTCCGTAAAATCTTCGACGTTTGTCTAAAATTGCGTTTTTAAGCTTCAATGAAGAAAGCAGGGGGAGGAGGAATTGATTTCAACCTATGAAAAAATCGATCGGGGACAGTCCTTGAGCTCCATCCATTATCCTAACGTCGATAAAATATGGCCTTTAATCACGTTTTTAAAGCTTCAAGTTCTAGAAATTCCGCTGAGACCCCTGTACCTTTTATCACCCTAACATCAACAAAGGAAGACTAAAATTGCGTTTTTGAAGCTAAAAGTTTCAAAAAAAATTCCGGGGCAGAACCCGCGCACCCTTCTTTCCGATCAGGTCTAAATTTTTCTTTTCTTTTTCGATGTGCCCCCTCCTCCTTTTTTTTTTTTCTGGTTGCGTCACTAAAGTAGAATATTACTTTGGTTCAGGGCATAAGTCACTAATAGCAAGGTGTATAAACTGTACAGATTTTTCATTCCTGGGATCCTAGGGAGCAACTTCAGAAAGAAAGAAAAATAATTTCCAAAGTACAGAATTCCTTGAACTTTCTAATTAGTCCATGGAATTATTCGCGAATTAAAACCAACGCAACTTAGAAAACGATATCCGTACTTTAGGATTACAAAACGTAAGCAAAATTGTTTGGCGCCAGTGATCATGTAAACTATAAATACAACAATAAAAGACTATCAGCATATGTTTTGGGAAAGAGTGATAAGTCTCCGGATGTATGAGCGCAATACTCTCTGTAGCTCTATTTTGTTTAAACTGAATAACGTACATTGCGTTAAAAGTTATTATGATTTCTTAAATTCATTTATTTTTTGAAAAAGTAAATTCTTTTAGAATTTTAGTTGGATGGCAAAATATGAATCAAATAAATTTCCCTTGAAAAAAAAGTTTGCCCCCCTACTTTACGTGGGCATGTTACGCCTCTGTTCGAGGGGGTCCGATTTTCAAATATTGAGGGGGTCCGGTCCTCAAATATTGGGGGGGGGTCCGGACCCCTTGGACCCCCCCGGCCGCGACGCCCATGGCCAGTTATGGTACTGTTTTCTACCAAAAATATCAAAAACAGCAGTCCTAATAAGATTTTTTGAAATCCCAATTGCTGGCTCAGGGTCAACAAAAGGGGTATCAGAGCCTTTCCAAGCATGGTAGTCAGCTTTTCTGTTTCCCTTCACTCCAGAGTGTCCAGGTACCCAACAAAGGGTAACATTATTCAGCTTTGCAAGATTGCAGAGAAAATTATAGCATTCCCAAACAAGGGCGCCCATATGCAAAGTTTTAAGGGGGGGGGGGGCTCAGACATTTTCCCCATGGTTTAGCAGGATATTTTCCCCATGGAAACCGATTTCAGTACAGATTAGAGTTATTAAATTTTGACATTTTTAATAACTTATTCATTAATGGCTGGAGAAGAAATGTTTTTACATTTTTGCAAAGAAAAAAGTACTAAAAGCAAGGAAGTTCCAATTTCTACGGAGGGGCGGCTTGAGCCCCCTCTTGCCCCCCTATACGGGCGCCCTTGTTACCAAACAATGTGGGATGTGACAACAACCATATTAAGTGCGTTTTCGGCAGCCTGACTATCGGAGCATATATGAACACATTTGTCTCTATAGCCACGACTCAAGCGAATACCGCAACACACCAGGATGGCATACATTTAATCTATTGCACTTTATGTTTAAATAAAGTTTATTTTTAAATAAAGTGCGATAGATCGAAAAGTTACTTCATTAGAATATAAGATTCAAATCTCGCTTAGAAACAGAAGCACTGTTTATTCAAACTGCACAAAATCTATAAATTAAGGAAAATGCAGTAACTCTAGTACAAAAACACTCACCCCATTCAGTTTAAAGGCCTGTTTCGTTATGTCTGTATCATCAAACGTCTTCACGAAAGATGACATCAGAGATGACACGAGTTGCAACATCTGGTCATTCACAACCTGACTGGCAACCTTTTGAAATTTAAAACAAATTAATACATAATGCACTAACAAAACCTGCATAAGGAACATGCACATATAGTCATTTTTTGAATATTATGGTCGTTTTGTTTAGTTACATTAAATAAACATTCAATAATTAATAATACACAAAATTTTGTGACAACTAAAAACTGATACTTGATGCATTCGGGATTGTGAAAAAGGCAGGTACTTTTTGTGTCCATATGTTTTTCTCTGTCAAAGTACGGTAACAGCAAGTTTCATTCTTTTATTAAAAAAAATAGCAATAAAAACTAGAAAAAATCAATATCTAAAAACTGGAACACAAAGCATTATCACATGTAACTGTTTCATGTTAATTTTACACAAAATAATGTAAAAAAACTAAAAGTTTGCATCTTTGGATCAGTAACATTTCCAAGATACTTATCCAGAACTAAGTAAGCCTACTCTGCTACTTTTTAATGGTATATTGAAAAATAATAGATTTTAAACATGCAAGAGAACCGCAGAAATTCTCTAGGAAGACATCTTTCTTCTAAGGTGCTCACCATACATTTTTTTATTTTTAAAAAACGAAAGTCATTTAGCTGGGGCTTGAATCCTGACATAGAAAGTACTTCGTCCCTTCACCTATAAGACAGCTCAAGGAAGCCCAAAGACTTCATAATAAAAAGAGTGCTTGTACAGATAATGAAGGGCAATCATTATCAGGACACTTGGAATCTTGACTTCATAAAACAAAAAGTGCGTAGATGTTGTTTAAATTGATTTTTACAAAAGCTTTCGATGAGGTACTGACATTGCTATACCTAGCAAATCAGCTGATATAAGAATAAAAGTGGCGTTCTTCAAGGATCAGTTTTACGGCCTCTTTTGTTTATTACTTTTATGATGTTGATGAAAATATTTCTGCCAACACGTTCTGCTATAACGTCAAAGTTATTAGGATTGCAGAGAATGAAGAACAAATAAAACAGCTTCAAGAGGATTTAGCTCATATTACTGAGTAGGGGCGATAAGTGGGGTATGGTAGTTACTGTTGGGAAAGGCAAAAAATCTACATTTAGGTCATCGTTTCGGTCACTCGTCTGGTCAGTGCTGATTCTGTATTAGCTACCAATTTGTTTGGTACACAATATGCCGGGCTGATGAGTGCTGATAAGCACGAAACTGCAGTCCTCGACTGGAATTGACCGAGTTGGCGGTGTATTTCATGTATTATTTACAGGGTTCAGTCACTAGTCAGGCAGAAAATGTTATTGATCTGGGTGTTTTAATAAATCAGGATTTCAAGTTTAGTCAACAGTGCAGCATTGCAAGTAACAAAGCCAACAGAATGCTTGGTTTTATCAATGGGTCTATTTCAAACAAATCTAATAAGGTTCTTCGGCCTTTATATAGAAGTTTCGTAAGACCTCATTTAGAGCATGATGTTCAGTTCTGTTCTCCTTATCTCAGGAAAGATATTTTTTTTATTGGAAAGGGTCAAAGAAGGGCTACTAGGCTAGTGAAAGGATTTTCAGATTCAGATTACAATGCCAGGCTTAAAAGTCCTAATATGTGCAGCATAGAGCAAAGGAGAGTCAGAGGGGATATGATTCAGATGTTTAAATTTATCAAAATGAAAGATGTTAAGGGGTTACATTTTTGCACAGAAAGCAGGATGAGGGGCCATCAATTTTAAGTTTTCAAATCTGAGGCCTTAGAAAATTACTACTTTAGTTGGGTCAGAAGCACTTGGAACAGTTTACCAGCAGAAAATAAAATGAGCAAGAGGGTAGATAGCTTTAAGAGGGCCATTGATCTTCATTGGGAACTAATAAACTGACAAGGACCAGTCTGGAAGAAGCCCAGAGCTTGTTGCTGGTCGTCACATTTATATTTTTATTTGTAATATACTTTTCCCCTAAAATATCACACACTGTTTTCTTCACTATTTCAGGCAATAAAGAATAAAATGTTCCACTTTTGCTAAAAATTAACAATTTTCATTCTACAAAAGCATTCAACACAAAACAACCAAGAATAACGTTTAAGTAATAGAAAGCACAGAAGCTACCAATATTTTGCTCAGTTACAACAATTTGAATGTTCAAAAATTAATTAAATATTTTTACTTTTCAAGATATTCTACTATTCTTAGTTGATTAATAAATGAACGCCAAAAAAAAAAAAAAGAAGAAGAAAAAAAAAAGACTAGTAGTCAGCTCACCTTGGGTAATAGAACAGAGAATAATTGAAAAATGATAGGATGATTTAAGCAGGTTCGTTCATCTAAAAGAACGGATTCTAAGTAATCAATAAAATAACTGCTATTACACAAGAGTTGTATGAATTCCCTTCCAACCTAAAAGAGAACAATTTCATGTTAATCAAAACATTATGAACATTTACATGAGAAAGTAATTAGTAGTTCTGCTGTGCCAAGCGCAAAAGTTGTATCTGCAGCTGAGTTCAAAATGAGAAATTTCTGTTTTCGAGCATTCATGTATTTAATTCAGATGCAACTTTTGCAGATTTTTTTACAAAATATTTCCCATTGTCAAATGACCATAAAACATTCTATGTCGGTGATATATGTGACAAAGAACCACCTGGTGACCATAAGTCAGTTTTGGTAAAAAGTGCAGTTTTGTACTTAGCACGGCAAAGTTATCAAGAATCGAAAGCTACATCAAAATTCGAAATGTGCACATAAATAACAATTTCTAACGCCATAAACTTGTTAATGCACACTAAATTTTTGTTTCCCGAGTCTCATAAATAAAAGAATTGTTCAATAAGAAAGAAAATACAGTTGAACTTGAGCAATACAAAATGCTAAAAATTCACAAATTTGTTCCTGTTAGCCGAAATTCATATTAACCATTAGCATGAAATAGTGGAAAAATATCTTTATTCAAAAAGAAGTGATTTTTTTTCCCAAGTACACACAATGAAACCTAGAAATATTTGACTTAAAATTTACTTTTATTAAAAAAACCTTTTTTGAAAAGAAGGGTTATAAAATGTATAATAAAGAGGCAAGTGGTAATCTAAAACGGAAGACAGATAGTTTTATCATCACACCAACTGCTAAGTTTTCAGGTAAACATTTTTGTGGGTTTTATTCTCAAAACTAAAAGAATCAATAATGTTTTTCTCAATACATGGTAAGCTTTCTACAATCACACTAAATGGTGAATAACTTCTTTAAAATAAGTGCATTCCATTGTGAAAATTTTCAAGAAAAGGTCAAAAGTTTTGTTTGTCTTGGCTGAAACATTCATTTAAATTTACGTCTTCTGTGTGAAATTTTCAACGTAATTAAATTAAGAACTAAACTTCAAAATATTTTATGTCTCAAAAATGAAATTTCTATATGCAGAGAAGAAATACATGTAAGAACTTCATGGAATCAAAACAAAATATTGAACTAATAAGCTGAAAACTTGAACTCTTCATCATAAAAATAATAACAAAAAACTATTTTCACGTATTTTTTTAAATAATGATGGCTTGGCATAATTTAAGATACTACGCCACACAAAAAACTTGTCATGGAAAACAATTTCAGGAATTACCAATAAAACTATTCTCGAAACTAAAAAAATCTATAATTTCAAACTATGATAAATTTAAGTTAGGAAATCAAGACAAAATCAAATGCTCAAATAAAGGCTTAAATTTGGAACAAATGATCAAGTCAATAAACATAAATAATATCCATATAAAAAATACCAAAGCCAAGTTCCGACAGTTCATTCAAACATATTGTGACGGCATTATACACATTAAGCATGTATTCAAAACATTAAAAATCACTACTTACTTCTGATTGGATAATATCTAACCATAGTTTTGGAAAGGCTGGCAAATGTAGAGGAACGCCTTCTATTGCGAGCATTGCACCTACAGAAAAAATATTCATATTATCAGAACTTAAAAAGAGAAAAAAGTTATTTATATCAGGGTTCGTACTCAATTTTAGAAATAAAATGGAGTTTTGGAGGAGTTTTGAAGGAGTAAAATGAGATTTTGGACAAGTACTAACGGGCTGTCATTATATATATATATATATATATATATATATATATATATATATATATATATATATATATATATATATATATATTAGGTTGGGTCGATTTTGACTTTTTTTTGAAATCGAAAATGCCTGTGGTGGGAAAAGTTGTGTATTGGCATCAAATGCTAGCATTAAAAATTTTTTGGAAATCAAAAAATATATAGATCCCCCGCCAGCCCCTTAAAGTTTGGTCAAATATGTTAGAATTGACATTTTTTAAATTTTTTTTAAAAATTTTTATGTATAATATTTTTAATAGCTTGTGATGGGAAAAGTTGTGTATTGACATTTAATGTTCATTACAAAAGTTTTTTGGTAATTAAAATATATTTATACCTTCTGCCAGGTCTCTGAAGTTTCTCTAAATATGTAAAAATTGACTTTTTTTTATTTCTTATGCATTTTTTTTAATCACCTGTGGTGTAAATAGTAAATAGTAAGACCCTTTGTTTGTGAACAAAATAATTATCATATCATATATTACATATACCACCCCTGCCGGGAATCTGAAATTGCGCGTTTTGCCTTTTTTGTTTGCTCCTTCTGCTTAGTTTGAACTGTCAAAGAGACAGATGGTGTGATTCTTCCGAATGTTTATTTTTCTTCTTCTCTGTGATAAATGAAACTATTTAAATCACCCCTCCCCCAACCAGTCTGACAAATCGGCACTTAGCCAAGCATATATGAACCAAATAGAAATCGTAACAAAAAACTCAGAGCAGAATTGGTACAGCGAATGAAGTGTTATCAAGCATATTATATTAAAAAAAAAAAAAACAAGTATCTACTGTGGATTTAATTGCAGTAGAATCAGATGGAACAGCAGTCAATAGTGGTGTGAAAGGTGGTGTAATAAGACTGTTTGAGCTGCATTTAAAAAGGCTGTTGCAGTGGCTCCTATGTCAATTGAACGCCAATGAGCTACCTTTACGCTATCTGTTACGGCATTTTAATGGAAGCACTACAGGTCCTTTTACATATAATGGTCCTATAGGGAAGCTTCTTGGCACATGTAAGCAGCTACCAATTGTCAACTTTAAAAAAATCACTTTTGATTTGTCAACAGTTGATACAGACGGACTTGGCACTGACCAAAAATACTTGTATCAAATGTGTCAAGCAATATGTTCAGGAAATTGTTCAACATCACTGTCCACCAAATCACCAGGAAAGCTATTTCATGCTAGGTGGCTTACAGCAGCAAAAAGAGTACTTCGTTTGTATGTTGGTACAAAAGAGTCATCGCTGGAAATAGGGACTATTGTAGAATACATTATAAAAGTGTATGCAAAAGTTTGGTTTTTGATTAAAACTGAGCCTTCATGCACAGCCGGTCCACAGCATCTTTGGGAAGTTATCCACTACTCAAGATATCTTAGCGATGATCTGAAACCAGTAGTTGACCCTGTTATATAAAGAAATGGTTTTTTTTTTGGTCATCCAGAAAACCTGCTGATAGCCACGATCAACGGCACGCGATCCTCAGTAAGGAAATTAGGCTACAGAACAATCCTGAAGACCCGAACTCTTACTAATGAAACTGTTCGTGACTTTGTCATTCCACCTCTAAATTTTCAAGCAAAAGACTATACAGAATTGATAAATTGGCAAAATTGTGTCCTTACAGACCCTCCACTCACCAAACATATACCCAATGCCAGTGGCGCAGCCAGAAAAATTTTCTGGGAGGGGTTTTCAAAATTGAAAATTTTTGCTTTCTTTCCCATTCATTTACATTGCGCACTTATTCAATATCAAAGAATTTCTACAGATTGATAATTAATCATTCAATGTAACTACTTAAAAACAATTAATAATTTGTATTAATATCACTATGAAACGAAGAAAGTGGGAAAAAGCACAGATTATTTTTTTATTAGTTTTACTTTAATCTTATTCATTTATTTGTGTCTTTTTCACGAGATCATTTAAAACCTCCTCCCTCAAATACATTCATGTCTTTATGAATGTCAAATGCTAGCTGATAACGGTTTCGATCTTTCGACGAGAATTGGTTAAGAGCCTCAGAAAATCCGGTGCGGTAGGCTTCCTCTCTCTAGATGTCCCTAAAAAGGATTTGTGCCGTGATGGAAGTGCTGAGGGACCATAATACCCTGTAGAGCTTTATTGACACCATTTTAGCTATCTTATACCAGTGGGGACGTGGGGTGCTCATCATGAAATACAACTTTTATATTTAGGAATTGAAAAGTAATTTCTGACTGCTTCCAGATCATTAAAAGCAGTAGGATATTTTGTTGAAACCTATTCTGCTTGGAAAAGCTCAAATACTCTGCTTTTTTTTCCCTTGATTTTAACGGAGGAAATGAATGTGCTTGTGTTCTGGGAGGGGTTTTAACCCCAAAACCCCTCCCGTGGCTGCGCCACTGCCCAATGCGGAACTTGAGAAAGTAGCTGAAACGGCTGACGTTATTGAAAGTGAGTTGTGGAACTTACCATGTCATACACAAGCGGTAGAAAGAGCAGTTAGATTGGTGACAGAAGCATCTTTATCTGTTTGGTGGAGCAATACGCCATGACGGCTTTATACGTACAACATTGGCTTCCCGAAAATTAATGCCAAAATTTGAGAACAAAGCAATGTATAAGGTGTAAAACTTCTTTATTACAAAAAACTCCGAGGCGAATTCTTAGTCATTTTCCCCTAATACTTCGGGAAAATGAGCGAAGAGCTGCTGTAAAACTTCGACGACAAACTTCTGGTACTTTTATCTTTTATACCTATGTTTTAATCCTAAAGAATTCTATAGTGTTATTATAGAAAAATAAAGTATAAAAAATGCTTAAATTAAAAAAAAAAAGTGTTGGATAAAATTTTTGCTTTAAAACGTCAAGATTTTAAAAATTATGAAAATATTCCAAATTTCACCGGTTGAGCAGAGCTTGAATATTATTATTATTATTACTTATGAGTAAAGAATCTTACTAGGCAATCATTTTCACTACGGGTGATAAAAAAAATCAAACATGAGAAAGTTAAAAAATAACAAATAAATGTCAATTTTTCCATACATTTGGTGAAATTTCAAGGGACTGGTGAGAGATCTAAATATATTTTGATTACCAAAAAAACATTTATATAAGCATTAGATGTCAATACACAACTTTTCCCACTACAGGCGATTAAAAATATTATACATAAGATTTTTTAAAAAAAAAAGTAAAAAAATGTCAATTTTTACATATTTGGCTAAACTTTAAGGGGCTGGCGGGGGATCTAAATATATTTTGATTTCCAAAAAAATTTTTATGCAAGCATTTGATGCCAATACACAACTTTTCCCACCACAGGCATTTTCGATTTCAAAAAAAAGTCAAAATCAACCCACCCTAATATATATATATATATATATATATATGTCACACTTTTCAACATATTTGACCCCCTTCCCCTTTATCACAAAGTGTCACACTTCAGCTAACTCCTCCACTTGTCACAATGTCATATTTTTTATAAACATATTGTTGCAATAACTGTGTGATGTCACTTTTTGTCATCCTCTCTCTTCTCCTTGTCACAATTTCATGAGCCCGGCTCCTCCTCAAGGCACGACATCAATTGTGGGATGACCCATTTTACAATATCATAACTTTGATTTACTAAACAATTGTTTTTTTTTTAACACAATCACTTAATATAGTACATCTACTTGTATTTTTAAATATTTAAATATTAATTAGACAACCTGACTTTTGCTGCTGAGAGTGTGGAGGAGGGAAAAACAATAATCATAAAACTTGAAAAAAAAAAAAAGCCAATCACCAACATGTTTTATTTTCATTATGAAATGTCTTAGTCATCTAATAAAATTTTCACCTTAAAATTTTATGACTTAACTATGATCAATTTGTAAATCACATCTTTCTGAAAAAAAAATTAATGCATGAAATTATTACATTAAAATTGCCCTAGCGACGACGTTAGTTGTCGATCGAAGTATTTTAAGTTACTGTCATAGAGGAAGATTATGTGGTCTTGAACTAAAAAAGAAGGAGTTTTGAAGGAGTTAAAACCAAAATGAAGGAGTTTGAAGGGCCCTTCAAAAAAATTTCCAAAATGAAGGAGTATTGGAGGAGTTTGGAAGGAGCGTACAAACCCTGTATATGTGTGACAGTTAAAAACAGTAACACAGTAGTTTTATAAAGGTTTAGATTAATATAAATAATTAAGAAAGTTTTGCCAATTTCCTAAATTCTTGCATCATTTAGCATTTTGTACCATTTTAAAACCCAAAGAAACAACAAAAGATCTAATTCATGCAAAATTTATAAAAAAAAATTTAAAAACCTGCCATAATATCTTTTTTGACAACTAAAATTATTTTCATAGTGACTAGCGAGCAATAAGTTATTTTTGTAGTCACATTTTCAACAAATCAGCATGCTATAGGTAATAATATAATGACACTTTATTTTTGGACATTTGAGTCAAAATTGCTTTAACATTCATCAAGAAGAAATCTTCATCTTTGTATGCGGATTGCATTTAAAAGTAATCCTAAAAAATGGTGGCTGAAGTTGATAGAAATATATTTGTCTTATATCTATTTAAAATTAACAGGGGTGTTAATTTGTTTAGAAAATTATAGGTGTAACTGCAAGTAGCTTTAAGTTTTCAAAGCAAAAAACTCTGCACAGGGTAATTCCAACAGAATAATATAAAATAACATAGCAGGTGAATACCATGGAATATATTTTTTTTTCAGCAAAAATTGCTCTAAATGAAAAGCCTTTCACAACCTATGAAATGGGGACTTTTCCATTAGTCGGGCATAAACAGAACTTAAAGGCATCACAAAATCTGTTGGTGACACTTTGATCACCAAATATATGCAAGGGAGGGGAGAGGGGCCTCTTCATAAGAAATTGTAATTGCAAAGAAAAATATTTTTTAAATATTATAATCGCCACAAAATCAAAGAAAAATAAAATTTCAATTTTTTTTTTTTTTTTTTTTTGCTTCCTGCAGTAGTATAACAAATTCAAAATTTGTAAACAGAGGAAATGTCACAGTAAAATAAATAAGTAGAACACTTGAAAATCTTGTATAACTTGATTGTAAAGAAAGTTTTCAAACCACTCCATTTGTATTGCCATATTTCAAAAATAGCATAATATGTATAAAGGAGAGGAAATAGTGAAATCCCTTTCAACTAACTTCAAGGAACCTCAAATTTTGTTCCTTGTAACAGGAAATTTGCGGTAACAAGATTTTACTGTGCAAAATACATGAAATTAAAATTAAAAAAAAAAAAAATGCAAACATGCAAGTGAAAGAGCAATCTAATTAAATAACTAAACCAAAGAAATTGTTTTTAGGGATACTAATTGTAATTTTCACATGTTAAGATGAGTACTTTCAGATTTAGGCGTTTAAGTTACTTAGTATTTTTTGACATGTTCTTAATGAGTAACTTTCAGACGTATACAAATTAACTTAATAATAAAGGTAGGAAACACAACTTACTTAGACTAACAAGATCTGTGGTTACACATTCATTGGAAATTGCAACCCTACACAACAAGTCCACCAACTGATGATAAGGGAGAAAGAAATCAATCAACTGATGGTCATAATCTTCATCCACACCCTAGGTAAAAATGCACGAAAATGAAATGCAGACTATTGCAAAAACCGAAAATGTAAAAATGTTTCAGTATTGATAAAGCAATATATTTAAATGTTTTCCATAAACAATTGTAAGAAATCATTGGACACGAGTGCTTTCATGTTGTTCATACGCACATTGCCATAAAAACTGTACTGGTGCAGTACTGGTTTTTGCCCATCTGCACCAACTAAGCATGTCAACGCCTTAAGGGAACATGGAGGACATCATGACAATCCACTACAATGCAATTGAAGATAGCCTAAACCTGCATTTTGGGGGTTTCAAGTATGAGAAATTACCGGGATAGAGTCATAAACCCCTATTTATGGCTGATTATTATAAGTATGACCCCTCTTTCCCAATTTGAAATTTTAATTATTGAAGCTTTGAATAGCGACAGCCCTATGATTGGAACACTTTTGCTTGGACAACCCTATACCATCGGTTTTGTAATATTTTTACCTACGTTTTTATATAACTTACATGGAAACTCGATGAGGGTAACTTACTCAATTTTGGGACCTTTTAGCCCTTGGCAGCCCTGATTAGTTCACATGCAATAGGTAGACAACATTATATAAGTGTTTCGTTTACAACGCTTACTCTCTATTTATGATAACAATCTTTGGAAACTCAATGAGGGTAAATTACTAATTTTTGGGCATTTTTTGGCCTCTGGCCCCCTTGATTAGATACCCAAAAAAGGTAGACAACCTTACTTTAGCGTTTTATTTACAGCTTTTACTCATCATTTATGACAACAATTTCCGGAAACTCGATGAGGGGTAATTATCTCCTTCTTTGGGCACCTTTTAGCCCCTGACAACCTTGATTAGGGACTTGGAAAAAGTAGGCAACCGCACGTAAAACAATTTATTTCCATCTTTTACTCTTCATTTATGATAACGCTTTTTGGAAACTCGATCAGGGAAAATTACTTAGTTTTAAGCACCTTAGTTTTAGGCATTATCAACCCCTCGCAACCCCAATTAGTTCACATGAAAGAGGCAGAAATTCTGACTTTCACGTTTTATTTACAACTTTTACTTTTCATCTAAGATAACAATTTTAGGAAACTAGGGTAGGTCAAACCTAGTAGGATTTTAGACTAATATACTTGATTCAGATGCCACTTTAAAAAAAAAAAAAAAAAAAATTGTACTCACTGCTGACTATAAAATATTGCATTTTGGTAAATTATGTCACAAAGAATGGTGACGACTTCACTACTTTGATTTTAAAAAACGTAGATACACGACTTTTGTGATTATCAAAGCAGTATATTGATTAAGAGTAGCTTTCCATCAAATCAAATTTAAAAAACAATATCACAAAAATGGTACAGAATGGCTTTTTTTTAGATTTAAAGTCCTTCATTTTCAAACATTCTTCATAAAACAAACTTTTCTAACCAATTTTAGTTATTCAATTTAGAAAATCTAATTAGAAGTATCGAATACTTTTGGTTTTAAATGCTCGTAAACCCTATTAAGGCAACAATTAAAAATATTTTGAAGAAAAATATCTGAACCCGCCTTAATCTACATTCCAGAAAAGATAAACATTATTTGATGCAACTTTTCAAGTTTCATGAACAGCTTTGTATTGTAAAATACAGAATGGATATTTTTGTTCATGTACTAATAATGTAAAATATATATTGTCGCCTCAAAGCAACAGCAGGATATCATGTTGTTATTTCTGGGTTTAGATGCCTTACTGTTACTCTGAGGTTACGCTATATATTCGAATCACAGTGAAGCACTGTTTATATGTTCCTTTTATACGTTTTTAACATTTATACGCTTTTTGAAAAGGTCCGTGCAGAGTTCAATTACATATTAACTTAACCTACTATATGTTTTTCTCATTTATACGCTTTTTTCATGCAGTCCCTTCAAAAACGTATAAACGGTGCTTTACTGTATTGCAAAAAACATTGACTCGCTTGAGGAACTTTCAAATTTGAACAGCTTTAAAAGCCGAGTTTATGACCCAATGACCCCTTGGTATAATTTTGCAAAAGGGCTTCCTTTCCTTTTTAGAAAGCCTTTTTTCATCAATTATGGGCAAATGAACTATCCAATTAACGTACTTTTGCACATTCTAGTTGATTTGTATGAAGAAACATCTGGACGACAGGCCTGGCTGGTCGACTCTGTTGCTTGGAATTCAGAAGTTTTTGACCTCTCTTGGGGAAAAATGGACCGGTGATGCCTGCAGAACAAAACAATTCTCATTAATCATGAGATGTTTTTCTTTCCATTTGGAAAAGTACATAAAATTCACACAAATAATGGACGGACATTAAAAAAAAGCAAAATGTGACTTTTTTTTAAACTGAAATACATTACAAATACCACAAAAGCAAAACAACACAAATGGAAAGCGAAGTGCTGCAGTGTTCCTACTCAATTTCAGAAATAAAATGAAGGAGTTTTGAAGGAGTAAAATGAGATTTTGAAAGAGTACTAACGGGCTGTCCTTAAACGATGTCACACTTTTTTTTCAACATATTTGACCCCCTCCCCCTTTGTCATAAAGTGTCACACTTCATCTTACTCCTCCTCTTGTCACATGTCATATTTGTATAAACATATTGTTATAATAGCTGTGTAATGTTACTGTTTGCCACCCTCTTTCGTCCCCTTGTCACATGTTCATGAACCTGTCTTCCCCTCAAGGCATGACACCACTTGTGGATGACCCTTTTTACAATATCATAACTAAACAATTTTTTTTTTTAACACAATCACTTAACATAGTACACCTACTTAAATATTTTTAAATATTTAAATAATAATTGGACAAATTGACTTTTGCTGCTGAGAGCATGGTGGAGGGAAAAACAACCGTCATAAAACTTGAAAAAATAGCATAGTACTATTTAAGCATCTTTTACTTCACTTACGAGAGTTAAAGTCTTAGTCATCTAATATTGTTTTCACCTTCAACTTTTATGACTTCTATGATAATTTTGTAAATCATATCTTTATGAAAAAAATAAACATATGAAATTACTGCATTGAAATTGCCTTTATGGCGAAGTTAAGTTGTCGATTGATGTATTTTGGGTTACTGTCATAGAGGAAGATTATGCAGTCTTGAACTAAAAAGAAGGAGTTTTGAAAGAGTTAAAACCAAAACAAACAACCGAAACCTTCAAAAAACTTCCTAAATGATGGAGTAGTGGAGGAGTTTTGAAGGAGCGTGCGAACTCTGTGTTGCTACTACAAGATAAAAACCACCGAAACATCACAAGAATAAATTTTATATCCTTTAAGAGTAATACATGGTTGCTTTTACCAATGATTTGCCACATTCTTCACAATATCATTAAACTGCACAGGTTGTCACAGATCTTTTCCTGAAAGCCTAATAATTATAAAACAATCTGCCAAATAAACTAAGCCATTAAAACGCAAAAAACTGCCTAATAAATAAAGCATGACATTAGATAGCATTGAAAGTTTCATTTTAATCAAAATAATTCACTAACTATAGTTGGGGCAAACCTAACCTGACAGCATTGTGAAGGTTATACAGATCCTAATCATAGCATTACAATGTTGTCAGGTTAGGTTTGCCCCAAGTATAGATGTTTTAGTGAAGATTATTTTGCTGCACCTGATTTAAATTTTTAAACTGAAAAATACCAGGTAAAGGTAATTCGAAGCATTACTACCATTCCCATCCTTGTGCAAATGAGACAACTTATTTTAGCCTAAATTAATCTTGAAGATACCAGTACTTTAACAAAAATGAAAAAGCGGACGAATTTCCTCAGTTAATGGCATCTATATCAAAACTGACTGATTATTCAATAACTGAATTAATAAGAAAATGTCCAACAAAAATGATTTTCAAAAAGTGTTAAAGTTTATTTCCAAAACTTTGTTCCCAAACAATGCAAAATACTACAAAAACATTCTACAAAGAAAAATGTTAGCATTTGGAAATATGAAACATACTATAATTCATACAAACCTGGTGAGTTACTTTCTTGAAAAGTAGCATGGCAACTTGCAAGAAGAGGAACCAACGTCGACAAACTTTCGTTAGGATACAGTAACACAAATTCTTGTAAAACTTCTGCAATGTAAAAGATAAAAGCCTCAATTTAGTTTTCATTGAAATTTAAAACATTGCTTCAGGAAAACTAAAAAAAAAAAGATTATCCGAAATATTTTTCATGAAAAATGATTGAAAATGACATAAAAGGGAATTAAAAATCACCTATACAAATTTGGCGCAACTCTGGGGGCGTATATGAATTGAGCAGCGTTAGGATTTTTCTCATCCCTTCCGGCTGCTCCTTCCAGGTCGAGAAAAACTGCCGTAACTCCAGAGTTTCCCTGTTGGCTCGGGCAGTCTTCAGGAGGTCCTGGACTATGGCCAGCAAATCAACCATATCTGCAGTCACATGGCAAGCTGTTGCTTCATGGTACATCATGTGAAGGGTATAAAATGCCTGGAAGAAATATAACATTTAATAAATCCTTAGCTGTAAGTACTTACAGAAATATTTTGTTAGTTAAGAAACATCTTACAAGGGAGATTTGTGCTATTATTATGACTAATATGGAGACAACATTTGTGTACAATGTACATCATTAGGTAAAAACAAATAAGCTGGCTGATTTATCTAAAATATATTCTTAAAGATGATCAGCCATACTCAAAGAAGTGATGGGCAGCAAAGCAGCAATAAGAGATGCCATTCTCATTAAAACCCTTCAAACTGACTTTCTCCGAAATAATTTGGCTCAAACTTGCCAGAACTGGGCTTGATTGCAGTTGACTGTGAACAAGGTTAGGAGCACCTTTAAGTTACTCATTAGAGACAATGGACAGCAGAGGAGAAATCAATATGCTAAGTTGAATTAATTTGGAAAGGAACAATGTCTGAATCAATTCTACTGATCAGAGGTAGAGCATGAAACTGAACCACAATTGCTCTAGAACTGTCAAAGTTCTGCCACAATGATATAGTAAAAACTGACAACTGGACTTCTTATGGGGCATTGTATCCAGATTAGAAAATGTGATGATTATCACATTCCTCTGATGAACACAAAATGTAATCCAAAAGAGGCAATTAATGGCCAAGTAAAAGACTATCGTAGACTGGAAAAAGGAATATCTTGCGTCATTAAATGCATGGTGGACAAAGAGGTTCTTCTGGACTGTTATGCATCACTTGAAGTGCGGCTGTCTTTCAATTAATTTTTCATTGTCTCACATTCTTACTGGCCACAGATACTTTGAAAGCTATTTATTTGGATTTGGCATCTCACCAAATGTGAGTTGTAGCTGTGGAGATGGTGAGCAGGACATTGAGCAGCTGTTTACAAGCAGGTCCTTGGTCTTCCCTTAAGAAAAGTTTGGCTAGCCTTTCCCTATGCTGGCCTCCTATATTCTCAGATCTTGTTAAAAGAACCAAGATTTTTGTCATTTTGTCTGACTTAGTTTTTAATTTAAATTTTTAAAAATGTTAATTTTTATTTTTGTATTTACTACTTACTCATGTAAGCCTTGTGGCATACATTTTAGAACACAAAGAATTTTTAATTAAGACAAAAAAAATGCAAGGAGTACGACAAAATTTATGACTGATGCCCAATACAATGAGGGTTAAGTTCAAGGTCTCTGTAGAACTTAACATATTGGATTCTCGTTTTTATTCATTAGTGCTCTGGAGAAGTCTGAGATCTGACATGCAAAAAGTTAGTCACAGACATCCTGATGGACCATGGCCTTCAAGCTCGGAAAGTAGTTACCCTATTGACACTGGCCATGAAAACCTAATTATCTTCGATTCAAGTCAGTGAGAGGCTCTTAGCGGATGGATTGCCATCAATGTTTCAATGTCTATCAACTATGTTTCGTTACCAGTAGCAATATATTCATAGGAAATTTATTTTATTTTCCAATTGTTGAACCAAAAGTAGAAATTACAAAAACAGCAGAAATGTCAACATGTTCAGAACATAATTATCTGCTTTACTTTGTACATCTGTTTATGAAACATTTTGCCCCCCCCCCCCCAGCACTTTTCATGGGAAATTTATTTTATTTTCTAAATAAAGAACCAAAGCTAGAAATACAAAAAAAGCCGAAATGTCGAAATTTTCAGAACATAATTATTTGTTTTACTTCGTACATCTGTTTACAAAACGTTATTTAGCACAAACTATAACTTTTAGTTTATGTATTCATTGCTTAGATATTAGTAAATCAATTGCTTTATTTAAACAAGCTGTACTTGGTTTAATTAAGTTATTACCAATTGTTTGTGACACATCAAAATACTTCGGGATCAATAATGTAAGTCTAATTAATGTCTAAGTTTATTCGAGGGAAGTTATTGTGTACATAATTCATCAAAATTTTAAGAAAAACCTGAGTTTAATCGTTTGGTTTGCATCAATTTCCACTTATCTGCTCTAAAAATCAGCCCTAACAAAAGTTTGTGCTTTCTTCTCTTTTTTTTTTTTTTCATTTTTTGCTGCCTTTTCTTTTTTAATTTTTTCCATTCCCCCCCCCTTTTTTTGCCTCCCCCACACTTATGAGCCCCAATCACTGCCTCTGCTCATTACTGATTTTGTATCTCCGGTCTCAATTTAACGAACGCTTAAAAGTTAGGGTAAATAAAATATATGTACCTGAAAAAGCATGGACAACCCATTGTTGTATATCACAAAAAGTCTGTCATCAGTCGTCTCAACTAAAATGCGCAGGACATTGATGAGGGTGGACCAGCAGGCCCGGGCATCGAGCACAGTCAGGTACAGTCTCAGGGTGGTCCTTTTGAACAAATGGATGTCCCTGAGCTCTTGTTCGCTGGCATCGCTGTACTTGGTCACAAAAAGTCGCATCAATTTGAAAAGTTCGTTCACTGCCTAGAATGCACAGAGGGTGTGAATATCACTATGTTGGACTTTAAGTACATCTAACGTTTGACTGAACAAAAATTTACTAGACCAGGGAAAAAAAAACATTTTTGACCTAAAACATACTCAGCAGGGCCGTAACCAGAAAATAATTTCGTGGAGGGTATAAAAATTTTCATGCGGAGCTTTGCGCTATTTGTGCTAATGTTCAAGTCATCTATTTATCTATTATGAAAGCGTTTTATGCAATTAGTATACATATGAAAGACATTTGAGGTTTGGAACAATATTTTTGGAAAATTTTAAATATAAACAAACATTTAAATGTCAAACCGAACTATTTTTTGCGGGGAGGGGGGGTTGAACCCTAAGACCCCCCTCCTTGTATTCGGCCCTAATACTCAGATTTATCTAATACTGCATATTTCTATTGAAAAACAACAAACATTTTAGCATTTTTTTTAACCACCAGTAATTTTGTAATGCTTTGTTAAATGTCACATTTTTCATAAGGAGCATTTAATTTAAAACAGTTGGAAGGATGAATTAGTTAGCTTAGCATTGAAATGTCAAGCTTCAGCATATATTAACAAGATGCAAATCCATATTCCACCATTACACAGGAGTTTTTTATGAAACAAATGATTCCCAGTGCAAAGATTCCTTTTAAAAACATGAAAAAGCTCTAATAATACCACTCATCTACTAAAACTGTGTTTTTCTTCTTACTTTTTTTTTTAAAATTAGTTTTTAATTTAAAAAACTTCTTTTTCTTTATTCATTATTATTAATTTCCTTTGTGGTTATAAACTTTCTTAGCACCTCACTTAATATTGCTTTGATGTCACATGTTAGTGCAGAGGTTTCTAAACCTTCTATCGTAAAACCCTTTTTTAAAGCAAAAGTGTTTAGTGCCAGAGAAATTTTTCAGGGGTGATTGTTACCACAGTTCAAATTCCTGAAAATTGCCAAAGTAAATTAACATTGCTACACGTACAACTCAATTTCTTTCTCTTTCCTCTTCCTTTTCTTAAAGAAACAATAAAAAAATAATTTCAGAGGAATTCAATGATATGAGTGAAAGTTAAATTTTTTTGCCCTTAAGGGGGTCCGGGACACAAAAATCCTCAAATTTAGCAATTTTTTTTTATAATTTGAAAAATTGCTCCGTTTTTTTTCTGCTTAAGAGGACGTTTGAATCTTGTTTCTACCTTAAATAGAACGAAAGTTATAGTTATTTTTGTTGCATGCATCTAACGAATGTGTACATAACTTTAAAACTTTAAACGCGTTTTTCTCCATGATGCAATTTTTCCCGATTTCTTGCATTCAAACTCTTATAAGTCAGGAACCGATAGAGATAAAGTAATGAAACTTGGAGCATATCTTTTTTCAAGCAATTTACTTTAATTTTTATTCGGCGAATTTAAAAAAAATGTTTACTGCAAAAATTATGATTTTTTTAAAAAAAAGTATCTTTGAATTTTTCGAAATTTTTCTTCAAATATTTTTTATTTTTTATTGAATCAATATTTTTAAAATCGCCGAATAAAAATTAAAGCTTAGATATTTGTGCATACTTTTTTGAAAAAAAATTGAAAATTGACCAACAATATTTTGAGTTATAGCAATTTAAAGCAACCCCATTTTTTTGAAAAAAACTAATTAAATTTAAATAAATGATGAATCAGTTCAAAAAATTTCAAAACTCTAAAGTACATAATAAAAAAAATTTCAAAATGTGTCCCGGACCCCCTTAATCTGCTTGGGGGTTCATTCCCTACCCTAAAAAAACTTTTTAAAATTATTTTTTTTAAAGTTTATTCTTAGTTTCATTTGGAGATAAATACACTTCTATGGTTAAAAAAGCATCATCATTTGACATAAATAACTCCTTAAACAAAGTACATGAATGTTACAACTGCTTGAATAAAACATAATTCTCCCACAAAAAATAACAAATTAAGTATTGCAAAACACTATTTAACTTCTTCCCTTTTTTGCTCCTGTCAAAATCACAGGAAAAGATTTCTACCTTTATTTCTCTTCTCATGCCTGTCATAACTCCTGGTTGAAGTGATCAAAAGACACACAAAAAATCAAAAATAATCAACTTATCCTATTGAAGCATATTTTTATTTCTTAGTTTACTTACTTGATAGCAGCATAATACCATTTAGAAAGCAATTGGAGTTCTCTGATTTATTTTACAGTTTACACAACTTTTTATACATTTCACTTGAAAAAAAAAAAACTTAGCATGTTTGTTAGTTTCCTTTGAAATTATGTGATCATTAACAAACTAAGTCAAAACTTGGATAAAGCGGAAAACAGAGTGCATTCGGTAGCAGAAAAAGCATCATAACTACTCACTGCGTTGTATTGCGTAGTATATGGAGTAATATTCTTGAAAGCCCATTGGATATTCTGATGATTGGCCAGCTGCCTCGTGAAAGGCCTCGACTGCTGGCAACAGAGTCGTAGCAGCCCGTAATAAGCGGGAAGCATGCACCGGTTGAAGACGATGACCTCTTGGTCATCGTGATCCGCTCTGAAAGGAGAAATCATCAACACTTCACCAGGAGTACTTTGAAAACATTTACTACAATATAAAATCACTATGAAACAAACAGTACAGGATACAAACTACACTTTAATTTAACCGCTTTTTCATTAAGAACAAAATATCAGGAAAAAAAGTAGTACTCTCTTTTCGGGCGTAAGCGCCGCAGCGCCTTTGAAAAATGAAGTTTGAAAATTGCTGATGCCACACACGTGGCACATATGCTGCTTTTTAAATGGTTCGCCACCTTTTGGAGAGAATAAACTATTGCAAAGAAGGAAAACAAAATATCATGAGCATGTTTCAAAAATGACTAGATATGTGCACAATTTTCAATCTTGCACATGAAAAGGTTTTTCTTTTTTGCTACCCTGAATATTGGAACTGCTTAGGTTCTGCAATTTGTTTTTTTTTATGTTAATGATTGCTTTTAATCTAATTATTATCATTAAGATTTTTAATTAAAGAAAAAAGGAATCCAGGATTCAGTGTTTTCCGCATTTCTCACCTGGCTGAAGTTCTACCTAATTAAAGTCTTTCAACTAACAGGCAGGCAATATAAGTTTTTGCTGTAATGCGTCAATGCTTTTTAAAAAATTTTTTTTTAGTGTTTTAGTTGAAAGGAATAAACTAAAACCCACAAAATTGGCAGATTTTTGAGCATTGTTCGGAAAAATATTTTGGAACTTTTGTCTCATAAATAAGTTTGATCCTCCAATGAAATACAGCCTTTCTTGGACTAAATTGCTAAAATTTAAGCAAGTATATGTGGCAATTATTTAAATGAAAGTTCATAACTTTTTTAAATGTCATTTAAGGTGATCGTTCGCTGTTTTTACGTTCAACATGTTGAAATTTTCCATAGCAATCCAATAAATAGAAAGTCTATATAAGTTTAAAAACCTTATATTATTTTAGAAACATCTTTAGAACATTTAGCTGTTTAAATTACACTCCTGTGTTCTTTACTGTTAAATATTGCTTTTAAATTGTCAAACTTTGGGTGCAATGAGTGAAGTACAATTTTTTCTTTCTTTGTAAAACATTACGACGTGGTGCTCACGATGGGTGCAGCGCATACTCCCGACAATACGGTAATAATAATACACACATGAAACCAGTAAAATTTCTTATAAAATTACAAGTGAATATAAAATTGTTATAAATTTTTAAAATAATAAAGCAATAAATATTGATTTTTAACACATTGGAAAAGCAGGACAACTTTGCACTCTTCTATTTTAATCAAGTTGAGTAAATCATTAAGGCACCAACCACACTATCTTAAATCATTTAAAACTGTTCAAGGTGAAATGAGTAAAAACAAGGAATACCAAAATACTTACAAAATATAATTAAAAGCTATATTCTTTATAACATGAGGATTCTGTATAATAAGTTTAACATTCTCTGGACAGTCTGTACACACATGATACCAAAATAACAACAAAGCCTGGAAAATAAATATATATTTTTTAAGAACACATAGGAAATAATTAAATCCAAATTATTTCATGAAGCAAATTTTTGTTCTATGTTCTGATTATGAAGTTAAAACATGATGAACCAAAATTTAAGCACAAATTTAATTTTTCAAATGCTAAAGTTAAGTACAATAAATCCTCATTAGTAGGTTTAATTTCACTCGGATTTGATTATACGCAGTTCAAGATTTGACACCTTTATTTTATTTTACACATTTGATTTCATGCGGATGCAGCATTACAAACAGATAAAATTTTTCCTTAAATGCATGGTTTGTATTATATTTGCATCCTCGGGAAGTCCGTACAAAACAAAATATAGAATTAGCTATTACTTAAAATTACAATTCACTTTTAGACAATCCACAACACAGTCTTTCGGAAGAATTTGATGACTACATAATAGAACATAAAACGTTACCAAAATTACTCTAAAATTTTAAAACCATAAATTCAATTTTAACAAATAAAAATTACAAATACAATCAAAACAAACATTTCAACATTGAATTACGTTTTATTGACTTTAATTCAAAAAACTATAAAACAACTGTGAAACAATGTAAGAATATGGCAGAAATAAATATATAACCTGTTTATTCATATGTACAGGTATTGCAGGTTCAGAAAGTTTAGGCTGAAACAAATTCCAAAGATCCAGGAAATACATACTGAACTGAAATAAAATGAAAACAAATATGAATTCAAGTAATACAGTATTTGTAAAAAAAAAAAAAACAACTTGTCTAAAATCACCATCACAAATAACCTACTATACTCTATCAATTAAAATAAGCTAGAAAATAGAAAGAACAACATTATGCACAAGTCATTTGGGTGAGATTGAGAGACACGCAATACAAAGGAAAGCTGTTTTAACCACATTTTCATTTTATGCACAAAAGTAAACACATTTCATTTTTTCCATGAGCTGCATTTTATTCACACTTACAAAATAATAAAAACTAATAAAATGAAACACATAAACAGAGATTAAATGTTTCAAAATACAATTCGAGTCCTGTATGAATGAAATTCAGCATTGTGTGTGTGTGAAGGGGGAGAGGGGGATGAAAGTGTTTAAAATCTGAAATACTATAGGAAAATTCTGCAAGGTAAAATTTTTGCATAAAGTTTTAAGTGAAAATGAAATTAACATGTGACAAAGAACTTTAATTTTCTTTTTGTTTCACTCCAGTTACTGTAATCTTTCAACACTAACTATCAACCGCAGCAATACTAATACAAATGAGACGACCAGCAACAGGCTCTGGGCCCAGCTAGGCTGGTCGTAGTCAATTTATTAGTCCCCAATGAAGATCAATGGCCCTCTTAAAGCCATCCACCCCCTTGCTCATTACCACCTGTTCCGGTAAGCTGTTCCAAGTGCCCACGACCCTACTAAAGAAGTAATTTTTCCTTATTTCCTGGTTAGCCCGAGATTTGAGTAGCTAGAAACAATGACTCCTCGTCCCGATTTCCATGCAAAAATTTAATCAATTAACATCTTTCATTTTGATAAAAACTGAATCATGTCCCCTCTGA
Organism: Uloborus diversus; assembly: GCF_026930045.1. Lineage (NCBI taxonomy): Eukaryota > Metazoa > Arthropoda > Arachnida > Araneae > Uloboridae > Uloborus > Uloborus diversus. The sequence continues at coordinate 19,335,363 of NC_072737.1, read as the reverse complement.
CTCTCCTTCACTCCAGGCCATACATATCGAGCCTATTAAGTCTGGTATTCTAGTCCAAACCTAAAAGTCCCCTTACTAGTCTAGTTATCCTTCTTTGAACCCTTTCCAGTACAGAAATATCTTTCTTCATATACGGCGGCCAAAACTGAACAGCATACTCCAAATTATGTCTTACTAAACTTCTATATAAAGGAAGAAGAATCTTAGATTTGTTAAAGATTCAATTTTAGCTTAGTACTTTTTTACTCAGTTTCTATTTTTGAAACTTCTGTTGCTTCATTTGAATTTCAATTTAATGGGGTGCGTTTCTTAATTTATTTTATTCCCAGAAATTTTTTTTTGCAAATTTTTCGGGAAGCTTTAAAAAAATATATACATGTAATTGGAATAAGAAACTTTTAATAATGACATCCTTTAATCCTGAACTTGTCGTCAATTCCTTTAAAACAGGGGTGCTCACGTGGGGGAAGGGGGGGGGGGTCATGGTGGTAATTAGGGCATGCACCTTTGCTCTTGTGGGGGGGGGAGGGGGGTACCCCTGTGTAACACACGGCTTCAATTGCTGCAAACAAATCCAGCAGTTATCTCTCTTGTTGCTGAACTTACTTTATTTCATTAGCTTCCCAACTAGATTTTGAACTGTGTTAAAAATATTAAAAGTACACATTGTGTACTTTGTAAAAATAATCCATACCATGAGTTTTTCTGTTTTGCTCACTAAACAGTATGTCATCACAGCAAAGTATGAGGTTAGTTTTGCAGTTCCATGAACCGTTGGATCTAGAGAAGAAAGAAAACAGTGAATAAAAGAAGTCATATACGATCAGTTAACATGATACTGAACTTTCAATTCACTGTTTTAAAAAACACAAACACATAAACCTATTCCTAAATATTTGAACTAATGATTCAACTACACTGTAAATGACTGAGGAAATTGATGATGACTGCAGCGAATTCAAAATAATTTCAACCAATATCATATTTTGGTTTTTGAATCCATAAAGCATTTCAAAAGAACAGCAATAAGATTGTTCCATTAAATATCAAAGTAGTATTTCAATTATTTTCATCTGCTTTTTCCACACACCAGTTTTCTAATTTGTGGGGTATGCCCTTTCTAAGAGGCTTGAAACTTTTGCAAGGGAATCAAATTTGTGAAAAAAGAAATGAATTTAAAAAAAAAAAGTTTTCTCACATTCCTCAAAAATTTAAATCCTACTTACTAAGTATAAGACAAAATATCTGTCTAGTTCCACGATTGAACAGGAACTGAGAGTAACTATATCTACAGTGATACCATAAATTGAGAAAATGTTGTTAGAAAAACACACACAAATGCAGTTTTTTTTTTACCGTTTTCATTTACGGAAGATTTCTAAGGAATATGACTTGAACAAAACCTATAATAAATTATTTATTCAGATACTAGAAACAATGGTGACACATAATATGTGTTGCATAACATTTATTGTTGTATGATCCATTAAACAAATAGCATACAAAAGCTATTTATGAAAACTGCAGGGAGCAACAATTGTTTATGAAAAATGTGGTGTGGAAAAACAGTAATGTTGAAAATCAGTGTTGCAGCATGATACAAATGTTGTAGCAGAAAAGATTTGTTTCTTGCTACTATGCTGTTAAACAGGAAAACAAACAATGAAACTAATACAGTACCTATATTAGTTGTAGATTTTATTTAAAAAAAAAAAAACAGTAAATTAACTGCAGCAAATTATTATCAAAAATATATGCTATCGGAACATAAACCTCTTCCAAGTGAGATATCAAAATCAAAAGAAAAAATAACTAATTACAAAATGAATATCATTTCTGCTTTTAGTAAAACTGTACTTGAAAACAACTGAAATAAAAACTAGAACTTACCTACATACAGTTTTGCTCTTTTTAGCAAACGTAACAGCACTTCAAATATCTAAAAAAAAATTGTTTCCAATTACAACTCAGAAAAAAACCACAAACATGAATCACATAAATCAATTTCTAAACTAAAACAGATTAATATAGCGCAATTTAAATTTTCAAATCCATTTATTAACTGGATATAAGTTTCAATAAAACAATACTAACTTTGTGCATAACTTCTAAAGCTTCAGCATTCATCTGAAACAAAAAGAGATATTTACTTATTTTTCAAACAAACACACTTATTATATTTTGATCCTTATATATCTTAAAATTACCAAGCTGTCAAAAAGACAAATTGAAAATTAAATTCATAAAAAACATAGAACCTCTTCAATTTGACATATGGATAACTTTTAAATGTCCCAGTAGATTAATGAACATTTTTCTCATGGTTTGTGTTATTTGTATAGGTAAAAAGAAATTATAATTCAAAACATGTCAGCAGAGAAATTCAAACATGATACTTAGTTGGAGCACTATTTTATCACATTTTATCCTTGTACATTTTCACAGTATTATAAAGTATTTCATTGTCCTCCAGATTAGTTGTTCTTATTCTCAGTTCCAGCTTAATGATTAAACACCAAGAATTTACCCAGAATCATGAAATGGTAGGGGAGAAAGTTAAACTTAAAGGTCTCCATTTTAATGGTTGTATGCAGAGAATAGGTTGTCAAGACTTGTATTTTTTAAAAACATCTTCGAACTAGTAGGGACAGATCAGTGGTTTTCATCCCTTATAGATGCAGTTTAACCAAATGCAGAGCAAGTGTTTGTTTTTTTAAATCAAAACTTACAATTAAAATTTAAAAAAAAATGAAATGAGGGAAATGCAAACTTTTCTAAACAAGGAAAATGGAATTGCATGGGAACAATATAGAAAAATTGTATGTCTCAAATATAAGAAATTTCACTTGCTGAAATGTTAAAGCTTGATTTAATATCCACATAAATTGAGCTGTGTTGTGTTCTTCACAATGTACTTAATCAGATTTGAAAAATACTAAAAGCTCATTTAATTTCTTTTATTACTCGAGGGATACTAGCACATAAAATACAAACAAACAATTTATAAGGTGCAGAATTAACAATGCACAAGAGGCACAAAAAAGCAAATATAAATATGCTTAAACAAACTCAATTGAAGGAACAAAAGCATAAAGTTTTTCTTACAACTATTTCTTTATGAGGCATTAACACACTTCTTGCAGCTCGATAAGCTTGGCGGAAATTATTGCTAGGGACTAGAGATACTAAGAGAAGGGCAACCACTGAAAAGAAAAATAGAAAGATTTTCAATTTCATAAACAGGTAATAAAAAAAAAAAATTCAGTGAGAGAAATATTGCAGAGCTGCCAACTTGGCAAGAGAAACATTAGCACAATTTACTTTGATAATTTGTTTAACTCATAGAAAATTAGTACAAAATATGCAACAGAATATTGAAACATACACAAACAAAATTATAGACTCAAAATCTTTTGATTTTATTTTAATCACAACTCTACCTAGCTTAACTTTTTTTTATTAAAAAAAGGAATGAATATTTGAAAATAAATACAGTCGAACACAGTTATAACAAGTGCAAAGGGACTGCGATATTTACTTGTTATAACCGAGCGTTTGTAAAAAACGAGTTGGTGAAAAAAGTCAAAAATTCGTCACAGTTGCTTATTTTCTTCTTTTTAATTTTTGTATAGTATCAAGTTAATTTGCTTTTAACTGTCAGTCTCTTTCTTGCGTCACTGTTTTCGAAGAATACATATATTATATAATTTTTAAATGCTTCTTTTCTCCACAGATTTAAAAAAAAAGGGCTTTCTTCGCTTGTTCTCAGGATCTATGATTTATCAAACTTTCGGCTGACTTCAGAATGTTAAAGAAAATTATCAAAAAGAGATAAGCTGAGCTGGAAGTCAATAGAAATTTTATGAATCGCAAAAACATTGCTCGCATTAAGCGGGGTTTGCTCTTTAAAAGCAAGTAATGCTCCCATTGGTTTAATGTTGTACCAACCAAGTGTTTCTGATTTCATCCCTAAATCCGAGTTCTCGTTAAATCAGGGCTCGTTATAAGAGAGTTCGACTGGAGTTCTAAATTCAGCACAGCTCATCAATTAAATTTTAAAATTAACCTGATTATAAAATATTCAGTAAGTTACAACCCTATAGCCAGTGCTAAAGCAGAAATACATGATATACACCGCCAGCTCAATCAATTTGCTAATAAGCACGAAACTGCAGTCCTCGGCTGGAATTGACTGAGCTAGAGGTGTATATCATGTATTTCTGCTTTAGCCCTGGCTATAGGGTGGTAACTTACTGAATATACCTGCCTTGCCTTCAATCTTCGAGTTGAACTGAACCATTGCTTCTGTCACTCGTCTGATTAGTGCTAATTCTGTATTAGCTACCAGTTTGTTTGGCACTCTTGGCTTCCTTAAGAGGTTTTTCACCTCCAGCTCAGTCACTTTCCTATGCCGGGCTGATGAGTGCTAATAAGCACGAAACTGCAGTCCTCGGCTGGAATTGACTGAGCTGGCGGTGTATATCTGATTATAAAATCTCCATCTCTAATAAATTATTCCAATTTGACTGATTTTTTCTTATACCGCACACACACACCAAAAAAAAAAAAAAAAATTGCACAAAAACAGCTTCGAGTGTACATGATTGGACATTTTAAAGGTGAAAATATTTATGTATATTAAACTTCTTACACTGCATTAAATATCATAGTAAAGCTATAAAACTGAGGCATCTTTGTTTGAAGCCATTTTCAAATGCGTAAAATTGTTCTGCAACAAATCAATTTGAAAACTACAACCATATTAAAAGTGTACATACACCACCAGAGCATGCTACAAAAAGGTTAAAGATACGTTCATGTTGCATATCTTTACTAATAATAAAGCAGAAAGTCTCTCTGTTCGGAGGATGTCTGTAGGATGTCTGGATCTCTGTGACTCGATTAGTGCCTAGACCGTTCGACCGATTTTCATGAAATTTGGCACAAAGTCAGTTT